>NC_056745.1:1171023063-1171328063 GCF_019279795.1 Protopterus annectens
GGACTCATGCATCCTTGAAGGACATCGGAGGAACCCATCTTCTGGGTGAGAGAAGGATACACACAACCCCAAGACTGCAGAAGGAGGATACACACAACCCCAAGAGTGCAGAAGGGGGTTGCAAGTGGTTGGAATTACTACTCTAACAGTTAAGCTATTCAATAATCTATACTTACGGTTAAGTACTTAACTGTACGATATCCTTCATAGTTCACTGTTGCAGTAATAATTCTTGGGAAGATTCAGAGAGATAGAGAGTTGGGAGGTTGGCCAGAAGGTGGATCAGGAGAAATGTGTTTAACGATGCTGACTGAGTAAGTGGACTGTTCCACAGACCGTTTTCAGCCATGACCCAAGCCAGTAAGGCATTCATAATTTTTAACAAATCAACCAACCCTGGAAGATGGCTGAAGCAAAAATAACACTGGCTGTATGTAACAGCTAGGTTATAATGCCTGGAGAAGGTGTGGACTGAAGTTCAACAACTGGCCTCTAACAGACTACGGTTAGGTCATTCCCCTGAGAAGGGCAGTGTTAGCAGAAGCTGCCATACTGAAATGAATCTTGACCCTGTGAGATTGCTAGCTTTCTGTACGAGTTAAAACAAAAGCAGACAGACAACATCAAAACTGACTTATTTGCAGGTTTTCCTTCTTCCCCTTTAGCAAAGGATACTAACACAGTTGGTCAGATTTTCTCCAAGATTTTGCTATGTCTATGCAAATTGAAGTTGTTTATGCCTATCCAAGGAATGCAGCAGTCTTCCACTCATTTTGTGGCGACAGAAAGAAAACAGGATGGTTTATGTCTTGGTTAAGGGGAAAGTCCACACACTGCTTTAGCCACGAAGGTGGGATTTGTGCAGGGAGTGACCCTATCCTTGTGTAAGATCAAAAAAGTACAGTTGTGTACACTTACCATAAATGTAGATGTTCGAGTGCATTCACTGTTGCAGTCATCACCTGTGGGTTATCCCTGCTGTGGTAGCCCTCGGCCAGCCCGAATACCAGAGTTAATGTTTTTTTGCGTCGCCTGTAGTCTGACGTCAGGTGATCAGTGCTATAAAGCAAGGCAGCAAACGTCATAACATCAGTTTTTCTTGCCCTAACTCGTCAGAAGCACAAGGAAATAAGGAAAAGTGGTCCTGGTGGCCAAAAGCCACTGTGGGAAGCTTATGTCCCCCTAGGGGAAGATGCTATACATGGGGGATGGAGAGAGGGAAACCAGGACTGCAACAGTGAATACACTTGAACATCTACATTTATGGTAAGTGTACTCAACTGTACTATGGTCTTCGTGTTTCACTGTTGCAGTCATCTTCCGTGAGAGGATTCCCAAAGCTGAGGAGATGGGTGGAAGGAAAGGACAGAGTCCTAGGCATGGGTCAGCAAGCCCTGCAGAACTGTAGAGGCAAGCCCTGCCCTAGTCTCAAAAAAAATAGGTAAGTGGTAATGCTTTCTAAAAGTATGGACAGAGGTCTAGGTGGCTGCTTCCAGGATGTCCCTGGTGGGGACTCCTCTGAGGAAGGCTGTGAAAGTGGAGGCAGCTCTAGTGGAATGGGTACAGATAGACTTGGCGGAGATTTCCCATGTAGAATGTAGCAAAAATGGATACAGTGTGAAATTCATTTTGAAATGGTTTGTTTGGAAATGGACTTCCCCTCTGGCCCAGCGGCAAAGCTGACAAGTAGTTGGTCTGTTTTTCTTAAAGGTTTAGTATGGTCCAGATAGTATGAGAATTGTCTGTGCACATCTAGCGAGTGTAAAATTATTTCCCCCTTGTTTTGAGGTTTGGGAAAGAAAGTGGGTAGGTGACTGGCCTGGTTGAGGGTCACATCAGATACTACCTTGGGCATAACGGAGGGGGCTAGTCCTTAGGGAGACCCTGTCTGCATGGAAAATGATGAAGGGCTCAACAGCCATGAGAGCCTGAAGTTCTAATACCCTTCTGGCTGAAGTGATAGCTAGTAGGAAGGCCAGTCTTCCAGGAGAGGTATTTCAATTCTGTAGAAGTAGCAGGTTCGAAAAGAGGTAAGGTTAGTTTTCCTAGAACATAATTCAGATCCTAGGGTGGCGTGTGAAGCCTTCTGGGAGGTCTGACATTAGAGGTCCCTCTGAGGAATTGCTTAATCAAAGGATGAGAGAAGAGGGGTGGGTCTGAATCGAAATGTGCAGAAATGGCATGGATTTTAATAAAGGAGAAAGAGAGGCCACTATTGAGCAACTCGGGTAGGTAATCCAAGATAAGAGGGGTGGATGGATGGGAGGTACTGGCCCCTTTGGACTGGCTCCAGGAGTAGAATCTTTTCCATTTTCCTGCATACAATGTTCTGGTGCTGGGCCTTCTGGCCTCTGTAATGAGGTCTAGGGCCTGTTTGCATAAGAAGGACTCCTTGTTAGCTTTTAAGGTATAAGCCATACTGAGAGACAGAGTCTGCAAGTCTGCGTGCAGTATCTTCCCCCTCCCCTGGGTCAAGGAGTCTGAGATCAGGGGAAGCTGCTTGAGGGGCTGTAAGGTCAGGCTATACAAAAAGGGGGTACCAATGCTGTCTGGGCCAATCTGGGGCAAAGAGGATGGCCTTTGGTCTCTCCTCCCTTATTTTGATCAGTACCATGGGAATAAGGGGCAGAGGAGGGTTCTAGGGTCAAGACATCCACCTTCCACGCTAGGAGGTGATACTCCCTGGTACAGAACTTTTGCAGCAGGTGGTAGAGGTGTGAGGCAAAAAGATCCACTTCCAGAGTTCCCCTCTCCTGAGGGGTTTGCAGAAAGATTTCCCTGTTTAGCTGCTATTCGTGGGGGTCCAGTAAGTTTCTGCTTAGATGGTCTGCCAGGGTGTTGTTGACCCCTGGTAGGTATTGGGCAATTAGGTGTAGACCCATGGAGGTGGCTGTAAGCCAGAGGCTCATGGCTAACCTGCACAGGGGGTAAGATTGGATCCCCCCTGTTTGTTGATATACATTACTGTGGTGTTGCCTGTTTTTATAAGAACCATCCCTGGCATGAGAAGGGGTTTGAAAGATATCAGAGCCTTTTGTACTGCGATCATTACTTTCGGATTGATGTGCAAGTGAAGTTGCTGGGCATCCCAAAGACCTTGGATGCATCTGCCTGCTAGGTGAGTGCCCCAAGCGATGTCCGAGTTGGTGGTGATGGTCTGGCCAGTTGGATGGATGATAAGGAAAGACCCTTGTTCCTGGTACAGGTCTCTGCCCACCAGAGAAACTTGGCCCTTATACATGGGATCAGAGGGAGAGAGGCCTCTAGGGACTGAGTGTGCTGGCACCAAAGGTTCTTTAGATACCAATGAAGTTTTCCCATGTGAAGCGTGGCCAAAGGAATGAGAAGGATGCAAGATGCCATGTATTCCAGGGCCTGCAGGAACTTCCTCGTGGTGAGGTGACTTCAGGAAGCCAGCTGGATAAAGTAGAGAGGCAGGAAGCTCTACTTATCTGGGGATAAAAAGGCCATTTGAAATGCTGTGTCTAGCAGAGCTCCCAAGAAAAGTATCCTCCTGGTGGGGTTTTGCTTTGATTTCTTCTCATTGATGGTGAACCCTAGGGAAGTTAGGAGTGGTTTGACAAAGAAAAGGTCTTGGAGCAGCTTTTCTTTGCACTCTGCCTGAATGAGGCAGTCATCCAGGTAAGGGTAAATCTGTCTATTTCTTTGTCTGCAGAAGGCTATGGCTGGGGGCAAGCATTTGGTGAATACTCTGGGTGCAGTAGAGAAGCCAAAGGGCAACGGAGAGAACTGAAAGTGTTGTGAGCCTGCACTGCATTGCAAGAATTTCATACACAATTCCCTGATGGGGATATGGAGGTAGGCATTTTTTAGGTCTAGGGTCACTAGCCAGGCATTTTCTGTTAGCACAGGGAGCAGCTGCTGCAAAGTTAGCATTTTTAATCTGGGGACCACCAGGGTGGTGCTCTGAATGGAGAGAACAGGATGGGGTGCCAAGTGCCCTCTTCTCTATGAACAAGGAGTAGTCTAGAATAAAATCCTTTGCCTGTTTGATCTGAGGCTACAGGTTCTACTGCCACCTGGGATACGACAGTTTGTACCTGCCTCAATGCCTCTGCCCACTGGTTTGTAGGTAAGTCCGTGTACCCCTCTTGAAATTGGGAGTTTGCTGCGTTTACAAAGGCATCGCTTTCATATGGAGGCGTGCCTTTATCATCAAACAATTTCACAAGGCTTAAGAGTAAGATGTATTCCAACTTATGGCAATATGGGTTGGGAGGATGGCCTAAGGGTTTGGAGGATGGCCTAATGGTTAAGGTGCTTGCCTTGCAAGCACAAGGTGCAGGGTTTGAGTCTCACAAGGGATAATTGGCTAGGCTTAAAATGGCTCTCAAGTGCAGTTAGCTTAGTACGAACCTATGAACCTATGTATCCTGAACTACTTGCCAAATGGCAAAGGATAAATATAGAAACTAGTTTGTTATATGAAACTTTGGATAGAATTTTTTAAGCCTCAGGAAGTTGAAGAAGCAACCCTAATAGAACAAAGACAAAATGAACTAGAACAAATGACATCTGATAACTTGACTAGGAATGCTGCAAGACAGACTTGATGCTTATGATGCTAAATTAAAAGGAGTGAAAAGTAGCAAATTGACAAGGGATTTTAATGATTTTAAGAAGGGCCATTTGTTTGAATGTCTGAAAGACAAGAAGACGGCCATACAAACCAGAACAAATGTAAATACTGGATTAACAACAAACTATGAGAAGGAAGAAATTCCTAGTAGGAAGCCAGCAAAAACTGTAATAGAAGCAGAAGTGTATACTAATCCAAAACAGAACAACAGAGAAGTTTTGAAAACTCATGGAGCTGTGTTTCATGCTCTGGAGAACAATGTTAGCTCGGTAATTGACACAGAGTATAGAAATACTATTGGAGCAAGCTGAAGAAGATACTTCTATTCAAAATAACACGAACCTGGACATGCAGAATGCTACTAAACCCAAAGATGGAGTGGTACATTTACCACTTTATCAGCAGCTTCTTTTTTGTTGCAGAACACCTTGAGGGAAATACTCCCTCACAGCAGAGAGGAAGAAATGGAGGTTTCAGAAATAAATGCTTCCCTTTTGTTTAATATATCGAGCACTGAGTTAACTAGAGACCAGATTCGGTTACTAGAGAAGGGAATGAGCTTTATACCTTCCTTGCGCTCACCCATGAGTGAATTTACTGTAGATTTAAAGTATTTTGGAAAAAATGTGACTTTGAAATATCTTTTTGGGAATACAAATAATGAGGGATCTCAAGCTCGTTTGTCATCCGACTCTAGATGCCTTTGTATGATTATGTGAAAACGAAATGGCTGAATATAGACAACAGAAGGGAAATAAACATTTCCATAACTTAACTCCAAATGAGAAGAAAGTATTATTTGAACTACAGAATATGCAGGACATTATGATCAAGCAAGCTGATAAGGGAGGGGCCATTCTAGTTATGGATATGTCATTCTATGATATCAAAATGAAGGAGAAGCTAGCAGATATAGCTACTTATCAGAGGATTGATAAAAGAGAACTGAATAGAATTATACGGTGTCCAAGATACTCTTTATAACAAATCGATGAATAGATCTACAAGTAAAGAGTTGTCTGACTTTTCTGAAATATATCATCCTACTATACCTAACATCTACGGAATGCTTAAGATGCACAAAAATCTACATGACCCTCCTGTGCGACCTACTGTTTCAGAAAAAGGATGGGCAACTGAACCCCATTCTATTTTTATACAAGGGGAGTTAAAGAAATTGCTACCCCATGCATCTGCAGTGATTAAGGACTTGGCTGAGTTCTTGAATAGACTAAGAAAATACATCAGATAAATATCCCTAAGGATTTACTATTAGTAACTTTGGATGTGAACAGTTTATTCACATCCATACCCAATGAATGGGGGATTGAAACCATCATAGACTTTAGCGTGAAACACAAAACAACTATTGATATCCACCTAATATGCAGTCTCCTAGATCTAGATTTACATAATAATGTATTTCTATATGGTAGTGTCTATTATCTGCAGAAATCAGGAGTAGCAATGGGAACCCTGTGCGGAAATAGCTATGCTAATTTGGTCCTGGTAAGATGGGAAGAGCTACGGAAAGTGGATGTTAACAACAAATGGAATAACAATATAATTTTCTACAATCGATTTGTGGATATTTTTCTTCTATGGGAAGGTGACAACTTCTTTGGAGCAATTTTTATGTTTTTTGACCAACACAACTTCATTTTTAAAATTCAAAATGACATCCTCTAATATGGAGATAGAATTTTTGGATGTTAAGTTGATGCTAGATGATACATGATGTATTAATACTAGAATGTACAGAAAACCTGTATGGCATAATCATCTGTTACACAATAACAGCAAGCATCCTAGACATGTCCTTGATAATATAGTGACCAACCAATTAACTAGAGTATCTAAACTTTGTACGAGGGATAAAGACTACATGGAAGAGCAAACTAAACTCATTAATGACTTTACCAAGAGGGGATACAAAATCAAAGAAACACAAACTAATGAAGCAACTACTATGGAACGACGATCTCTGATAGCAAGACCTTATTTTTTGGGCCAAGGAGGAACTATGGGTAAACAAAAAGAGCCAAAGTCTAACTTGAGATGTCGGCTAACATATAGCACTGACAATCTTGCTATTCGTAACAACATTAAGAAATTTTGGCCAGTGCTAACACCTGATAATAAAATTAGAGAAATTGTTGGAGACCAACCCAGGTTTTCTTTTCAAAACAGGAAAATGTAAAAAATACTGCTATGTTACATTACAGGAACTGAAGCCATTTCTGAAAATAGGAGCTTACAAATGAGTTGGAGAATTGGTACATTCAGATGTGGAAGCTGCAAAGCATTCTCTTACATTACCAATTTGAACATCTTTACACATCCCTTAACTAAGAAGAATTATAAATTTGAAGGATTTGCAAACTGTCGGAGTAAGAACATCATATATGTGGCAACCTGCAGTCACTGTAAGGCATACTACATAGGGAAAATGAATCAAATCTTTAAAGAACGTATCTTAAAACATCTATCCGACATATGGAATAAAGCTATTAGCAATGTACTTTATATACACATTAGTGCAAATGGTAGCCACTCTTAAATTTATGACATTAACTAGACTCCATGAAACATTAAGAGGTGGTGACTTAGTAAATCAAACAGAAATTGAAGAAATAAAGTGGATAATGAAGTTGAGTTCAGATCAGCCACCAAATCTGAATGCATTTGTTCCTTTAACACCTGCACTAAAAGGAAAACTTCAGCACTCAAAATAAATTAATTAAAAGGGTGTATATGTTGCTATGGCTACTAAGTATCCTTGAATGAGTGAATACCAGAGAATGAAAGTATTTAACAGGAAGTTTTACTGGCTAACATTTAGGATTTTAAAAAGGTATTACACCGAAAGCGGTTTATGAGTCAGTGTGTTTTATTCTATCATCATTTTATTTTTATTAAAAGTTTTCAAATTTTTATAGGACTGGTGGTGGAACCATTCTCTTTCTGAATTTTGTACTTTCATGTGCTCTGCCTTTGGTGACGCTACTTACTTTTTCTTTTTGCTATGACTACAGTTCTTGAAGTTAGTACTGCTTCAGTCTTTGATGTTAGCCAAGAGTATTCTTCTCAGCACTTATTTGCCCTGAATTACCTCCTCCTTTAATTCAAGGCTTACATGTATTGGTAGCGTATCTAAGTACGACTGTAAATTCTTTCTTTATTAGACCATTTCTCTCAATACCATTGGGGCGGGGTAACTTTCTTTCATACTGCTCTCATTTCTGCCTGCAAATTCTGATGTGTTAGGACACTGCCTCTGTATGTAAGACAATATAATGAGTGGGTGTAGCAATTTCAATTATCAAAGCTATTTTTTCCTTCTTTTTTTTCATGGACTAACTACCACTTCTGTTTTTCTGCCAACTGTTTTTTGAACTGTTGCTTATGAATTAGCTGGTATAATACAGACTTTTATCATTCTTTATAATGGTTTGTGCCTTCCAATGTTTTTCAGCTACTTCTAACACTGTTTGCACAAATCGCCATTGCAACTGTCTTGCCACATTACTGTGCCTTTCAGTATACAGGCCCTCTGCCAAGACTGCATCACATGCAGTGACAAGATGTGCAACTGCTTCCAATTATTTTTTACACAGCCTGTATTTATCTGTTTTTACCTTTTCAATGGATGTTGTAAGCCAGTTTGTATGTAGTCCACTATCCTGGGTTGCCATTATTAAACTTTCATCTTTTGTTTTCAGTTCACCTCTCCTGAACCATTTCTCCATCAACTGCTGGTTAACAAGAGGTTGCTCTAGAAGAACTCTTCACTTGCCACTATTATTTTTGGATTTTCCACATTTTTCTAGTTAGGGTTTGGGCAGCAGGGGGTGGTGTGAATGGCAGTCCCTTGTTTTGGTGGCAGGCCCTCTGCCCACCATAGGAACTCTAGGCGCAGACAAGGTATGACAGGAATCATTGTTTCCAGTCTGTAATAATGTTGACTCCATAAACCTTTCAAGTACCACTGAAGTTTCTTCATATGCAGTCTTGCATATGGAATTAGAAGAATGCAGGGGGCCATGAACCCCAAGGCTTGCAAGTACTTGCCTTGCAGATAGCAGGGTTTTTGTGGCCACATGTTTGAAGTAAGTCAACAAATGAATTTGCTTTTCTGAAGTAAGGAAAGCCACCTGGGCAGTTGTATTTAAGCTTGCACCCTGGAATGTAATTTTTTGAGAGGGTACCAGTTGTGATTTCTTTTCGTTTATGGTGTATCCTAGACAAGTTAGAACTCTTTTTACAAACGCTAGAGGTTTTAGAAGAATGGCCTGGTTTTCTGCCTGAATTAGACAATTGTCCAGGTATGGACATATTTGAATATTTCTTTGCCTGCAAAATGCAATTACTGGAGCCAGGCACTTTGTGAATACCCTGGGTGCAGTAGACAAGCCAAAGGGCAGTGCAGAGAACTGATAATGCATGCAGCCTGCTTTGAAGCTTAGGTATCTTCTGCAAGATTCCCCTGATTGGGATATGCAGGTAAGCCTCTTTTAAATCTAGAGATGCCAACCAGGCATCCTTGCATAGGAAGTAACTGGTGAAGAGTCAGCATCTTGAATTTTGGAATGTCCAGAACGGTCTTCAGAGTAGACAGGTCCAGAATTGGATGCCATGATTTGTCTTTTCTGGGTACCAGGAAAGTCTGGAAGAGAAACAGTGTCCCTTTTCCTCTTCTGGTACTAGTTGAATAGCCTCCATGTTTAGGAGGGAAAGTACTTGTTTCTGAGCCTCTGCCCACTGACTTGGGGGCAGGTCTGGCCACCCGTTTGGAGTTGGCAGCGTGTGGAAATGAAATCTGTATCCCTGGGACACTATATTTAAAACCCATTTGTCCTGGGTTATAAGTTGCCAGTTTCTTGAATGAACAGCCAGTTTTCCCCCCAAAGGGGCGGCTAAGAGGTTAAGTGTTTGGTAATTTTAAAGGGAAGCCATTGAGACTGTTTACCATAGGGTGGTGCCTTGTTATTTCCAGATTTGGAAGTGGAAGCGCCCCATTGCTTAGTTCTGAAAGTCCCTTGGGACTGAAACCTGGTGCTATTGGAATGTCTGGGTTTGGCTGGAGTGGCACTGGAAGGAGCTGGAAAGGACCAGTTCTTAGTAGGCCAGTGCCTACTAAATCTAGGAGGTTGTACTTGTAAGAAATCTTTCACAGTTTGCATAGATTTAGCTTCATCTTCCATCTTTTTTAGAACTTCTTCAGCCTTATTGCCAAACAAGCGGTCCTGCTGCAAAGGAGCATCCAATAGTTTTGCTTTAACATGATCAGGCAGAGATTGCTCCTTAAGCCAAGCATGCCTTCTAAGCACAGACCCAGCAACAGCAGCCCTGCAAGAGGCCTCTAAAGACTCAAAACCACATTGCAAAGAATGTTTGCCATTCAGCTGAATGCAATAAATCCTGTAAATTTTTTCTCCACACAGTCAGAAATCAACATAATTTAACGTTTAAGCAGTCCCATGATATGCTGATATTTTAGCATATGGAAATGACAGTTTAAAGCCCTGATTGCTAAGGTTGCAGAAGTATAAACCTTTTTACCCCATCTATCCAGCGCCCTGGAGTCTCTATCAGAAGGGGTAGGATATTTAGCAGTAGAAGCCTTAATGCCTTTGGGCTCCTGAGAAATGGTTTCCGGGTCCACAACAGGATTTTTGAAAACAAATTTGTGGGACTCAGGAACCCTGTAGTACCGGTCTGGTTTGCTAGGGGCTGGAGGCAAGGAATCAGGGGCCATACTGGATTCCGAAAACACATCATCAGCAATGTCTAGTACAGGAGGTATAGCCAAAGGCCTATGCTGAGGAAGAAGAAGGAAATCCCCAAGCCTCTTTTTGGATTCAGAGAAATCCTGATTTTCCCACTGGAAATGCTCCCTTAAGGTATGTAAAGTTTCCCCAAAAAAGAAATCCTCATGTGGAGAAGCAGAGGGAATGGAATCCTCTGCATCAGAGTCCTCATACGTAGGTATGGACAAATCCAGATCATTAGAAGAGTCAGAGGAAACAGACTCCTGTTCAGAAGATTCATAGTCAAGTTCAATCCTAAGCCTCTTTGGAGGGGGGGGGGGGTTGACTACCCCTGATTAGAGTAATTAAATCTTCAGCCATTTTGATCATATGTTTTTTAGGCATAGGGGCCTGAACAAGTGGCCTGGGTGTCGGATTTTTAGACATAGATCAGGATTAATGCCTTAGTATTGAAGTTGGAGTCAGTTTAATATGCAAGTCTGTAGGCCTGAATACACCCTCAGAAGCCGGTGCATGCACAGCATCTCCGGACCCATCCAAGGTAGAGACATCCGTGGGTTCCATATGTGAAGCATCTCATGGCATACCGGACTCCGAATGGGTCTCAGTAGAGGCCTGTGAATCAGAAGTAGCGGGTATCAGGGGCTGTGAAAGCGCCTCACTGAGTACCGGCGAACTGGCGACTGGCTTAGGAGAAGCATCGTCAGTTTTGGACCTCAGAAGCCTTTCTCTTTTTCTTTGCGTTTTTTTCGGTATTCTGGTAGTCAGATGGCTAACGAACGTCATTTCTGGATAATTAAACAGAGAACAGAAATATTTAGAAGCAAAAATGTACAGATAGACAGATAGTGCGCTGAATAAATAAAGCACAAAACCGACAGCAAGGTACATCGTGGTCAGGGCCTAGGCAAGGAATACAGTACAAATGAAAATCCTTATGAGGTATTTGCTTCCCACAAGTAATACAATTATTAACTTTTACTGACATCGGTAAGGAGCAAGAAAAAGTTTCCCCGACGGGGTACTTAGCTTTTAGTTTAAGACTTTGGTTCTGAAACTCGAAAACGAAAAATTCAGGAGTTGGCCGACCGGCACTTGCGAACTGCTTCTGCTTCAGGCACCATGCGGCAAGAAAGACTATGGTGTCGGCTGCATGTTTTATACCCCTGACGACCTAACGTCATGGAAGAAGGGACAGCAACTGACGCAGGACCCAAGGCTTTATTAATCAGGCCGAATGAGGGCAACCTGCCAGCAGATTACCCAAATGTAATGACTGCAACAGTGAAACATGAAGAACATCTTGTATCCACAGTCCTCCCTGACCTCTTCAAGGCTTTTGATAGTGTCTCCCATTCCCATCTCCTAAACCACATTGCTAATCTTAATCTCTCACACAATACCCTTACCTGGTTCAGCAGCTACCTCTCTGACCGATCTTAGGCCGTTAAATGGAAAATTGGCACCTCAACCTTCCTCCCAACCCCAACCGGGGTCCCTCAAGGATCCATACTTGGCCAAATGCTGTTTAATATGTTTATTAATGAATTCCTCGCAGCCATTCCTAACACAAAGATAGTCCAATACGCAGATGACTCAACTCTTGTCTGCTCTGCTTCTAACCTCCACGTACTCCAAACAAAAACCCAAACTGCTTTTTCCACCACTGAGAACTGGATGCTTCAAAATCACCTCTCTCTAAATGCCAACAAATCTAAAATTCTACTATTCTCTCCCTCTAAATCTCATCCTCTTGACAAAACCTCCTTCAACATTATCAGCCATGCCAACTCCACTATTGAAGTTTTTCCTTTTGCTAAACTTCTTGGGGTCACTATTGATGAACATCTAAAATTAGATACCCCTATTCAGCTAAACATTAAGAAAACACATCAGAAACTTGGCATGCTGTACAGGAACTCCCACTTTCTATCTCCTTCCACAAGACAGACCCTCGCCACTACCTGCTTACTACCATCTTTGATGTATGGTGCCCCCCTACTAACCAACCTATCTTCCTCCATCTCCTCTAAACTGCAATCCTCTTAAAACAAAATCTTAAAGTTTGCCACCAAGTCCAAGTACTCTACCCACCACTGCATACCTCTCCACCTATGCAATGGCTAGAACTTCCCAACTACCTTGACTACCTCCAACTCACTCACAGACCACAAGCTCATTTTTAAACCCACTAAGTGCCCTGCACTAACTAACATCTTACCACTATATACCTCTCACAGAACTCTAAGATCTGCTCACCAAAATCTCATTTCTGTATACAAACCAAACCGTCCTTCAGGTCATCTTCTCCTATCCTTTTTCTTAGCCAAAAAATGGAACTCTCTTCCTCCTCCTCTAAGAATTTCTGAAAACTTTGATTACTTCAAAACCCAGCTCCATTCCTACCTCTCCAATAACAGGAAATGCACTTGCACTCTACCTACCTAATCCTGTCTAATACACGAATACATACCTAAAGTACCTTCCACCTTACCCAATAGGAGTTCAATCTTATTTACTGTTTTCTTACAAATGTTTCTTTCATAGCATTCTCAGAAGATTTAAAACCTCAGTATAATGGTGACTCTGTACTATCTACCTCTAATTTTATTTACATGTAAGTATGCATTGTATACCACACTCGATGGATGCCAGGATGGCTCCCAATTATGCCAACTTAGTTTTGGCTTACTGGGAAAACAACATTATGTCCAAGTTCACCAACAGACACAAAATTGTGAGTTACCATCGTTTTACTGATGATTTGTTTTTTATTTGAAGAGGAACACGAACTGATCTCTTGCTGTTTACTGAAGACATGAACAGCAGCACCTCTTTTTTGCATTTTACTGGTAGCTGGGACAATTTTAAGATTTGTTTTTTAGATTTAGAGGTTAAAGAGTAAGATAAAGATTTTTTGGGGGGGTCCAGCATCAGTTATAAAAATGTAGCAAGTAATGGTCTTTGAGTTATTCTAGTATGCATCCCACTTATGTGAAATACAACATTATAAAGGGCAGTTAATAAGACTTGAGAGTTACAAGTGAAGAAGCACAGTTAGATCTGTTTAAAAACAGAGGGTATCCTTCAAAATGTGTGCATGACATTATTAGTACAAACAAAAAGGAGGGGCTGAGAGGAAACACACAAGACAACAAGGAATGGGTTACGTCAATGTTGCTAACCTTTAACACAGACAGCAAAGAAATCAAAAATATAGTGTCTAACAACTGGAGAATATTAGCTTCTAACAGTGATCTTCAGATGGTAGTAGGAGAAGCCCCCATTTTTGTTAACACAAGAGCAAGGAATTTCAAAGAAATGTTAGAAAGTAGGCTAAGAAAAAAGCCCCAGGTTAACACAGGTACTTTTAAATGCAAAAGCTGCAATTTTTGTAAATACATTTCAGAGGGACCAGAATTTGATATTGTAATCCAGAACAAGAGGTAGCATGTTCCAGGCATTTTCAATTGTAAATCTACCTTTGTGGTACACATGACAACATGTTCCACCTGTTTTTCGTTTTATATTGGGAAGACCAATAGGCAACTTAATAACAGGATGTATGAACATTATTATGCCATTAGAAAGAGAAATATGGACAATGCTCTTTATAAGCACACGTTAAACTGTGTGGGTAACAATGACGGTGTTAAATTTCTTTTCACAGTTATAGATCATGTTTCAGTGGATTTCAATGGAGACAGAGATGGGGAACTAGATTTTAGAGAGTTCAAATGGCAGGTTCTTTTGGATGCATGCAGGGCACCAGGGCTCAACAATGGTGTTAACTATAAAGCTGTGTTGAAAAGAAAAGCCTATTATAATAAATGTAAATTGATAATATGCTTGCTAAAAATGAATGCATTATTTAGGATTTATTTTATACACACATGTATATTTTTTATATTAAGCTTTAAGAAAACTGAGAACTGATTGGTTTGATGTGTAGGGCTGCCACGGTGGTGCAGCGGTTAGCGTTGCCGCCTCACAGCAAGAGGTTCTCCGGTTTGATTCTCGGCTGAGGTGCCTTCTGTGCGGAGTCTACATGTCCTCCCTGTGGTTGCGTGGGTTTCCTCCGGGTGCTCAGGTTTCCTCCCAATCCCAAAGACATGCAGTAGGTGGATTGGACACTCTAAACTGGCCCTAGGTGTGAGTGTGTGCATGTGTGCGCCTTCTGTGGAAGGTTGGCCGCCGGGCTGGCAACTCGACATTGTAAAACTCCACTGCCAATCATGAGCAGACAGATGATTTGCTGTGGCGACCCCTAACCGGGAAAAGCCGAAAGAAGATGATGATTGGTTTGATGTGTAGTGATGATGCTATAAAAATGAGACAGTTCTTTAATAAGAAGTTATGTACCTACCATAACGTTCCATGTTAGTTGTCTTCTTCTCGCCTTCTTTCTTGCTGGTTGGGTTCGGAGCCGACTCTCAGCACCGACTCGGCCATTTTCTAAAGCTCGAGAGCTACTTACTGGCTTGAGGCCTCCCTATATCCCACAATGCCTGGCGCTAGACCCCCAGATCTCGTTTGGAAGACCTAACACCATCATAATACAAGAGGACAACCATCCCAATAGAAAAAACTTCAGCTACAGGGCTGAAGAGAAAGGTAGAGGACATAATCGGTAAAGACTCAGCCAGTGACAAGACCCGTAGGAGGACTCTTCTCGGTTCATCTAGGCTAGGGGGATGGAGGGTGGGACGCAAGAAAGAAGGCGAGAAGCAATCAACTTACATGGAATGTTATGGTAGGTACATAACTTCTTAATGTTAAGTTGTCTATCTCGCCTTCATTCTTGCTGGTTGGGACAGCGTCCCTAGCACCTTAGTCCTGGGTGGCTCATCGGAACAGACTCTTGAGCACAGTGGAACCAAAATCAACTCTGCTCCTAGAGGCCAGATCCAATTTATAATCTGAAATGAAGGTATGAGGGGTGGCCCATGTGGCCGCCACACAAATGGCTTCCATAGGTAGTCTTGATTGAAAAGCTACCGATGTAGCTAAAGCCCTAGTAGAGTGGCCTTTATGTTTAGCAGGGAGATCTTTATTCCTCAACTGATAAACAAGGGTAATAATACAGGACAACCACCTGGATAAGGTTACTTTAGACGCTGGTCGACCTTGCTTACCCTCCGCATAGGACAGGAAGAGTTGGTCTGATTTCCTTATTTGCTCAGTCCTATGCAAACAGAAACGTAATTGCCTACGAACGTCCAACTGGTGTAATTTGTGTTCAGCTTTGTTGGAATAATTTGGAAAAAAGACTGGCAGATCGATGGATTGATTCAAACTAGGTAAGGAAGACTAACACAAAGGGCTTGAAGTTCAGAAACTCTCCTCGCTGAAGTAATGGCCACCAAAAAGAAGGTTTTTCAAGTAAGCAATTTCAAGGAACAGGAAGCTGCCGGTTCAAATGGAGGTAATATCAAGGAAGCTAGGATCAAATTTAAGTCCCACGGAGGTGGGGGATCTCTCACTGGAGGCCTGAGCAAGATTGTTCCTTTCAGAAAGGCTTTGCAAAGCTTATGGGACATGATGCTGGATTCTGACAGGCCTGTATGGAAATTAGAGATTGCCGCTAAATGAACTCTAATGGTGGCCGACGAGGAGCCCGCTTGAAAAAGAAGTCCAGAACGTTATGGACAGGGGCCGTGAAGGGATCAATATTTCTAGCCTCTGCCCAGAAAGAGAAATGTTTCCACTTACTAGCATAAGTCTTCCTGGTTGTAGGTTTGTGCGAAGAAAGGATAATCTCACGCACTGAATTGGAAATACTGGGAAGCCTGGCTAAGGTTGGAAGTGGAGCAACCAAGCCGTGAGGTTGAGAGACTGAAGAGACTGATGCAGCCCGCCCGACTGATGGATCAGGAGGTCCGGAAATGTCCAGATTCCAAGGCTGCTCTAGAAGGTGACAATGCAGGAATGGGAACCAGATTTGTCAAGGCCAGTAGGGGGCAATGAGGATCATCCTGCAACCCAGCACAGTAGCTTTCTGAATTAGCTTGGGAATTAGTGGAAAGGGTAGGAATGCATACAGAAGTCCCTGGGGCCAATTGTGAACTAGAGCGTCTCTGGGGGAGTGTCCGGGAAGAGGGAAGAGAGTGAAGAAACTGTCGCACTTGGTGTTGAGAGGAGTCACGAAAAGGTTGCAGCAAGGCTGACCCCATTTGCGGAAGATTCTGTCTGCTACTGTCTGGTTGAGAGACCACTCGTGAGGCATGAGAATAGCTCTACTTAGCTGGTCCGCTATGACACTGGACTTCCCAGGGATGTGCGTTGCTGTCAGAAACCGTTGAGAGGAGATCGCCCACTGCCATAGTCTGAGTGCTTCTCGACATAAGGGATATGACTTGGTTCCGCCTTGCTTGTTGATGTACCACACTACAGACATATTGTCTGTCTGAATTGCAATGGTCCCAGTGGGTAGAGAGTTCTGAAGAGCTTGCAACGCTAAAAGCACCGCTCTCATCTCCAAGACGTTTATGTGCAAGTGGTACTCGTGGGGTTGCCAGGTGCCCTGGACAGTCCTGCCCTGAAAATGCCCCCCCACCCAATCAGGGAGGCATCCGTGGTCACCGTGGCAACTGGAGGAGGAAGGACAAATGGTCTGCCCTGGGGTACTGATGGAGAGACCATCCACCAAGCCAAGTGGTCTTTGCATGACTGTGTGATTATTATCTTGTGAGACAAAGGAAGTTGTTGAAAGGACCATTGGGTGAAAAGCATCCACTGGAGAATCCTCATGTGAAAACGAGCCAGGGGAACTAATATAATTGCTGCCGCCATGAGACCTAAGGTTTTTAGGACTAATCTGGCCTGAATCCCTACATGTCGGCGAATGTCTGCCACTCCGTCTACTGGAAGTCTTGCGGACAGATCTTTCGTATTTAATCTTGCGCCTATAAAGGTTAAAAACTGACAAGACGACAATGCAGACTTTTCGAAGTTTATTGAGATACCAAGGTTGGAGCATGTTTGGATGGTATAATCCCTGGCTCTCAGCAATTGATGTCTGGTAGTACACATCCTGAAGATCTATGGAGCACATCCAATTGTCCTGACCCAAAAAGGGTAGAATGGACTGAAGAGTGACCATCCGGAACTTTGTTCTTTGAACAGACCTGTTCAGTCTGCTGAGATCCAAAATGGGTCTCCAGTCCCCTGTCTTTTTTGGTACCAAAAAGAACTTTGAGTAAATTCCGGATCCTTGCTGGTCTGCTGGGACTTGTTGGATGGCCCGTTTTTTTTAGCAGTCTTGAAATTTCTTGTACTGCCTGTTCCCTTAGACTGGGTGGAACATCTGGGATGGGGTTGTTTGATTTTAAGGGAGTGTGGACAAACGGGATTTTGTAACCTCCAGATATGATAGACTGTACTCATCTGTCTCGAGTGACAAGACGCCAGGCTTCTGGGTACAGAGACAACCTTCCCCCAACTGCCTCAGAAGGCGGGCAGCCAGGCAGCCCCTCAGGGGTGCTGGAAGGGCTTGTCAGAGAAAGATTCTCTGCTGCCCTGATTCTGCGGACCCCCTCTGCCCCACGGGCGGCATCTATTGTTGTTCCCTCCTCTGCCTCTGGAGGGAAACTCGCCACGTGTGTCAGGCACGGCTCCCTGGGGTTTCCGGAACCACATCTTCCCACTCTTTTGACCCATAGGGTATGGTCTAGAGGGAGTGGAAAAACGGACTCCCATGGCAGAGAGAGTCTTGCCTTCCTGCTCACACCTGGTAAGTGTATCTTTCACCTGAGGTCCAAACAGAGCCGAACCATCAAAAGGGGTGTTGGTGAAAGACGCCTTGAAGGGATAAGCGAAGTTACATAACCGCATCCAGGCATGTCTTCTCAAAGCCACTCCTGTGCCTGCGGCTCTACTTGCCCCATCGGCCGCATACGAAATGTGCCTCATGGAGGAGTTAACAGTAGAATTAAGAGTCGCCAGCTGGGAGTTTATCTTGTCTTGAGCCCCCACAGCTGATGGATCTTGCAGGTTATCTCCTAGCTCCATGAGGAGATCCCTCTGAAGACGGGTGAAGTGGCACAAATAATTCAGCGACCGCATGGAGAAGGTCGCAGAGGAAAACATCCACTTCCCGTACCTATACATCGTCCTAGACTTTTTATTAGGGGGATTGACAGGTACAGAAGTGTCAGCCAACTCCTTTTTCGTGGCAGCTGCTACCACCATGGCATCAACAGGGACACCCTTGGTCAGAAACTGTTTATCTTGAGGGGCCATAATAAACTTAGTGGGCCTGCGGGGGGTTGGTTCCAGTGTGTCCGGAGCTGACCACGCCTTCCGAGCCACCACTTCCATTAATGTATCGAAAGGAGGAGACACCCAGGAGGTGGAGGGGCGAGAACCAAATGCATCCAAGTATACCGACTCATCCTCACAAGGATTAAAGGCAGGCCAGTTCCCCCTCTGCTTAAGGATCTCAAGGATGTCTGAGAAAGAGACATCTTCAGAGAGGGATCTTGGGGACCCTTCCGAATCCTCCAAGTCAGAATCTGACGTGACCGACTCTGGGGAGTCAACATGTTTCCTCTTACATTTCCTCTTTCGAGGGGGCTCCTCTGAAATCTCAGGGGAGGCCTCGGAAGAGGAAGATACACCCAGTGGGGTGACCTGGAGCATTTGATCCCCTCGCTTGGGGTCTGGAGGAGGGGCAGAGACCACAGCAGGCACCCTGGGGGGAGGAGCTGAAAGGGCTGATCGAGGTGCAGACTCAGAAGTCAGCACGCTCCTCATGACCTCAAAGGCGCCCCTGTCTGGCAGAGAAGAGGGCCCCCGCTCCGAGGAGACGGGAATCCTCTCCGGCACCGAAAGGGACGGCTCCGAGGCCGATGTAGGAGCCGAGCTTACCTGCGCCGAGGCTCCAAGAGGGAGAACGGGGTCGAACAAGGGTCCGATGCCCCCTCGGAGCCGACGAGGGAGATTTGGCGCCCAGATCCCTCCAAGGACGGAACCATTGAAGAGATCGGAGCCGACGAAGGAGCCGAAATGGGAAGCATCAGCGCTGACGTTTCCAGGATCCGAGCCCCAACAAGCTCCGGCTCCGAACTGACAGGAGGAGTCGGAGGAGGAACTACTTCAGAAAAAGAAGCAGCCACAGCCTGATGAGGAGGGCTAGTTAAAATTTTAGCCAGGGCCTGCAATTTGAGGAGTCTGCTAACACTCTCTCCAAGTCATGATCGGACAGCCTCGAGGACTGAGAAGAGTGGGACCTATGGCTCCGTTCAGACTGTAGCAAAGATGATCTCGGAGCAGAGCAAATCAACTCCAGGGATGGCGACCTGGATCGCTTATGGCTCCCTGATGGCTCAGACACCAAGGTCGGAGCCGAGAGAGATTTTGATACTTCGGTTCCGGCCGGAACCGAAATTGAAGCAGAAGCTCCACTTGGCGACGGCTCCGTACTGGGGGCCGACGGCTTGGTGGGCTTAGGGGTTTTCGCTGGCTGAGACTTTGCCGGAGAACCCTCGGGTTTTAGTAACCCCCTGAGAATTAACTTGTTCCTACGCTCCTGCAGGACTCTCAGACTAAAGGCATGACATACCGAGCAAGAGTCCTGCAGGTGTAGGGCACCCAAACAATAAACACAAGAAGTGTGACCATCTGTCAGAGACATTTTCTGACAGGATGAGTCACACTTCTTGAACCCTGATACTTTGGTATCCTTTGACATTTTATAGACAAAGGGAATACCAAAGGAAGAAATTTAGACCAGTGCAAAAAACACACACTGAAACACACACCCTAGTCCCACCTTCACACAAAACATTTAGGTAACTATACTAACAAAACTAAGACTAGACTACAAAGGCTAAACACTACTTCCTACTGAAAAACAATATAAAAGGGAAGGGGATAGCCTCTAACAAACGACCTACTTAGGGAGATGGGGGGGGGGGGGAGAAACTCTCTAAGTAAAAACGAGTTTCTTACGGGTAAGAAAATACAGAGAAAACAGACTAGACTACAGTACTAACCGAGATCTAACAAAAAATCTGAAAAATATACTCTAAAAGTTTAACTACTAAAAATACAAAAGATTAATACGACCTGAGCCAGTGAAGCGCAACCTCGTAGCTGAAGCAGCAAACGAGATCTGGGGGTCTAGCGCCAGGCATTGTGGGATATAGGCAGGTCTCGAGCCAGTAAGTAGCTCTCGAGCTTTAGAAAATGGCCGAGTCGGAGCAGAGAGTCGGCTACGAACACAACCAGCAAGAATGAAGGTGAGATAGACAACTTAACATCAGTTTGTTCTGATGAAGGCCTAATTTTTGGGCTGGAAGTGCTAAACCAGTGGATTAAAGTCTATTTTGTGTGACACAGTGCTTTGCCATTACTTGTGGTTTTCCTTTTAATTTTACAAAAGTTACACAAGGTTTGAGACAAGTCTGCAGTTTTTTCTTAGATTTTGTTAATAGATATAACTGCAAGTAAAGGTACAGAAAATAGGGTACAGAAGGTTGGAATTTACTGGAGAAAATTGGCAAACAAAACAAGGCTTTAATCAAATGAGTAAGCGCTTTCACATCTATACAAGATGCTTCATCAGACTTTAGATGTGAAAACGCTTACTCATTTGATTAAAGCAGTGATTTTCTAAAGAAACTGGTTGGCTTCGTTTGTCGTGGAGTACCTGCTAGATGTGAAAGCGCTTACTCATTTGATTAAAGCAGTGTTTTTCTAAAGAAACTGGTTGGCTTCGTTTGTCGTGGAGTACCTGCTAGATGTGAAAGCGCTTACTCATTTGATTAAAGCAGTGTTTTTCTAAAGAAACTGGTTGGCTTCGTTTGTCGTGGAGTACCTGCAGCTTTTTTCTACTTAACTTTGATTTTTGGCGTTCAGCAGGTACCTTACCCTCAGAGGCTTTTTTGTTTCCACAAACAAAACAAGGTACTATTCGAAGGAAAAATAAAGTTGCATGAAACTAAAGTAGAAGTTTGAACTGCAGGTTAGAGACTGATATCAATACTTGGCAATCAAGGCAGAGGGAAAGGGACAGGGAAGTGCTAAAGTGAAAGACCAGCACTGATAGAATTATTAAGTGCAGTCTAAAACAGAAGCTGCTGTTAAAAAGGATTAGTAGCAAGGCATACAAAATACTGCACGACAGCTATAAGAATCAGAGGATGTTAGAAAAGATTGGGAAGACAGAATGAAAAGATAATTTACAAATGAACAACGGCAGGACATCTGCACAGCTCCCAAGTATGTAACAAAGTCCAGGTGGTTTAGGATTTTTGCTTGGAAATGTTTGCATTAGTATTTTTATAACCCAAGCAGACTTCAGATAATTTTCTTCAGGTAGATACCAAATGCTGGAGGTGTGATGGAAAAGAAAGAGAAAGGTAACTAGGAACATTTTTTGGGAGTATAACAAGTTGGCAGACTTTAAAATTCCCTAAAGAGTACTCCATCAAAAATGATGGAGGAGCAAATGGCTTTAAGTAAGGAAACAATGACTCTGAGCTGGGACACAGGATCTAAATTGCCTTTATTTATGGCAATGCCTTACTACGTTTAATGTTATTGTCTGTCAAAAAAGTAGCCACTAGAAAATGGAAATCAAAATCTAAAGCAACCGTAACTGAAGTACTGAATAATATAAAGGAGATAAAATAACTAGATATGGATCTTTAGTAATGGGAGGGAGCAAATTACAGAAATAAATGGAATTTCTGGGAACAATATATGCAAAATAATGTTCAGGAGGAAGAGTGAGGTTTAAGAAAGGCTGAAATTATGCCAATTTTTGTGATGTTAGAGTGAACACTTAAAAAGAAAAACCATATATGCAATATGTAATGCATGAATAGGACGAGTGTCAATATGACGGTTTTCTTTTCCATTAATGCACGTGTACCTCTGTGTTGTGATAAAAGTGTTTAAATACAGAAAGGACATGTTGGGACATTTACATGTTGCATTTTTTTTGTTTACATTTAAAGAGAGTAAGAGAAGTACCTTGCTTTATGTGCAGTGGGAGATGATTCCAGAAAAACAGAATGCTCTGATACATTCTCATCCCTCTAACATGTTCTACTTATGTTGTACAAAGATTGAGATCCGTTGAGCAGGTGTTCAATCCACCACTAGACCTGCAGATGTTTAACAGGTCTTACAGAATATGGTCTTCTGACGCTCTATATGGGAGGCAGAAATAGCCTATACGCTTCTGGGAAGAGGGATTACATCCATCTAATCCTTCAGCACCTTCATGGATACTTTCATGGCTGGGCACTTTTAATGACTTTGATACCTGCCCTGCAGAAGACTCCAAACTGTTGGTATTCTGCTTGTCACTTTCATAGCTAGTTTCTGCTTCTGCAGATTCCTGTAACATCTCAGAGTAGACATTTGAAACTGTTAAAAGGTCAGTTGCACAACTAACTGCACGAGTACATTTCTGCATTTTCTGAAAGGATTCTGGTCTGCAGAAGTCTTGCCTGTGACTTTTACAACAAGCTTCAGCTTTTATAGATTCCCTTGACAGCTCAGAAGTTCTAATGATGTGGAAGTTTTAGCCATCATTCTGCCCTAGTTCATGCATCTTCTCAAGTCAGCTGGCACTCATTGTGCCTTGAATTGTTTAGAGTGGAAGCAAATGGGTCTAAAGAGTTTCCCACTTGTGGACAATCTGAAGGAGGACCTCTGGGTTCAGCATCCATTTGTGACAGTCTGCCTTAGATCTGTTTAATTTGTCATCATTTTTTGTTGTGAGGGAATGTAAACCTGAAGGAAGTTGTATTGAACTGCTGGCACCCAGGCTACCACAGCAAGTATGCAGAGAGAATAGAACTTTGACAGTGGTACTGTCTGCCACTACTTGAAGAGGTCCTGGGCTCCACAGCCATAATCCATATGATACTTAAATGCCTCTTTTGGTCTTATTTTCAGCAAACTCCCTGGACTTTGACAACTTTGGAAGAGGTACCTTGTGCAAAATCTGAGGCATCTGTAAGCACCGTCTACCAGGGGATGGGATGACAAAAGGAATTCCAGGACTGACCGTTACCTATTTCATCCAATAAAAGATCACTCTTCACAAAAATGCAAGAGATGGATTGGAAAGGGCAGAGGTTGAAAGTGTAGGGCCCAAACTGTTTTGAGATGCTACTGAATTTTTCTCTCATTGAGTCTGGGATATGGAATCATTAAAATTGCCTTTGCCACAAATCCTACAGCTCTCAAAATTACGCTTGTCAAGGACATTTGAAGGTTTGTTAGAGAGAAGGTTTCACAAACTGAGTCTTGTCTAGAGGTAGAAATGCCATCATGACTGAGGTGTCCAGAAGACATCCAAGGAACATGAAAGAATGGGTTGACTTCTCTAAGTTCAGAGTAAAGCATAAACACATAAATAGGTTGATTACAAAGTGTAGGGCCACTAAGACTTCTTGTTTGGAAGAAGCCTAAATTAAGATGCTGCTAATATGGGATAGATAAGGATGCCACAGAGCCTGCAGAAAGGTATGACAAGAGTTAAACATGTGAAAACCCTTGGAGTCTTGGTTAAGCCAAATGGCAAAGTAAATTGTAAATGATATCCCAAGGCACAGTATCGTAACTACTGTCTTGTGCACTGTTTGTGTATTGTGTTGATCAGGATATGCAGATATACACCCTTTAGCTCTAGTACAACTAGAAAATATATGATGGAAAAGGAGAGGAAAGAGTTTACAGAGTTAACATCTTAAGCTTTGGAGCTTTTAAGAAAGTGTTTAGTTTGGAGAGATCCAAAATTGTTATCCCAACTTCCTTCCATTCCTGGAACCCAGAAAAGTCTGAAGTAGAATCCTTTCCTTATTTGTATGGGTGGAACAAGTTCTATGATCCCCTGAAAGAAGAAGAAGAAAAAAAAATCTGAAATGACTGGCAAGATGAAATGCTGATTATCTGATGGGACCTTGACAGATCCTTGAAAAAGTGGGAAAGCCCCCACTGAAGCCTGCACAATTTTCTGTTATATCCACACTCAAGAGTCTAAAGTTATAAGATTCTGAAAAGGAAACGTTTCCCAGCAATTTTGGCAGGGGTGAGTGGGGGTGTCGGTTGCTTGAGGTGATGGTGAGAAGTTAATTACCATCAGAAAAAGATCATTTGGGTCCATTAAAGTCATCTTGCTATTTCCTTTTAGGAAACTTTTTACGTTTTTTTATAAAGCCTTTGGGGCTCATGAAACAAATGGTTTAAATTTGGTGTGATCGTTCCTTTAATGTCTTGAAAATCTGTGCAGAGTAATTGGAAAATAGGTTAACTTTTTCTAGCAAGACATCGAGAAGTTTGGCTTTCACAACATATGGGAAAGATGGAAGCCTCAGCCAAGCATACCTTCTTAGAAATGAACCAGTGGTAGATGCTCTAGAAGAAGCAACAGCTGCATCATACCTGCATTTGACAGAATGTCTCACCACTTGAGAGGCAGATATGATCAAATCTTGTAAGGAAGGTAGTCTCAAGTTTCTAGAAGCTCAGAAACCATTTTGGCCATGTTATCCAAACTGGAAAAGAATTTAGACATAGGTGTTTGACAGTTGACGGCCATAAAGGATAAGGTGGCTGAGGTATAAACTCCCCCCACTCCCCATACCGTTCCATGGCCCTACTATCACTGGCATTAAAGACAGCATCGTTGGAAGATAACAGTTTTGAAATCTTATTTAATACTATCGAAATAACACCAGGATCAGATGAAGAATTTAATACACGGTGAGTTTCTGGTATTCTAAAATCTGTCTGGCATCCAAGTTGCATGGGATTGGGAGTCTGGAGCTAAAACAGTGACAAAGGTACCCTCAAGGGCTTCCAGAACCGGTGGTATAGCACAGAGTTTAGGAATCTACATGTTAAAAGTCATAGTACCTTTTTTGTGAATCCATTATCTGATGCCCTCTCATTTAAAATGTTTCTTCATTCTATAAACAGCATTTCCAAAGGTAAGCTCCTTATGGGGGGACCAAAGACATGACTAGCAATTCACCTCTGGGGAAAAAAAGGTGAATGAATCTGTGAGCTATAATCAAGGCTCTCAGACTCTGAGTCAGAAGAAAGTTCTTGCACAAAGGAAGACTCCCCTTTCCTTTTAAGGGGGGGGGGTAAAAACAGGCAGAGGAGAGGGAAGCTGGGAAGATAAAGGCCATGACAGCTTTAAACAACCATGGGAAAAGATTAACCATTCCTCCTGTTTTGTTTTTATCTCTTTTTCCTAGGGGATTTCCAGAGAAACAGTATGCGTTAAAGAGGTAGCTGAACATACCTCCAATTAGGCTATCTGGGACATACTGTACTTAAAATTATAGGATTCCTCCATTTCCTGTAAGAAAATCAGCCCTGGTTATCCTTTCACATCTGTATTGGCAGTCTGGATGGGCTCAGGCCTTGCACCATGTCAGCCTCCTGAAAGGTCCCAAAAGCAGGCACAGGTATAACAGTCAAATGGTTCAAGGGTTGACAAACTGACTCAATGCAGACATCCAACTCCGGACAACAGAAAAAAGGTTTTACTAAAGACTTCACCTCTTCTGATTTTTTCCTTCATTTTTCTCTCTCTTTTTTTTTTAATTTTCTTCTTAGGTTGAAGGCAGATGCTTCCAAAGCCATTCTGTTGTGAACTAAAGCCTGAAATCTCTCATTTTTAATATAAAGTTTTAAAGAAGTAAGGTGACTTCTAATGGGTTTTGGGTATAAAAGAACAAATCATCTCTGTAATACTGTACTGGACATTAACAGAAAGACGGTGAGTATGTTCATCTTTATAGGGTATTAAATGACTACAGTCATATCAACCTTCTTTCCCTAACAAGAAAAGTACAGCTTACCACAAATTTTCAATAGTAAGGAAATGTTCCTAACAAAGTACTTGTCTGAACACAAATGTTTCTAGCTGGAGCTGACCATACAGGAGACAGACAACAAGGCTGACAAAAATCTTCATTCAAAAAATGCTGGCAATAAAATTCTGAAAATTTTCTCCCTCGTACATCCAAAGTACTACCAGATGGTCTGGTTCATAGGTCACAGTTCAGACATATATAGCCTGCAAGGAAGGTGCCTAAACATTCTGTAGATTGTCAGGACACAGTATCCTTGAGTATCCTTGGCAGGCTATGTCTCTCCTATGTAAGGAATACTGCAACAGCGATGCAAAGTAAAACAGCTTTACTTGACCCAACAATCCCTAGTACTGCAGAAAAATAAACAAAGATAAGCCAAAAGTAAAGTTGTGTACACTTACCATAAATATAGATGTTCAAGTGTATTCACTGTTGCAGTCATTACCTGTTGGTTATCCCTGCTGGGATACCCTCGGTCAGCCCGAATACCAGAGTCAATGTTTTTCTGCGTTGGCTGCTGTCTCTTGTTGACTGATGTCAAGTCGCCAGTGCTATAAAGCAAGGCAGCCGATGCCATTACATCAGTTTTTCTTGCCCTAACCAGTCAGAAGCCCAAGGAAATATGGTAAACTGGTCCTGGTGGCTAAAAGCCATCACGAGAAACTTATGTCTGCCTAAGGAAAGAGGCTATAAGGGGGAAGGAGGGAGGGAAATCAGGACTGCAACAGTGAATACACTCGAACATCTACATTTATGGTAAGTGTACACAACTGTACTATGTTCTTCATGTTTCACTGTTGCAGCCATCTGTTGGAGGATTCCCAAAGCTGATGAGAGGGGTGGAAGGATTAGTTAGAGACCTAGGCATGGGTCAGCATGTGCTGCAGAACTGCAGAGGCAAACCCTGTCCTAGCCTTAGAGAAAAGAAGTAGGTAGTAATGCTTTGTAAAGGTATGGACAAAGGTCCAGGTGGCAGCTTCCAAGATGTCCCTGCTAGGAACTCCTCTGAGGAATACTGTGGAAGTGGAGGCTACACTAGTGGAATGGGTACGAGTAGACGTAGGGGTGATTTCCCATGTAATTTGTAGCAGAAAGTACAGTTGTGTACCTATCATAAATGTAGATGTTAGAGTGTATAAACTGTTGCAGTCATTACAATTGGGTTATCCTGCTGGCAGGCTACCCGCAGTCGACCTGAGTTCCAAAGTCTAAGTCCGGCGTCGGTTGCAGTCGCCTCTTCCCTGACGTCAGTGCGCCAGGGGTATAAAAGATGCAGCCGACGCCATTTTCTTCAGTTTTTCTTGCCCCAGATGTCAGGTGCCCCTAAAATGGTAGGCTAAATCATGTCAATAAGCATGCATGCACAAAAAACAACTTTTCCTTCATCTACAAGCAAATACACCACAAAGGTTGTATAGAGTAGAAAAGTACAGATAGGTCCCAGCAAAAAAAAAGGGGGATGGTGGGAGGGTAACCTGGACTGCAACAGTGAATACACTCGAACATCTACATTTATGGCAGGTACACAACTGTACTATGTTCGTGTTTCACTGTTGCAGTCATAACAATTGGGTTGAATCCCAAAGCTAAGGTTAGAAGGCTGGAGCTAAATAGGATTAGGAGAGGCTATAAGGCCCTGCAGAACTGCAGTGACAAAGCCAGCAATGGATTTAGAGTAGAGAGGTAAGTGATGGTGCTTTGTAGAGGTATGCACTGAACTCCAAGTTGCAGCCTCTAAGATGTCTTTAGTTGGTACTCCTCTGAGGAAGGCTGCTGAAGTGGCTGCTGCTCTGGTTGAATGTGGCCTAATGCCCTTAGGCACTGATTTGCCATGCTGTGAAGAGCAGAAACGAATGCAATGGCCTATCCACTTTGAAATAGTCTGTTTTGAGATAGGCTTTCCTTGTGATGCTGCAGCATATCCCACTAGAAGTTTCAGTCTTTCTGAAAGCTTTAGTTCTGTCCAAGTAGAAGCGCAGCTGTCTGTGAATGTCCAAAGAATGCAGAATTCTCTCACCCTTAATCTGTGGGGTTGGATAAAAAGTAGGCAAATTAATTGTTTGGTTAAGGGCCACACTGGACACTACCTTAGGCATAAATGTAGGGTTTGTCCTCAGCGAAACCCTGTCAGGATGGAAAATGATAAAAGGTTCCACAGCCATGAGTGCCTGCAACTCTGAGACTCTTCTAGTGGAGGTTATTACTAGGAGCAGAGCTGTTTTCCAGGATAAGAATTTTATGTCAGCTGCAGAGGTTGGCTCAAATGCAGGCAATGTAAGTTTTTCCAAGACATAGTTGAGGTCCCATGCAGGTATTGGTGCTCTCCTTGGAGGTCTTATGTTTTTGGCCCCTCTGAGGTACTGCCTTAGTAACGGATGAGAAAAAATAGGTGATTCTGTAATGTAATGAGCTGAAATGGCAGAGGCATCTCAGTTAAGTATTGCAAAATCTGAGGAATATTTGGAACAATCGTGTCAATACCTTGTGCTTGGTTCCAAACACAGAATCTCTTCTATTTGTCTGCATAAGATTTTCTGGTGCTAGGCCTCCTGGCCTCCAAAATAACATCCATCACTGCTTTAGAGAGATGTGCGTCTTGAGAGGCTATATTATCTGCCATGCCGCCAGGTTTAAGGTTTTGAGTTGGCTGTGCAGTATCTGACTGTCTTGTTGGGTCAATAAGTGAGGAATTGGAGGTACTGTCCAGGCTGGGCAGTGAGACAAGCTCTTTAGGATTGGGTACCAGTGCTGGCGGGGCTAGTCTGGGGCAATCAGTATAATTTTTGGTTTCTCTTGTCTGACCTTGAGGAGTACCTTGGGGAGGAGAGGCAGAGGAGGAAAGGCATATACTGTTAGATTTTTCCAGCTAAAAGATGGAGCATCCACTTTCCATGCTTGCTTGTGATAAGTCCTTGTGCAGAATCTTTGTAGTTGGTAGTTGTGAGGGGAGGCAAATAGGTCTATGACCGGGCATCCCCAGGTCCTTGTTATCATGCTGAAGACTTACGGATCCAATTTCCACTCGTGGGGATCCATTAGGTTTCTGCTTAGTTTGTCTGCCAGACTATTTTTCCTTCCTGGCAGGAATTGTGCTTGCAGATGTACTTGGTAAGTTAAAGCTGTGTGCCACAAGTTCATGGCTAGCCTGCAGAGGGGGTAGGAATGTGTGCCTCCCTGCTTGTTTATGTAGCACATGACTGTAGCATTGTCCGTCTTTATTAGTAGTTGTTCTGGAAGAAGTTGATCCTTGAAGGCTGTTAGGGCATTCTGAACAGCTAGCATCTCTTTTTGATTGTTATGTAGATGCATTTGACTTGCGGACCATGTGCCCTGAATACATCTTCCTGCCATATGGGCCCCCCAGGTGTAATCTGATGCATCTGTTGTAAATGTCTGCCTGGCTGTGGGTAAGGTGAATGGCTGTCCCGTGTTGTGGTGACAGGCTTTTGCCCACCATCGAAACTCCTGCTGCAGGCAGGGAATGAGGGTAATTACTGTTTCCAGGCTGTGGTAATGTTGAGTCCAAACACTTTTTAGATACCACTGAAGTTTCCTCATATGCAGTCTTGCATATGGAATTAGCAGAATGCAGGATGCCATGAAACCCAAGGCCTGCAAAATTTTTCTTGCAGATAACTGGGTCTTTGTTGCCAACATTTTGAAATAAGCAGTCAGTTGTCTGTTTGTCTGGCATGAGATAAGCCATCTGGGCAGTTGTATTTAAGCTTGCACCCAGGAATATAATCTCTTGAGAGGGTACGAGTTTTGATTTCTTCTCATTTACTGTGTACCCTAGACTTGTCAGTAATCTTTTTACAAACGCCAGATGCTGTAGTAGAATGTCCTTGTTCTCCGCTTGATTAAGGCAGTCGTCCAAGTAAGGATATATTTGTATTCCTCTTTGTCTGCAAAATGCAATTACTGGTGCCAGGCACTTTGTGAAGACCCTGGGCGCAGTAGATAAGCCATAGGGCAGTGCAGAGAATTGGTAGTGCATTGAGCCAGCTTTGAATCTGAGGTATCTTTCTGCATGTTTGTCTGATTGGGACATGCAGGTATGCCTCTTTTAGATCTAAAATAACAAGCCAAGTCAACATTTTGAATTTTGGAATATCCAGATATGTGTTTAGAATAGATAGGTCCAGTATTGGTCTCCAGGATTTGTCTTTTCTGGGTACCAAGAACAGTCCTGAATAGAATCCTTTTACCCTGCTCTTATTCTGGTACTTGCTGAATGGGCCTCATGTCCATGAGGGATGAAACTTGTCTTTGTGCCTCTGCCCATTGATTGCGTGGCAGGTCTGGCATACTGTTTTGCCTTGGCAGGGTGTGAAAGTGGAACCTGTAGCCTTGTGAAACTATATTTAGAACCCATTTGTCCTGGGTGATCATGTGCCAATTTTGTGAAAAAAGTGCTAGCTTTCCCCCCAAAGGGGTTGCCAAAAGATAAGTACTTGGTGCTGTAAGTGGAAAGACATTGAGACTGTTTCCTGTATGGCTGTGATTTTTCCTCTCCGCTCTTGGAGGTAGAAGCATCCCATTGTTTAGGCCTGTATGAGCCTTGGGGCTGTGATCTGCCTCTGGGGTGTCTGTATCTGCCCCTTTGTGGTCTATCTGACACTGGAAAGGACCAATTTTTTGTAGGCTAGTTCCTGCTAAATCTGGGAGGCTGTACCTGCAAGAAATCCTTGACTGTTTGCATAGATTTAGCTTTGTCCTCCTTTTTCTTCAACACCTCTTCTGCTTTAGCACCAAACAAAGTATCCTGCTGTAAAGGAGAGTCTAATAGTTTTGCTTTAACATGATCCAGCAAATTTTGTTCTTTTAACCAAGCATGCCTCCTAATGACAGAACCTGTAACAGCGGCCCTGCAGGAGGCCTCAAGAGAATCAAAACCACATTGCAAAGTATGCTTTCCAACTTGTTCAGCTGCATGCAATAAATCCTGCATTTCTTTATTGTCTGCACATTCTGTATTTGCTGGCATTTTCTGTTTAAGCAAAGACATAAGATATTGCTGATACTTAAGCATATGAAATTGGCAATTTAAGGCTCTTACAGCCAAGGTAGCAGAGGTATAAATCTTTTTGCCCCATCTGTCTAGGGCCCTAGAATCCCTATCAGAGGGGATAGGGTTTTTTGCAGTAGAAGCTTTGACCTCTTTGGGACCCTGAGAGATAGTTTCTGGGTCAGCTGCAGGGTTCTTATAGAGAAATTTATGTGAATCAGGAACCCTGTAGTATCTGTTTGGCTTAACAGGGGCTGGTGGTAGAGAGTCTGGAGAAAAGTTGGACTCTGAAAATACATCATCTACAATGTCTAAAACAGGCGGGATAGCAAGGGGCCTGTGCTGGGGCAATAAAAGGAAATCTCTGAGTAGTCTTGGCTCTCCCAGTGGAAATGCTCCCTCATAGTATGCAGTGTTCCCCAAAAGAATAATCCTCAAGAGGAGAGGCTGAAGGGAAGGATTCTTCAGCATCAGAATCCTCATACGGAGGAATAGAGTAATCCTGTTCAGAGGAGGAATCAAAAGGAAATGGAAACCTAGTCTGAAGATTCATATTCTAACTCTTGCCTAGGCCTCTTTTCAGGAGGGGGATGGGAACCCCTGATTAAAATAATAAGGTCTTCGGACATTTTAAGCATCTGTTTTTTAGGCATGGAGGTCTGTCCAGGTGAATGCTGTACTTCGTTTCTTTGTCTTTAGAGCTGTTTTAGTCTTTGCCTTTGTAGCTAAAGTAGGTTTCACATATAACTGTGTAGGCCTGAAAACACCCTCAGAAGCCAATGCCTGCTCAATGGCTCCACACCCATCTGAGGGAATAGTTTCCAAGTGTCCAATACCTTGGGTTTCCAGAGGCCCAGTCGGCTCCACGTGGGAGTCGGAAGCGGTCTGTGGCTCTGAGGTAGCGGGCGTCAGGGGCTGCGAAAGCACTTCAATGAGAACCAGCGACAGGCCTAGAAGCCGCCTCGTCGGTTTTGGATCTCGGATGCCTATCCTTTTCTTTTAGTTTTTTGTAAACTCTGGTAGTCGGCTGATCCGACAGCATTATATAATTAAATCTTCTGCCAAAGTAATGGAATGCAAAATCGTACCGACGCTTAATAGTGCGTTGGTTAAATCTAGCACAAAACAGACACCTAGCAACATTATGGTCAGGGCCTAGGCAAGAAATACAGTAAGAATGAAAATCCTTATGAGGTATTTGCTTCCCACACGAAACACAGTTAACAACTTTTTCTGACATTGGTCTGGAGCAAGAAAAAAGTTTCCCCAATGGGGTACTTAGCTTTAATGAAGACTTCGGATCTGAAATTCGAATTTGAAAACTTCAGGAGTCGGCCGACTGGCACTTGTGAAAGTACAGTTTTGTACCTACCATAAATGTAGATGTTCGAGTGCTAATACAGCTGCAGTCATAACAGATGGGTTCTCCTGCCGTCAGGCGGGTCCTCGGTCGGCCGAATTCCAAAGTCTAGGTCTGGCGTCGGTTGTCATCGCTTCTTCCCTGACGTCAGTGCGACAGGGGTATAAAAGAACCAGCTGAAGCCATTTTCTTCAGTTTTTCTTGCCCCAGATGTCAGGTGCCCCCAGAAGGAAGGCAATACATAAATTTGTGTAATAAAGCAATGGCATATAATCAAAATACAATAGTGCAAGCAAATACATCAAGAATGAATACCCCAATCAGGTTTCATGAGGAGGTGTTAGCAAATAGGCCTGTCCCAAGAGGGGAAGGAGGGAGGGAAACCTGGACTGCAGCTGTATTAGCATTCGAACATCTACATTTATGGTAGGTACAAAACTGTACTATGTTCATCGTGCATACAGCTGCAGTCATAACAGATGGGTAGAATCCCAAAGCTAAGAAAGGGGTGGTAGTTACTAGGTGGAACTAGGAGGAGCCAGAATGCCCTGCAAGACTGCAGTGTCAAAGCCCGCTCTAGATTTGGAGTATAATGGAAGGTGGTAGTGCTTGGAGAAGGTATGCACAGAACTCCAAGTGGCTGCTTCCAAAATATCTTTGGTAGGAACTCCTCTGAGAAAAGCTGCAGAGGTAGCCGTGGCCCTTGTGGAGTGGGATCTGATGCCCGTAGGTACAGTTTTGCCATGAAAAGTATAGCAAAAGCGTATGCAGTGGGCTATCCATTTTGAGATTGTCTGTTTGGAAATTGGCTTTCCTTGAGCTCCTATAGCATACGACACAAAGAGTTGTTCTGATTTTCTGAAAGGCTTTGTTCTGTCCAAATAATAACGCAGTTGTCTGTGGATGTCCAAGGAATGTAGCAATCTCTCCCCTTTGTTTTGAGGATTAGGGTAAAAGGTAGGTAAGTGGATAGCCTGATTCAAAGCTATCCTGGATACCACTTTTGGCATAAAGGACAGGTTGGTTCGTAAGGAAACTCTGTCCTGATGGAAGATGATAAATGGCTGCACAGCCATGAGAGCTTGTAGTTCCGATACCCTACGAGCTGAGGTAACAGCCAGAAGGAAAGCTGTTTTCCATGACAAATATTGCAAATCTGAAGAGGCAGCTGGCTCAAAAGGAGGCAAAGGTCAGCTTTTCTAGAATGAAACTGAGATTCCAAGCAGGTATTGGTTGTTTCCTTGGGAGTTTTAGATTCTTAGCCCCTCTAAGGAACTGTCTTAAGAGGGGGTGAGAGAATAAGGGTGGATCAGTGTTGTATTCTGCAGAAATGGCTGAAGCATGGAGTTTGATGGAGGAGAATGAAAGTCCACTGCTTAGCAGCTCAGCTAGATACTGCAGTATTTGAGGTAAATTCAGTTTTCCAGGATCCTGGCCCTTTTTCTCATTCCAGACACAAAACCGTTTCCATTTTGCGGAGTAAGCTTTTCTAGTAGATGGCCTTCTGGCCTCCAAAATGACATCCTGCACCTCCTTGGAGATTAGGGTCTGTTGTGATGCTAAGGAATCTTCCATGCGGCTAGATTGACTGTTTTTAGCTGACTGTGAGGAGTTCTGAAGCTGTGCTGAGTCAGAAGAAGAGGCATTAGAGGCAGGGTCCATGGTGGGGAATGCGTCAGGCTCCTCAGGGGTGGGTACCAGTGTTGTCTTGGCCAGTCTGGAGCAATGAGAATCATCTTTGGTCTGTCTGCTCTGGTTTTTAATAGAGCTTTGGGCAGCAGAGGAAGAGGTGGGAAGGCATAAACTGTCATTGATGTCCAACTGAAAGAGACAGCGTCCACTCTCCAGGCCTTTGGATGAAAAATCCTTGAGCAGAATTTTGTCAATTGGTGATTTTTGTGGGAGGCAAAGAGATCTATGTCTGGCCTTCCCCATGCTTGGATTATCTCTGTAAAAACTTGAGGATGCAACTTCCATTCGTGTGGATCCGTCATATTTCTGCTTAGGTTGTCTGCCAGTGTGTTTTCCTTGCCTGGCAAGTACTGTGCTTGTAGTTCGATTTGTAAGTCCAGGGCCATGTTCCAAAGTGACATGGCCAGTCTGCATAGGGGGTATGAATGGGTTCCTCCCTGTTTATGTACCACATTACTGTGGTGTTGTCCGTCCTTATCAATAGTTGACCTGGTTGCAGAAGGTCTTTGAAAGCTATAATAGCATTTATTACTGCTAGCATTTCCTTTTGATTGATGTGAAGGTGCTTTTCTTTTTGGGACCATTTGCCCTGAATGCACCGATCTGTTATGTGCGCCCCCCAGGCGTAGTCCGAGGCGTCTGTTGTGATGATTTGATTTGCTTGAGGCTTGCTGAATGGGAGACCTGTGTTTGTTTGGCATGCTTGAGCCCACCACAGAAATTCCTTTTGAAGACATGGAATTAGTGGTATTATTGTTTCCAAACTGTGGCTGTGTTGAGACCATAGGTTTTTCAGGTACCACTGAAGTTTCCTCATATGCAGCTTTGCACATGGGATTAGTAAGATGCAAGATGCCATGAATCCCAGAGCCTGCAGGATTTTCCTTGCAGTCAGCCTGGCGCAATTTGCTAGTGTTCTGAAGTATTGAGTTAGTTGCCCCTGCTTCTCTGGCGTGAGGTAGGCCATAAGGGTGTTTGTGTCCAAGTTGGCACCCAGGAAAATTATTTTCCGAGAGGGTATTAGCCTTGATTTCTTTTTGTTGACTGTGTATCCCAGAGAATTCAACAACATTATTACACAAGCCAGATGTTTCAGAAAAATGTGCTTGCTGTCCGCTTGGATCAGGCAGTCGTCCAAATAGGGGTATATTTGTATCCCTTGAAGTCTGCAGTAGGCAATTACTGATGCCAGGCATTTCGTGAATACTCTGGGCGCAGTAGATAAGCCAAAGGGCAATGCAGAGAATTGATAATGGGTTGAACCTGCAAGAAATCTGAGGTATCTTCTGCAATTTTGTCTGATTGGGACATGCAGGTATGCCTCCTTGAGGTCCAATGTTACCAGCCAAGACGCCTTGCCCAGCATGGGAAGAAGCTGCTGTAGAGTGAGCATCTTGAATTTTGGTACGAGTAAAAATGTGTTTAGGATGGATAGGTCCAAAATAGGTCTCCAATCTTTTCCCTTCCTTGGTACCAGGAATAGTCTGGAATAAAAACCTTGACCTTGTTCTTGCGTAGGTACCTCTTGAATAGCTTTCATGTCTATGAGATCTGAAATTTGTCTTTGTGCCTCTGCCCTTTGATTGTGTGGCAGGTTTGGCATGCCTCTCATTTTTGGAAGGGTGTGAAAATGGAATCTGTAGCCTCGGTTTATAATGTCCAGGATCCATTTGTCTTTTGTGACAATATGCCAATTTTTTGAAAATAATGCCAGTTTTCCACCTAAGGGTGCTGCCATTTGAATCTTGCTTGGCATGCAAAGGGGAAAGTCATTGGGCTTGCTTTCTGAATGGTTGCGAGTTATCCTCACCACCTCTTTGTGTAGGAGCTTGCCATTGTCTGCCTCTAAACGATCCTTGGGATTGCCCTCTGCCCCTCGGGCGCCTGTATCTACCTCTTTGGGGTCTGTCCATGGCTGGAAAGGACCAATTTTTGGAAGGCCAATTTCTACTGAAACGTGGGGGTTGTACCTGTAGAAAATCTTTCACTGTTTGCATTGATTTAGCCTTTTCCTCCATTTTCCTTAATACCTCCTCAGCATTAGCACCAAATAATACATCATTTTGTAGAGGGGCATCTAGTAATTTAGCTTTGACATGATCTGGTAAGGTTTGTTCCTTGAGCCAGGCATGTCTACGTATGACTGATCCTGTAACAGCAGCTCTACATGAGGCCTCTAGAGCATCAAAACCACATTGTAAGGTATGTTTACCCACTTGTTCTGCACTATGCATCAAATCCTGCAACTCCTTCAAGTCTGGTTGTTCAGGTTGTGACACTTTACTTCTCAATTGTGATAACAAAAACTGTTGGTACTTTAGCATATGGAACTGACAGGATCTGGAATCTCTCTCGGAAGGTAATGGATTTTTAGCAGTGGAGGCCTTAATTCCCTTGGGGCCCTGTGAGATAGTTTCTGGGTCAGCAGCATGGCTTTTGTATAGAAATTGGTGTGAGTCAGGAACCCTGTAGTACCTGTCAGGCTTGACTGGGGCTGGAGGTAGAGAATCCGGGTTAAGGCAGGCCTCCGAGTACACATCTAGTATGTCCAAGACAGGAGGTATAGCCAGAGGCCTGTGCTGAGGTAGCAAGAGAAATTCCCTAAGCCTTTTCTTGGAATCTGAATAATCTTGGCCTTCCCAGTGGAAGTGTTCCCTTAAGGTATGCAAAGTTTCCCCAAATGAGTAATCCTCTGGGGGGGATACAGAGGGAATGGACTCCTCTGCATCAGAGTCTTCAAAAGGGGAGTAAGAATGTTCCTGTTCATCAGAGTGCTCTGATATAATGGAGCCCTGATCAGAGGAGGGGGATTCTTCCTCCACTCTGGGACTTTTGTCCGGGGGAGGGGGGGGTGAGAACCCCTGATAAGAGTAATTAAATACTCAGCCATTTTAAGCATCTGTTTTTTAGGCATGGGGCCTGGAGATGGGCCCTTTGTAGCTTGTCTCTTATAATGCATGGCTGCTTTAGACTTAGTGAAAGCCTTGATGGAAAATGAAGAGGAAGGTCTGAAGACACCTTGAGAGAAGGTAGACCTGTCCACATTTTGAGATTCAACGCCAAGAGTGGCTTCGGTATCTGTAGTCGGGGTGTGGGCCGAGGAGCCTGCGACCTCGGGCACAGGAGACACCGTCAATGAAGTGTCGTCGGTAGTCAGGGGCTGCGTAGGCGCCTCGCTGAGAACCGGACCACATGTAGTCGGCTTTGGCGTGGTGTCGGTAGAGGCCGCGGACCTCGTGTGCCAGTCCTTATCTTTGCACTTTTTAGACAAAACTGGAGTCGGAGTATCCGACGACATAATATAGTTAAATTTTTTGCCAAAATAATGCTGGGCGAACTCCGCCCGACGCTTAATGGTGTGTTTGTTGAATGTAGCACAAAAGCGACAGACCGAGACGTCGTGGTCTGGGCCTAAACAAGAAATACAGAGGGAATGGAAATCCTTATGCGGTATTTGCTTCCCACATGAAATACAATTATTAACTTTGTCGGACATCGGTCTGAGGCAAGAAAAGTTTCCCCAACGGGGTACTTACCTTTCAAGAAGACTTCGGTTGCAAAATTTTCGTAATTTCAGGAGCTGGCCGACAGGCACTTGCGAACTGCTTCTGCTTCGGGCACCGCGCAGCAAGAAAGACTGAAGAAAATGGCGTCAGCTGGTTCTTTTATACCCCTGTCACACTGACGTCAGGGAAGAAGCGACGACAACCGACGCCGGACCTAGACTTTGGAATTCGGCCGACCGAGGACCCGCCTGACGGCAGGAGAACCCATCTGTTATGACTGCAGCTGTATGCACAATGAACATCTGCTTTTGCTTCGGGCACCGCGCGGCAAGAAAGACTGAAGAAAATGGTGTCGGCTGCATCTTTTATACCCCTGGCGCACTGACGTCAGGGAAGAGGCAACGGCAACCGATGCCGAACCTAGACTTTGTAACTCAGGCCGACTGCAGGTAGCCTGCCAGCAGGATAACCCAACTGTAATGACTGCAACAGTGAAACACGATGAACATATGGATACAGTGTGATATCCATTTGGAAATGGGCTTCCCTCTGCCCCTGGAGCAAAGCTGACAAGAAGTTGGTCTGTTTTCCTGAAGGTTTAGTACGGTCCAGGTAGTATCTGAGCTGTCTGTGCATGTCTAGTGAATTCAGAATTCTTTCTCCCTTGTTTTGGGGTTAGAAAAGAACGTGGGTAGATGTATGGCCTGGTTGAGAGTCACATTAGATACCACCTTGGGCATAAAGGAGGGGTTGATCCTCAGGGATACCCTGTCTGCATGGAAAATGATGAAGGGCTCAATGGCCATCAGTGCCTGAAGTTCTGAAACCCTTCGACTAAGGTGATAGCTAGTAAGAAAGCTGTCTTCCAGGAGAGGTATCTCAGCTCAGTTTCCAAAACATAATTCAGGTCCCAGGTTGGCGTGGGTGGCCTTCAGGGAGGTCTGACATTAGAAGCCCCTCTGAAGAATTGTTTAACCAAAGCATGTGAGAACAGGGGCTGATCTGTATCAAAATGAGCTGAAATGGCTGAGGTGTGGATTTTAATAGAAGAAAAGGAGAGGCTACTACTGAGCAACTCCGCTAGGTAGTCCAGGATAAGAGGGATGGAAGGTTGTGAGGAACTGCCACCTCTGGACTGGCTCCAGAAGCAGAATCTTTTCCATTTCCTGCATAAGATTTTCTGGTGCTGGGCCATATCGCCTCTGTGATAATGTCTAGGACCCGTTTGCTTAACACAGGCCCCGTTTGCTTTTTGAGTATTGGCCATGCTGACTGTTTGAGAGTCTGCAAGTCTGGGTGCAGCATTTCCACACTCTCACCTGAGTCAAGAGGTCTGAGATCAGGGGAAGCTGCCTGGGAGGCTGTAATGTCAGGCTGCGCAGTAAGAGGTACCAATGCTGTCTGGGCCAATCTGGCCCAATGAGGATGGCCTTTGGTCTCCCCTCCCTTACCTTGAACAGTACCTTGGGAATAAGAGAAGGGAATGTGTACACAAAGAGGGTGTTCCAGGGGAAGGTCAAGGCATCCACCTTCCACACTAGGTGGTGATTCACCTGTTACAGAATTTTTTCAGCTGGTGGTTGAGGTGCGAAGTAGAGAGATCTACCTCCGGAGTTTCCCACTCATAAGTGACTTGCAAAAAGATTTTTATGTGGAGCTGCCATTCGTGGGGGTCCAGTAAGTTTCTGCTTAAGTGGTCTGCCAGGGTACTGTTGATCCCTGGTAGTTACTGGGCTATTATGTGTAATCCCATGGAGTCGGCTGTCAGCCAGAGGTTCATGGCTAGCCTGCACAGAGAGTAAGACTGGGTCCCTCACTGTTTGTTGATGTACCACATTACTGTGGCATTGTCTGTTTTGATAAGGTGAACCCCTGGCCTGAGATGGGGTTTGAAGGATGTCATAGCCTTTTGAAGTGCCATCATTTCTTTCTGGATGATGTGTAAGGGAAGGTGCTGGGCATCCCAAAGACCTTGGATGCACCTGCCTGCTAGGTGAGCGCCCCAAGCAATGTCTGAAGCATCAGTGGTGATGGTCTGCCCGGTAGGGTGGAGGAAGAAGGAAAGACCCTTGTTCTTGGCACAGGCCCCTGCCCACCAAAGAAACTCGGCACTTATACAGGGGATCAGAGGGAGAGAGGTCTCTAGAGGCTGAGAGTGCTGACACCAAAGGTTCTTTAGATACCACTGAAGTTTCCTCATGTGAAGCCTGGCCAGAGGAATTAGAAGGATGCAAGATGCAATGTACCCTAAGGCTTGCAGGAACGTCTTCGCAGTGAGGTGACTTCTGGAAGCCAGCTGGCTAACGTAGAGAGGCAGGAAGCTCTGCTTTTCTGGGGATAGGAAGGCCATTTGGGATGCTGTATCCAGCAGTGCTCCAAAAAAATGATCTTCTTGGAGGGTGTTTGCTTTAATTTCTTCTCATTGAAGGTGAATCCTAAGGAAGTTAGGAGGGTTATGGACAAAGAGGAGGTCCTGGAGCAGCTTTTCTTTGCACTCTGCCAGATAAGGGTAAATCTGTATATATCTCTGTCTGCAAAATGTTATGGTCGGGGCTAAGCATTTGGTGAATATCCTGGGAGCAGTAGATAAGCCAAAGGGTAGGGCAGAGAACTGGAAGTGTTGTGAGCCTGCTCTGAAGCGCAGGAATTTCCTGCAGGATTCCATTATAGGGATGTGGAGGTAGGCATCTTTTAGGTCTAGGGTAACTAAACCAGGCATTTTTTTGTCAGCATAGGCAGCAGCTGCTGCAAAGTTAGCATTTGAATTTATTTTTTTTATTTTTTTATTTTACATTTGTTGACCAGGATAGTTCGACTGGATGCATGTCCATTTTCAGCGGAGGCCTGGGGAAAAAAGCTCCAAGGGTAAGCATATACAGCATTACATATTACAAACAGACTATTTACAGAGATTACATAAGTAATAATTTGGGGACCACCAGGGAGGTGTTGAGAATGGATAGATCCAGGATGGAGCACCAAGTGCTCTCTTTTCTGGGAACAAGTAATAGTCTGGAATAAAAGCCTTTGCCTGTCTTATCTGAGGGGACAGGTTCTACTGCCCCCTGGGATATGAACGTTTGGACCTGTTTCAGTGTCTCTGCCCACTGATTTGGAGGCAAGTCTGGGTACCTTCTTGGAATTGGGAGTTGGTTGAAAGAAAATTTGTATCCCTGAAAAATGATCTTTAAGACCCACTAGTCCTTTGTTACAGAAAGCCAGTTTTCTTTGCAGAGGGAGAACCTTCCTCCTAGCTTCTGGTGAGTGAAAGGAGGGCAGAGGGAGAGAGGGAGTCAATGAGAGTTTTTGCCATAGAAGGATGGCTTAGAACTCCCTGCCTTTGGGGCAGAAGTGGTCCACTGTTTGGCTCTCTTCTGTCCCTGGTAGGGGCCTGGGTGGTCTGTCACTGCGGGGCTTACCTTGCCCCTGCCTGCTAGGTGCAGGGAAGAACCAGTGCTTAGAGGGAAAATTCCTCCTGAACCTAGGAGGATGAACCTGAAAGAAATCTTTTGCTGTTTGCATAGAGTTTGCTTTGTCTTCCATCTTTTTAAGCACTTCTTCTGCTTTTACTCCAAACAAGCTGTCCTTATGCGAGGGTGCATCAATTAATTTACTCTTGACATGATCAGGGACAGGTTGGTCCTTCAACCATGCATGTCTCCTAATGACAGATCCTGACACTGCTGCCCTGCTTGAGGCTTCTAGGATGTCATATCCACAGTGTAATGAGTGTTTGGCCACTTGACAAGTAGAGTGCAGTAAATCTGCTAACACTATCGAATTGGCACAGTCAGGAAAGGAATCCTTTGCTTTAATAGTTCCAAAGTGTGTTGTTGATATTTTAACATATGGAACTGACAGTTCAGTGCTCTTATAGCTAAGGTTGCAGAGGTGTATACATTTTTACCCCATCTGTCCAGATCTCCGGAATCCTTGTCAGAAGGAACAGGATTCTTTACAGAAAGTACAGTTGTGTACACTTACCATAAATGTAGAAGTTCGAGTGTATTCACTGTTGCAGTCATCACACTTTGGTTATCTGCCTGCAGGTAGCCCTCAGTCAGCCTGAATACCAGAGACTTAGTATTTCTGCATCGGATGCTGCTGCTCCAGGACTGACGTTGGGTCGTCAGTGGTATAAAAACAGGCAGCCAATGCCATTACATCAGTTTTTCTTGCCCCAAAGGTTAGGAGCCCCCAAAAAGGGAGCCAAGTTATGGTGGGGAAAACACCACCAGTAAAAAGTAAATACCAATACCAATACCCCTGAAAAGGGTGAGTAAGAGCCACAGAGAGGAGAGAGAGAAAAAACAGGGGGTTGGAGGGAGGAAAACCAGGACTGCAACAGTGAATACACTCGAACATCTACATTTATGGTAAGTGTACACAACTGTACTATGTTCTTTGTGTTTCACTGTTGCAGTCATCACACTTGGGTGGATTCCCAAAGCTGAAGCAGGGTGGAGGCAGTCAAGAAGAGTTAGGGCTGGCTAGTATACCTTGCAAGACTGCTGTTGCAAAACCTGCCATGGATTTGGAAAAGATAGGCAGGTGGCAATGCTTGGTGAAGGTGTGTACAGAACTCCAGGTAGCAGCTTCCAGGACTCCCCTTAGAAATGCTGTAGCGGTAGATGTTGCCCTAGTGGAATATGTTCTGACCCCCTGAGGGGTTGGTTTCCCATGGTGCTTGTAGCAGAAACGGATGCAGTGTGCTATCCGTTTGGAAATTGTTTTGAAATGGCCTTGCCCTCTACCCCTGTTGCAAAGCTGTCTAGTAACTGGTCAGAATTTCTGAAGGGCTTAGTCCTATCACGGTAGAATTTGAGCTGTCTGTGCATGTTCAAGGAGTGCAGGATCCTTTCCAATTTATTTTGAGAATTAGGGAAGAAGGTTGGCAAATGGATGGATTGGTTGAGAACCACACTGGACACCACTTTAGGCAAAAAGGACGGGTTAATCCTGAGGGAAACCCTGTCAGCATGAAAAATAATGAATGGTTCCACAGCCATAAGTGCTTGTAGCTCAGTCAGTCTTCTAGCTGAAGTGATGGCCAGAAGCAAGGCTGTTTTCCAAGAGAGGAATTTTAACTCTGCTGATGCAGCAGGTTCAAAGGGGGAAGCGTGAGCTTTTCCAGTACAAAGTTAAGGTCCCAAGCAGGGGTGGGTGTTCTCCTTGGTGGCCTTAAGTTGTTTGCCCCTCTCTGGAACTGTTTGATAAGAGGGTGCGAGAAGAGAGGTGGCTCATTGTTGTAATGAGCCGAAATGGCTGTGGCATGTATCTTAATGGAGGAGGAGGACAGGCCTTTGTGGAGTAGATCTGCTAAGTAATCCAGGATTAGAGGCAGGGAGGGCAGACTTGTGTCCTCTCCTTTAGATAGAATCCAGGAGCAGAACCTTTTCCACTTATCAGCATAGGATTTTCTTGTTCTGGGTCTTCTGGCTTCAAGAATGATGTCCAGCACCTGCTTGCTTAGGGCTGCTGGGGGAGAATTCAAGGAATAAGCCAGGCTGCAAGATTTAGGGTTTGCAGTTGTGGATGCAAAATCTGTCCCTCCTGCTGAGAGAGCTGGGTTGGGTTCTGGTGTAGGTGTCAAGGTGGCAATGGTGACCGGCTGCGCAGGAGTGGGTACCAGTGCTGGTGTAGCCAAGTCCAGGGCAATCAGAATTATCCTTGGTCTATCCTGTCTTTTCTTGAGCAATACTCTTGAGAGAAGGGGCAGAGGGGGAAAGGCATAGACTGAGAGATTTACCTACTGAGAAGATAGGGCATCCACTTTCCAGGCCCTGCTGTGAGGATTCCAGGTGCAGAATTTGCTAGGCTGGTGGTTGTAGCGGGAGGCAAAGAGATCCACCTCTGGGGTCCCCCATTTCTGAATCTGAAGGTTGAAGGTGCTGGGCTCCAGTTGCCACTCGTCTGGGTCTAGGAGATTTCTGCTTAAGTCATCTGCCAGTGAGTTTTGTTTTCCTGGCAGGAATTGAGCTTGCAGATGGACTTGCATGTCCAAGGCCGTGTGCCACAGGACCATGGTTAATCTGTAGACTGGGTAGGAGTGGGTTCCCCCCTGCTTGTTGATGTACCACATAACTGTGGTGTTGTCTGTTTTTATTAGCAGTTGTCCTGGAAAGAGTAGGGATCTGAAAGCTGTCAGGGTATTCTGCACAGCTAGCATCTCTTTTTGGTTGATGTGCAGATGAATTTGACTTGGGCTCCAGTGGCCCTGAATGCATTTCCCGTCCATGTGTGCTCCCCAGGCATAGACTGCTGCATCTGTGGTTAGGGTCTGGGTGGCATGGGGTTGAGAAAAGTGCAGTCCTTTGTTGTGGTTGCATGCTTCTGCCCACCAAAGGAACTCTGTCCTTAGGGTATGATAGGGATGACTGTTTCCAGGTCCTGAGAATGTTGGCAACAAAGACTTTTTAAGTACCATTGACGTTTCCTCATATGCAGTCTTGCACATGGAATTAGTAGTATACATGAGGCCATGAACCCTGGCCTAGAGCCTGCAGTATTTTTCTTGCAGAGAGCTGAGTTCTGGTGGCCATTTGTTTGAAGTAGGGTGTCAGATAGACTTGTTTTTCTGAAGTGAGGAATGCCATCTGGGATGTGTCCAAGCTTGCTCCCAGGAATACAATCTTTAGACTGGGTACCGGTTTTGATTTCTTTTTGTCGACGGTGTACCGCAAGAACATGAGAAGGTGTTTTACAAATATCAGGTGCTGCAACAGCAATTCCGGACTGTCTGCCAGAATCAGGCAGTCATCCAAGTACGGGTAAATTTGGATATTTCTCTGCCTGCAGTATGCAATGGCTGGAGCCAGGCATTTTGTGAAAACTCTGGGTGCAGTAGATGAGCCAAAGGGAAGTGCAGAGAACTGATAATGCATAGAGTCTGCCCTGAAATGTAGATAATTCCTGCATGACTCCCTTATGGGGATGTGCAGATAGGCTTCTTTCAAGTCTAGGGTGACTAACCAGGCATCCTTGGCTAGCATAGGAAGAAGCTGTTGCAAGGTAAGCATTCTGAATTTTGGTACCACCAGGAAGGTGTTGAGAATTAAAAGATCCACGATTGGGCACCACAAGCCCTCTTTCCTGGGTACCAGGAAGAGTCTGGAGTAGAATCCTTGACCCCTCTGTTCTACTGGAACCGGCTGAATAGCTCTGATATTGAGCAGGGTAGCTACTTGGCTTTGAGCCTCCGCCCACTGGTTTGGAGGAAGGTCTGGAAACCCGCCTGGGGTTGGCAGTGAATGGAAATAAAATTTGTACCCCTGGGATACAATGTTGAGGACCCACCGGTCCTGTGTGATGGACATCCAGTTTTTTTGCATGAAGGGAAAGTGGGCAAGTTTGCCTCCTAGGGGCACAAGCAATTGGGCAGGGCTTGGGTGTGGAGTAAGAAAGTCATTGTGAGTTTTTTCTGTAAGGAGGTGGCTTACCACTCCCTGCTTTAGTGGTGGGGGCACTCCATTGCTTAGATCTCCCCATACTCTGAGACTGTAGTCTTGGTGATCGGTTTCCCCTGGGTCTGGTTTGAGAAGGCCTGGGGGGGGCTGGAAAGGACCAGTGTTTGGAAAGGCAATGCCTACTGAATCTAGGGGGTTGTACTTGTAAGAATTCTTTGACAGTCTGCATAGACTTAGCTTTTTCTTCCATCATTTTAAGAACCTCTTCTGCTTTGGTGCCAAACAAACTGTCCTTGTTCAAAGGAGCGTCTAGTAACTTTGATTTGACATGGTCTGGCAAGGTCTGCTCCTTGGGCCAAGCATGTCTTCTTAGTACAGAGCCAGTGACTGCTGCCCGGCAAGATGCGTCCAGGTCATCAAAGCCATACTGCAAAGTATGCTTGGTGACTTGGCTTACAGAATGCATAAGCTCCTGCAATTCTTTATTTTCTGCACAGTCTGTAAAGGTTGCTACTTTTTGTTTAATAAGTTCCATAATATGTTGCTGATACTTCAGTATGTGAAACTGACAATTCAATGCCCTAAAAGCAAGTGTTGCAGAGGTATATACCTTCTTACCCCATCTGTCCAAAGCTCTGGAATCCCTGTCCAAAGGGTGGGATTCTTGGCTGTAGTTGCCTTGATACTTTTAGGCCCCTGGGGAATGATCTCTGGGTCAGCAGTAGGATTCCTGAAAAGAAATTTGTGAGTGTCAGGTACTCTCTGTAGTACCCGTCTGGTTTCCTAGAGGCAGGAGGTAAAGTGTCAGGAGTAAGACTGGATTCCATAAAATCATCATCAACATCTAGGACAGGGGGTATTGCTAAAGGCCTGTGCTGAGGCAACTCTAGGAAATCTCTGAGCCGCTTTTTGGACTGAGGATAGTCTTGGCATTCCCAGTGAAAATTCTCGCTTAAGGTATGCAAAGTTTCACCAAATGAAAAATCCTCTGGAGGGGAAGCAGAGGGAATGGATACCTCTGCATCTGAATTCTCATAAGCAGATAAGGGCATGTCTTCATAATCAGAAATCTCAGAGTAATCAGATTCCTGGTCTGTAGAAGCTGCAGGGGACTGGTTCCTTTTTCTCTAAGCAGGGGAAGGCCGACTTCCTCTAACTAGAGTAATAAGGTCTTCGGCCATTCTAAGCATTTGTTTTTGTGGCATGGAAGCAGGTGCATGCGCTTTGGTCGTCGGTTTTCTAGGCGTAGTGCGTACTCTGGGCTTAAGAAACTCAGTAGTTTTGGTTAAAGTTGTCAGTTTGAGTCGAACACTGGTTGAGCGAAAAGTACAGTTGTGAACACTTACCATAAATGTAGATGTTTGAGTGTATTCACTGCTGCAGTCCTAACCAATGGGTGATCCGGCTCCTGGTAGCCCTCGATCGGCCAGAATACTAAAGGTAAGTAAATATGACATCAGCTGTCATCAGTTGTAAAGGACGTCAGTACGTCCGATACAAAAGGAGGCAGCCGACATCACTTCCTCAGTCTTTCTTGCCATAACAGTCAGAAGGCCCCAGAAAACAAGGCTTAAACCAAAAGCAGTTTTGGCAAATAATATCAAATTTAGCCTGTACCTTAAGAAAAGAGAATAGGAGAAGACCAATAAGGGGGAAGGAGGGAGAGAAACCAGGACTGCAACAGTGAATACACTCGAACATCTACATTTATGGTTAAGTGTACACAACTGTACTATGTTCATCGTGTTTCACTGTTGCAATCGTAACCAATGGGATGATTACCAAAGCCCAGAGAAAAGGGAGGAGGAACCAACAGAATCAAAGATTGGAGATAATGCCCTGCAGAACCGCAGTGGCAAACCCTGCCCTGGCTCTGGAAAACAAAGGCAAATTCTAATGCTTTGTGAAAGTGTGAACAGAAGACCATGTGGCAGTCTCCAAAATGTCTTTAATAGGGACACCCCTTAAAAAGGCTGCTGAAGGGGAAGCTGCCCTAGTTGAGTGGGTTCTAATCCCTTGAGGAGGAACCTTGCCATGAAAGGAATAACAAAAAGTAATACAATGTGCAATCCATTTAGAAATGGTTTGCTTAGAAACAGCCTGGGCTCCAGGGACAAAACTGATCAATAACTGTGCTGATTTCCGAAGGTCTTTAGTCCTGCCCAGGTAAAACCTGAGCTGTTTGCACATCAAGAGAATGTAAGATCCTTTCACCTCTATTTCGAGGATTAGGAAAGAAAGTAGGAAGGTGTATGGACTGATTAAGAGTCAGGCTAGAAACCACCTTAGGCATAAAAGAAGGGTTGGTTCTCAGAGAGAGCCTATCTGCATGGAAAATAAGAAAAGGCTCCACAGCTATCAAAGCTTGCAGCTCCAGAACTCTCCTTGTTGAATGAAGTTATAGCCAAGAGGAAGGCAGTCTTCCAAGAGAGAAACTTTAAATCTGCAGTGGCAGCTGGCTCAAAATGAGGAAGAGTGAGCTTCTCTAGAACAATATTAAGATCCCAGGCTAGAGTTGGTGCCCTTCTGGGAGGTTTTAAGTTGCAAGCACCTCTGAGAAACATTTTCATCAGGGGATGAGAGAAAATGGGTTGCTCAAAAGAACAATGAGCAGAAATGGCTGAAGCATGGATCTTGATAGAGGAAAAAGAAAGACCCCCCCCTTGAAGCAAATCAGCCAGGTATTCCAGGATCAGAGGACGGGCAGGCTGAGAAGAAGATTCCCCTTTAGCCTGCATCCAATGAGAGAATGTTTCCCATTCGCCAGCGTAGGACTTCCTAGTGTTAGGCCTCCTGGCCACCCTAACCACGTCAACCATCTGCTGGGAAAGGGAAGAAGAAAAGGAAGGAGTCATACAATGAGCCATGCTGCCAAATGGAGAGACTGAAGATGAGGATGTAGAATGCTTCCCCCTTCCTGAACCATAAGATCTGGCTTCAGAGGAAGATGCCAAGGAGGAAATTGGGAGAGACTGCGAAGCAGAGGATACCAATGCTGTCTGGGCCAGTCCAGAGCTATGAGAATAGTCCTTGGTCATTCGTCCCTGATCTTCAATAATACTCTGGGAAGTAAACCACAGCAGCGTCCAAGGGAAGGACAGAGCATCCACTTTCCAGGCTCTGCTGTGATGCTGTCTGGTGCAAAAAAGAGGTACAAGACTGTTGTCTGGGGAGGAGAAAAGATCCACCTGAGGTGTGCCCCAACATTGAATGATGCTGTAAAAGACTGCACTGTTCAGCTGCCACTCATGAGGATCCAGGTTTTGTCTGCTCAACTGGTCTGCCAAGACATTGAGCCTTCTTGGAGGAAGCTGAGTTAGGAGATGCATGCCCAGGGATGCTGCTATGGGCCAAAGATTCATGCTCTGCTGCACAGGGGGTAAGAACAAGTCCCTCCCTGCTTGTTGATGTACCACATGACTGTGGTGTTGTCTGTTCTGACGAGCAGGGTTCCAGGAGAAAGAAGATGCTTGAAAGCTAGTAAGGCCTGCTGAACTGCTATCAACTCATTTAGATTTATGTGCAGGTGCATTTGCTGGGCATTCCAATGCCTCTGTATGCATCTGCCATCCAGGTGTGCTCCCCAGGTATAGTTCGATGCGTCTGTGGTAAGAACTTGAGTGGCAGGAGGTGGGCAAAAAGGCATGATTTTGTTTTGAGATACCACTGCAATTTCCTCATATGCAGTCTTGCATATGGAATGATGAGAATGCAAGAGGAAATGAATCCCAGAGCTTGCAGGTATTTCCTTGCAGGGAGCTGGGACAGGCCTGCCAAGTCCTTGAAGTAAACTGAAAGAGCTGTCTGCTTCTCCTGGGTGAGATGCATCATCGGGGTGTCTGTGTTCAGACTCGCTCCCAGGAATGTTATCTCCTTGGATGGCACCATTTTTGATTTTTACTCGTTGAGCGTGTAACCCAAGGAAGAGAGAAGTGCCCTTACAAATCCTAGATCCTTTAATAGCTGTTCCTGAGAAGTTGTTTGAATTAGACAGTTGTCCAAGTATGGATAAATCTGAATTTTCTTCTGCTTGAAAAAAGCAATGACTGGAGCCAGGCACTTTGTGAAAACTCTGGGAGCAGTAGATAAGCCAAAGGGCAGCGCAGAGAATTGATAATGTTGCTTGCCCACCCTGAAATGAAGGTATTGCCTGAAACTTTCCCTGATAGGGATGTGCAGATAAGCTTCTTTGAGATCCAAAGATACCAGCCAGGAATCCTTTTCTAACATTGGCAGCAACTGGTGCACAGGGAGCATTTTGAACTTTGGAATTATCAAGAAAGAGTTCAGAATGGATAGATCTGGGATAAGATGCCAGGTCCCTTCTGTTTTTGGAACTAGAAAAAATCTGGAATAGAACCCCTGGCCTCCCTGCTGAGCAGGAAGATTCTATTGCTCCCAGAAGAAGGTTTGGAGGAGTGTCCGGGAATCCTTTGGGAATTGGAAAGGTGTGGAAAGAAAACTTGTGCCCTAGGCATACAGTTCTGAGTACCCCATTTGTCATCCGTGATAGTGGCCCAGACATTTGCAAAAAGGGCCACCCTTCCCCCTAATGGACTCTCCAGGCTGGCAAGAACAGGCAGAAGTTGGATAAAGTCATTGAGAGCGTTTTGATTGAGATGCAGGCTTGGAACTTCCCGCCTTGGAAGTGGAAGCCTGCCAACGCTTAGACCTTTGAGGGGTAGCCACCTGCCCCCTAGAAGATTTGTAACCTCTAGTCCTAGAATGGTTCTGTCTGCTGGAATCAGGAAATGTCCAGCTCTTAGAAAGGTAATTCCTGCTAAAGCGAGGAGGTTGCACTTGTAGAAAATCCTTAACAGTTTTCATAGACTTGGCCTTATCCTCCATCTTCTTGAGCACTTCCTCTGCTTTGCTGCCAAAAAGACTGTCCTTATGCAAAGGTACATCCAAAAGCTTAGACTTGACAGGCTCTAGAAGGGGCTGTTCCCTGAGCCAAGAGTGCCTTCTAATAACAGATCCAGTAGCGGTTGCCCTGCAGGAGACTTCTAGAATATCAAAACCACAATCTAAAGAATGTTTATTGACAAGACTGGCAGAATTAAACAAATCCTGCATATCCTTACTCTCTGTCAAAAGTGGCACACTTGCTATCCTAGACTTAATAGCCTCCAAGGTGTGCTGCTGGTACTTCAGCAAATGAAAAAGACAATTAGTAGACCTAATAGCAAGACTGGCAGAGGTATAAACTTTTTTACCCCAGCTATCTAGCTTTCTAGATTCCCTGTCAGAAGGGATAGGATTTTTGGTAACAGTGGCCTTAACTCCTTTAAGCCTTGAGAAATAACCTCTGGATTAGCCAACGGATTCCTGAAAAGAAATAGATGAGAATCAGGGACTCTATAGTACCTGTCAGGTTTTCCTGGGAGCAGGAAGAACCGTATTTGGAGTGAAGGAATTTTCCAGAAAAACATCATCAACCACTTCCAACACTGGGGGAATAGCCAGAGGCTTATGCTGAGGTAAATCCAAAAACTCCCTAATCCTTTCCTTAGATTGGAGATAATCCTGAATTTCCCATTTAAAATGCTCCCTGAGTGTATTCAAAGTATCACCAAAAGAGAAATCCTCTGGGGGAGAAGCAGAAGGGATGGACTCCTCTGCATCTGAATCCTCAAAAGGAGAAAAAGCCTGAGAAACTTCCTCTTCATCAGCAGAAATGCTAGAAGAATCAGAACCAGAAAAAGACAAAGCCTCAGGAGAAACATCCCTACTCCTTTTAGAAGGAGGAGGCTGAGAACCCTTAATAAGAGTCAAAAGGTCATTAGCCATTTTAACCATTTGGGATTGAGGAGAACGAGAAGAAACCAGAGCCGGCTTTTTCACAGGCTTATGACTGGAAGATTTACCTGCAAGTCTGAAGAACTCGGGAGGCCTGGCAACCACCAAAGTTGAAGTAGAGGTCATCTGTATGACTTTGCTGTCTGAACGAAGAATGGAGGCCTGGGACACCGGAGTCAGCTTACCAGCTCCGGATCCAGCTGAAGAGGCGACAGGCGAAAGGTCAGAAGGCAATCTGGAGGTTGGAGGCCTGGGGGACTCTGAAATGGTCTCAACCGAGGCCTGCAGTTGAAAATCTGCAGACTGCAGGGGCTGCAAAGGAGCCTCATTGGCTACTGCATGACTGACGACCATTCTAACATCATCCGAGGACTTGACCTTCTGAAGCCTGACTCGATCCTTATCCTTACGTTTCTTGGGGATATCCGAAGCCTGGAGACCAGCGGACACCATACCAACAAACTTAGGCCAAAGTCCAAAATGTTTAGCTAAAAGCTTAGCCCGAAGACAAATAGTATGCAGATTAAAGGAGGCACAGAGATCACAATTAGAAACATCGTGGTCAAGGCCCAAACAAAGAATACAATGGGAATGAAAATCTCTATGGGGAATCTGCTTTCCACAGGTAAGACAATTATTAACCTTTTCTGACATTTGTTAAGGCAAGAAAAGAGGATGGGTACTTAGCTGGAGTAGACTTCATCTTTGTAGTCAGAAACAAAAAAGGTAAACTGCCGACTGGCACTCGTGCAAGAAATGCTTCTGCTTCGAGCGCCGCGGCAAAGAAGACTGAGGAAGTGACGTCTGCTGCCTCCTTTTGTATCGGATGTACTGATGTCCTTTACAACCGACGACAACAGATGTCATATTTACTTACCTTTGGTATTCTGGCCAATCGAGGGCTACCGGGAACCGGATAACTCATTGGTTAGGACTGCACAGCGGCTCCAGACCCATCCAAGGTAGAGACACCAGCAGGTTCCATAGGTTAAGAAGTCTCTCGCTGCATACCGGACTCCGAATGGGTCTTGGTAGAGGCCTATGAATCCAGAGAAGTGGGCATCAGGGGCTGGGAAAGCACCTCACTGAGTACCGGCAGACTGGCGACTAGCTTAACGAAGCGTCGTCAGCAGCTTTGGACCTATGTGGTCTGTCTCTGTCTTTAGCCTTACATTTTTTTCAGAATACCGGTAGTCGGATGGCTTACCGAAGTCATTTCAGAATATGAAGATCGAGAGCAAAAGAATTTAGCAACAGAGAGAGCCTGATGATGAATGGTTCAGGCGTTAAACAAAGCACAAAACCGACAGCGAGGTACTTCGTGGTCTGGGCCTAAACAGGTGATGCAGTAAGAGTGAAAATCTCTGAGAGATATTTGCTTTACATAGGCAAGACAATTGTTAACTTTTTCTGACGTCAGTTAGAGCAAGAAAAAATTATCCCCAACGGGGTACTTAGCTTTGGAAGACTTCAGGATTATTCAATTCGTAAACGAAAATTCAGGTAGAGGCCGACCAGCTTTTGCTTCTGCTTCGGGCTCCTCGGCAAGAAAGACCCATGCAATGGCATCGGCTGCCTGTTTTTATACCCCTGACGACCTGACGTCAGTCCTGGAGCAACAGCATCCGATGCAGAAATACTACGACTCTGGTATTCGGGCCGACTGAGGGCTACCTGCAGGCAGATAACCCAAGTGTGATGACTGCAGCAGTGAAACACAAAGAACATCTAGCCTTAGCTCCTTTTAGGTCCCTCTGTAATGACCTCCAGGTCTACAACAGGATTTCTGTGCAGGTATTTGAGAGAATCCGGTACTCTGTAATACCTGTCAGGTTTACTGGGAGTAGGTGGGAGGGGTCAAGGGCTAAGCTGGATTCATGGAAAACATCATCCACCACTTCTAAGATAGGGGGATGGCCAGGGGTCTGTGCTGGGGCAGGTCAAGAAACTCTCTTAGTCTTTTCTTAGCCTGAGGGAAGTTCTGAGATTCCCAGTGGAAATGTTCCCGGAGGGTGTGAAGGGTTCCCCAAAGGAAAGGTCTTATGGTGGGGAAGCAGAAGGAATGGATTCCTCTGCATTTGAATCCTAATAAGCAGTCGTGGTTGTTCCTCTTCAAAATCTGAATAATCAGATTCCTCAGAATCCTGTTCTATCATTATTTCAGGAGAAGGGTGCTTTTCCTTTTAGAAGTTGTGGCCTGACTACCCCTGATAAGGGAGATAAGATCCTCTGCCAATTTAAGCATTTGGGCTTGGGGTGGTGGAGCAGGAGTAAGATGGTGGCTAGAGGTAGATTTTCTAGGAGTGGCCTGGCTTCTAGGCCTAAGAGTATCCATCGGTCTGAGAGAAATGTTAGTCGGATGAGACAACATCAGTTTTTGTCTAGATTTAGTACTGCAAAGGGCCTCCTAGGAAGCCGGTGCCTGCATTGTGGTTCCAGACCCAACCAAGGCAGAGACAAAGGCTCGGAAGACGAAGAGTATTTCTGCGGCATACCGGACTCTGAAAGGGTCTCAGTAGAGGCCTGCATAAATATCGTATCGGGCAACAGGGGCTGCGAAAGCTCCTCACTGAATTCTGGAGAACTAACAACCTGCTCAGTGGTAGAGTCGTCGGAAGGTGTAGCCTTGTGTGGTCTTTCTCTATCTTTATGTTTTTTCAGAATGTCTATGGATTGTTGGCTGACTGACACCATTTCAGAATGCGAAGACGGAAGATGAAAATACCTGTCTACAATAAGAGCTCTATGACGAAAGGTAGTCGCATTAAAGAACTGGCAACAGGGGACGTTGTGGTCTGGGCCTAAACAAGTGACGCAGTATGACTGGAAGTCTCGGTGTGGGATCTGCTTTCCACAGGTGAGACAATTGTTAACTTTTTCAGACATCAGTTAGTGCAAGAAAAAAGGATCCCCAATGGGGTACTTACCTTTAGACGTTTTTAGCTGTAATTCAAACTCTGGTAGCGACTGACCGGCACACTTGCAAACTGCTTCTGTTATGGGCTCCACGTTAAGAAAGACTGATGTAATGGCGTTGGCTGCCTTGCTTTATAGCAGACGACCTGACGTCAGTCAACAAGCAACAGCAGCCAACGCAGAAAAACATTGACTGTGGTATTCAGGCTGGCTGAGGGCTACCACAGCAGGGAAAACCCCAGGTGACGACTGCAACAGTGAAACACGAAGAAAGTACAGTTTTGTACCTACCATAAATGTAGATGTCCGAACTGGATAGCATATGCAGTCATAACAAATGGGTTGTCCTGTCGTCAGGCAGCCCTTCGGTCGACCGGATTCCAAAGTCTGGGTCCGGCTTCGGCTGATGTCGCACTTCACCCGACGTCATCTCTGCTGGTCTTCGGGTATAAAGGCATCAGCTGACGCCATTGTCCTCAGTGTTTCTTGCCCCAGATGCCAATTGCCCTCTTGGAAAGCTAAATTTTGGATAAATGCCAATGTTTCCAAAATAGTAGAAGGCAAACACAAAAAATAAACATGTATGTACATATATACAAACAAATACACCATAAGAGACCCCCCCCCAGCTAGCTATTAGGAGGGTAAATACCCTAGGAGTACCGCAGAGGGGAAGGAGGGAGGGTAATCCTGACTGCAGATGCTATCCAGTTCGGACATCTACATTTATGGTAGGTACATAACTGTACTATGTCCTTCATGGATGCATCTGCAGTCATAACAAATGGGTAGAATACCATAGCCAAACTAGGGGAGGAGGAATAATGATTATGGTGTAGTCAGGATCCCTTGCAGTACAGCAGTGGCAAACCCTGCTCGGGATCTAGAATATAGAGGTAAATTATAATGCTTGGCAAATGTATGCACGGAGGTCCAAGTAGCGCCTCAATAATGTCCTTGGTTGCCACTCCTCTTAAGAAAGCTGTGGTAGTGGCTGTAGCCCTTGTAGAATGAGGTCTTATGTTCTGTGGAATTGGTTTTCCATGGTAGGAGTAACAGAATCTTATGCAATTTCCTATCCATTTGGAGAGTGTCTGTTTGGAAATTGCTTTTCCTTCCCTTCCTGTTGCATAGGCTACAAAGAGCTGGTCAGTTTTTCTGTTACCTTTGGTTCTGTCCAGGTAGTAGCGTAACTGTCCATGTACATCCAAGGTATGCATTATTCTTTCACCTCTGTTTTGTGGATTGGGAAAGAAGGTAGGTAGGTGGATTGCCTGGTTTAAAGACACTCTGGATACCACCTTAGGCATAAATGTAGGATTAGTTCTCATGGACACCCTATCTTGATGGAAGATTAGGAAGGGTTGCACTGCCATTAAGGCCTGTAGTTCCGAAACCCTCCTTGCTGAAGTAATAGCCAGTAGGAAAGCAGTTTTCCATGACAGGTGTTGTAGATCTGCTGTTGCTGCTGGAGGAATAGGACAGGCCTGTATGTAGAAGCTCTGCCAAGTACTCCAGAATGTTAGCAATATCTATGTTCGACACATCTTTTCCTCTTTCAGTACTCCAAATGACGAACCTTTTCCATTTTCCTGCATAGTTCCTTCTTGTTGAAGGTCTGCGGGCTTCAAGGATAATGTCTTTAACCCTTTGTGAAAGGTCTGGGTTAGTTACTGCTATGTGATGTTCCAGGCAGTCAGTTGCAAGGTTTTTAGGTTTGGATGTATGATGTTGTAGTTGTTCTGAGTTAACATCAGAGGCATCAGAGGTATTGACCACATTTTCTCCCGTGACATGCTCCTCAGCAATGGGTACCAGTGTTGTCTTGGCCAGTTCGGAGCTATCAGAATTATCCTTGGACGTTCCTCTTTGATTTCCAGTAGTACCTTGTGCATCAAGGGAAGAGGTGGGAATGCATATGCTGTCAGGCCTTTCCAGCTGAAGGATAGAGAGTCCACCTTCCATGCAAGTGGGTGGAATGTCCTTGTGCAGAATTTTTTGAGCTGGTGATTTTGTGGGGAAGCGAATAGATCTATTTGTGGCATTCCCCATTTCTTTGTGATGGCCTTGAAGATGTCCGGGTGTAACATCCATTCGTGAGCATCCGAGGTGGTTCTGCTTAAAATGTCTGCTAGGGTGTTCTCTTTTCCCGGTACAAATATTGCCTGTAACTGGTTGTTGTAGCTGAGAGCCAGATTCCAAAGGTCCAAAGTCATTCTGCATAGGGGGTAAGAATGAGTGCCTCCCTGTTTGTTGATGTACCACATGACTGTGGTGTTGTCTGTCCTTATCATCAAATGGCCTTCTTTGAGGAATGGTCTGAATTTTAGGATTGCCAGTTTTACTGCCAGCATTTCTTTTGGTTTATGTGCAGGTGCAGCTGGTCCTGAGTCCACAGTCCTTATGCGCATTTGTCCAGCATGTGTGCCCCCATCCTAGGTCTGAGGCATCCGTTGTGATGGTTTGGTTTGCTCGAAAGTTGTGGAAGGGTAAGCCTGGGTTTGACTGGCATGCCCGAGCCCACCATAGGAACTCCTGTTTTAAGCATGGGATTAGTGGTATTTCTGTTTCTAAGCTGTGCCTGTGTTGAGACCATAAATTCTTTAGTTACCACTGTAACTTTCTCATATGCAGTCTGGCATGTGGGACCAAGATTATGCATGATGCCATGAAGCCCAAGGCCTGCAGAACTTTTCTTGCTGTTAGTTTGTTCTGCTTTGTTAATGCCAAGAAGTAAAGAGGGAGTTCTTTTTGTTTTTCTGCAGTTAGGAATGCCATCTGTTTTACTGTGTCCAATTCCGCGCCCAAGAAAGTTCTTGTCTGGGATGGTATCAGCCTTGATTTTTGAAAATTGACTGTGTATCCCAGGGCTTGTAGCAAGTAAATGACCCTTTGTAAATCTGTTGTCAGCTTGTTTTGTTGTCCGCTTGTAACAGGCAGTCGTCCAGGTATGGATAAATTTGGATTCCCTGTACTCTGCAGTGAGCGATTACTGATGCCAGGCATTTTGTGAATACTCTGGGCGCAGTAGATAAGCCAAAGGGCAATGCTGAGAATTGATAATGCTCTGATCCTTCAAGAAATCTGAGGTATCTTCTGCAATTTGGTCGAATGGGGATGTGCAGGTATGCCTCCTTGAGATCTAGAGTTACCAGCCAACACTCCTTGCCCAGCATGGGAAGAAGTTGCTGTAGGGTCAGCATTATGAATTTTGGGACAATGATGAATGTGTTTAAGATGGACAGGTCGAGAATAGGTCTCCAGTTTTTTTCTTTTCTTGGTACTAGGAAGGGTCTGGAGTAGAATCCTTTGCCCTGTTCTGTTACTGGTACCCTTTCCACAGCTCTCATCTTTATTAATTCTGCTATCTGGTGCAGGGCTTCTATTTTTTGATTTGGGGGCAGGTTTGGAATTCCTCTTTTTACTGGTAAAGTGTGGAAGTGGAACCGGTAGCCTTGGTCTATGGTTTGCAAAATCCACTTGTCTTTTGTAATATAGTGCCAATTTTTCGAGAATAAGGCTAACTTTCCGCCTAATGGTGCTGCTATTTGCTCCCTGGTAGGCGGAGTCAGAGCTAAGTCACTGTGATTGTCCTGTTGCAGTGGCAGTGGTTGCGTCTGTGCCTCGGTTATTGCCTTGCCACTGTCGTCCTCTGTAGGCACCTCCTCTGGATTGATTTCTGCCCCTAGAGCGTCTGTTCCTGCCCCTTTGGGATCTTGTGGAGTCAGGAAAGGACCAATTTCTGGCAGGCCAGTTCCTGCTAAACCTTGGGGCTGAACCTGTAGGAAATCTTTAACTGTTTGTACAGATTTTGCCTTCTCTTCCATTTTCTTCATTACCTGCTGGGCAGGTTCCCAAATAGACTGGCCTTATCCATAGGAGCATCCAATAGCTTAGCTTTAACATGATCCGGCAAGACCTGTTCTTTCAACCATGCATGCCTTCTTATCACTGTGCCAGTCATGGCTGATCTAAATGAAGCCTCCAGTGCATCATAGCCACATTTTAAAGAATGGTTACTAACCTGTTGGATGTTATTCACCATTTCTAATACATATTTCTTATCTAAAGATTCATCAGAGGACAGCTTTTAATTAACTGATCAAGCATAAACTCTTGGTATTGGATCATGTGAAACTGACAGTTTAAAGCTCTAGCTGATAGAGTAGCAGAGGTGTAGACTTTTTTCCCCCATCTCTCTAAGGACCTAGATTCCCTTTCAGAGGGAATAGGGTTTTTTGCTGTGGTCGAGGCTACTGCCTTAGGGCCCTGGGATATAGTTTCGGGGTCTGCAAGTGGGGCCTTGTATAGGTGGTGATGAGTGTCTGGCACCCTGTAAAATCTATCTGGTTTGGCAGGGGCTGGAGGTAAAGAATCAGGTGCAGTGCAGACATCATTAAATGCATCGTCCACAACAGATAAGACAGGAGGTATAGCTAAGGGCCTATGTTGTGGTAAGTGCAGAAAAGTCCTAAGCCTTTTTCTTGAATCTGAGAAATCTTGTCCCTGCCATTGGAATTGTTCTCTCATGGCATGTAAGGTTTCCCCAAAGGAGAATTCCTCTGGTGGAGAGGCAGCTGGAATGGATTCTTCAGCATCTGAATCTTCATAATTGGAAAAAGGAGCATCTGGCTGGTCTGTAATGTCTGAGTCATCCGCAGAATCATCAGAGGACACAGGCTCGGGGGGCTCTGCTCTAGGTCTCTTTTCTGGGGGCTGAGAGGACCTGTCTGGGTGAGATTGGGATCCCCTAATTAAGGATATTAAATCTTCTGCCAGAGTAAGCATTTCTGAACTAGAAGTGGGCCTGAGTGAGGGTGGTTCAACAGGCACCGATTTAGCTGATTTGGCTGCTTTAGCCCTGGCAAAGGCCTTAATAGACATGGCTGCAGGAGGCCTAGCAGCACCACGTGCTGGGGTAGAGATATCCAAGGGGATGGTGTCTGATAGATCAGTAGGAACCACAGTTGCAGGTAAAATTTCTGAGGTTGATTCAGATAAGGTAGCAGGAGCCTCAGTAGTAGTCATGGATTCGGCTGAAGATTGACCAGTTTTCTCGGTTTCGGCCGAAACCGAGACACTCGCGGCTTGCTTAACCGTGGTTTCGGCCGAAACCGCGGACCGCGAGTGTCGGTCTTTTTCTTTGCGTTTTTTTAACAATTTGGGTAGTCGGAGGATCCGACGGCATAATGTATGCAAAATCTGAGCCGAAAAACTGTTCAGCAAACTCCGACCGACGCCTAAGCGTCGGTTGAAGGAAGCACAGGCCGAACAGGCTGCTACGACGTGGTCTGGGCCTAAGCAAGGCAAACAGTAACAGTGGAAATCTTTATGAGGTATTTGTTTCCCACAAGTTAAACAGTTATTGACTTTTTCTGACATCGGCTGAGGCAAGAAAAGGTCCCCAACGGGGTACTTAGCTTTAGAAGTCTTGAAGTAGTATTCGTAGTAGTAATCTCTGGATCTGACCGACCGGCACTTGCGAACAGCTTCTGCTTGCGCCACACAGAAAGAAAGACTGAGGAAAATGGCGTCGGCTGATGCCTTTATACCCGAAGACCAGCAGAGATGATGTCGGGTGAAGTGCGACATCAGCCGAAGCCGAACCCAGACTTTGGAATCCGGCCGACCGAAGGGCTGCCTGACGACAGGACAACCCATTTGTTATGACTGCAGATGCATCCATGAAGGACATCATCAACTGTCACTGAAGCCAGAAATGGGATGGTGAGAAGGTCAAACAGTAAACAAGTCCTTTCAATCTGGAATAAGATAAGGAACCAAACACTTCATGCACAGATAAACTTCAAACTCTACAAACTTAACAAAACTAAGGAGATATTTCTTAAACAAAACCAGTTAGTGGTACCAGTGCCTCAGAAGTACATATACAGTGACAACTAAAACTGAAGCCAGAACCTGGACAGTGAAAGGGACAAAGAGCAAGCAAGTTCCATACATCTCAGAACAAATAAAGAGCAGCCTCCTAAAAGTTATGCACAGATGAACATAAACATCTACAAACTTAACAGGGATAAGGAATATTCCCTTTTAGGAAAGAAACTTTCGCCTCCTGTGAAAAATACTAGTAATGCCCCAGAACTAGACTAAAAACTATGACTGGCACTGCAGCTAAGAAATGTTAAATATATAACAATGCAGAAAGGTAGGTTTGGGTTACTAAGAAATGCATTTCTGAACAAAATGCTTGTTTGTTCAGCCACTTCCAAACATCTGGCTAAACTCTTCAAAGTTTACAATTTGTAGAAAGGGAAAATTTAACATCAGCTTTCATGGTAATGCCTCCTAAGCCAAAAATAAGTAGAAATGTACTAACAGAAAAAATGCCTCTCTCTCCTTAAAAGACAAAAAGAAAGATCCAACAGGAAGAAAAGGATGGGAAGAGAAGGTCAGGTGGTAAAATCAAAACACAGAATAACTAAACAAAGACAAGATTATACAGTCAGAAATGGAGGGTTAAGAATCTGAGAAGAAAAAGTAGAAGAGGAGGAAGAAAACACTCCAGCATTACGCTTGAAAAAATAAAACTGAAACAGTGTAAAACAGACAGTAGCCTGGGAAAGCTGGTAGATAAAACCATACTTAAGAGTCCGCAAGATAGATTAGGAGAGGGGCCTTTATGTATACAGAATTGCAGAGAAAAGGGGAGGAGATAGATGCCAGGTTAAGTTTTAGGTACCAAGCTGCCAGAATCCTACAGGTAAAAGATGATGCACCAGTCCTACCACATAAACTTCAAAGTGACAGCCTAAGCCTAGGACACACCTAAAAATAATGTTCTGGTTACAGACCACTAAGCTTCACAATAATTTCTGAAAAACTATCTCCACCACAAAAGGTATGAAAATCTCAGAGGGGAAAATGACCAATTACTACTATGGAAATAAAAATACAAATAAACAAAACAGAGACATTTAGAAACTGGAATAAGGTAAAGGTCTCAGCATGTACATAACTAGTAATTCAGCTCAGACAAAACAAAATACTGGGAAAGTACTGAAGAGGACATGTATCCTATCTCCTATCTAAAAGATCATTTGGGGCAAAAACAAAACAAAAACATCTTATTTCTACATAATTAAAACCTGCCAGCACCACAGTAAAGTACAGTTGTGTAAGCAGCACTTACCATAACACTAGTTGTTCGAATTCCTCACTGCTGCAGTAGCCTTTGGCTAGCTGGGTTGGATCCTGGCAAGGATGTGACAACCGGCCAACTTCACAAAACACTGGCTTCCTCCCACATCTCCACTCTATCAATTGGCTAGCCCTTGGAGGGAAATCAGCAGTCAGACTGCAGACAATTTCAGGACTTTCTTGATTACACAGTGAAAAAGAATGTGATCTAGAATCCAACCCTTTCTAAAAATCCATAAGTGAACCCAAGGCTCTTGTAGAGTGAGCCTTGACCTTGCCTGGAATACTTTTGTTGCAATGAGAATAACAAAAGGTAACAGCTTGAGAACCATTTTGAAATAGTCTGTTATGACACGCATTGTCTCTTCTTACCTTCACAGGAAATGAACAATTGGTTTGAAGATCTGACATATTTTGTTCTGTCAAGATAAAACCAGAGTAGTCCGTGGATATCTAAGGTAGAGTACTCTTCCGCCATCATTTTCAGGTTCAGGAAAGAAAACAGGAATATAGACAGTTTGGCTTAAAGTAAACTTGGATACCACTTTAGACATAAGAGGGTTAGTTTTCAAAGAAACCCTCTCTCTGTAAAACGAGAACTCACAGTAACAGCCTGCAACTCAATATTCTTGCAGTAGTCAGAGCAATAAGTGTAAAAAAAAAAAAAAAAAAGTTTTCCACGTTAAGAACTTCAAAGTCAACCTGATGACCTGGTTCAAATGGAACAAGTGTTAGCTTCGCTAACATAATTTAATATCCACCGGAGGAACCACCAATTTTCTATGAGATGCCTTATGCAAAAACCCTTTCAAAAACATTTTGAAATGAGAAAGCATTGAAACAAGGGAATTCATAAGCAGACATGCTGAAATAGTCAGTAAATGAACACTGACAGAGGACTACGAAAGGTCAAAGTATAGTAACACACAAATATTGTAAAACCAGAGAAACACTAGCCATGAATGGGTGCAGGTTATATTGCTGGCACTAACTAGAAAACCTTTTCCATTTGTTAATATGATTTTCTTGTAGCAAGATTTCTGGTCTCAGTTAGTACCTACTGCACATCCTCAACAAGTGTTTAAAGGGAATTAAGATATCATCCAGGCAGCCAGCTGAATTTGACTGGGGTCAGGCTGTACACCAAACACCTCTGTTCTTGTATGAGGAGATCCATTCTGTGAGGAAGCATGTTGCAATTGGTCCTTGCCATTTCCAAAAGAAAAAGGGAATGACTGTTGCCTGGGCCAAAAAGAAGTCACAACAGTGATCTTGTGGGAGTCCTCCCGAATCTTCAGAAGTACCCTGGATACTGGTGGAAAAGCATACAGGAACATTCCTGTCCAAGGAATGGAAAAGGCATCAGTCCCTTCCAAGTCTTCTTGCATGGACTCCTGGAGCAGAATTTTGCCAGCTGATTGTTGAGAGACGAGGAAAATAAAAGTCTACTTGAGGAACAACCCACAGAAGAATCAAATCTTCTAAGACTGCATGATTTAGTTTCCATTTGTGGGAATCTACCTTTGCCCTGCTCAGCTGGTCTACCACATAATTTTGTTCTTGACAGAATTGTAGGATGTCTATATACTAAGACTGTTCTGTGAAGCTATACCCCAAGCTAACATGCCTAGTCTCCAGAGGGGATTAAATAAAGGTTATGTACTCACCATAACTATGCATCTGTGTTATCCATTTTAATTCTTCCCCAATGAATGGGTATGGATCGGACTCGGCTACTTTCTCTAGATTCTAGGATTCGAGTCTCAAGCTCCTCCTTTACCCAAAATGCCACTGACCATTGTGTTAACTCAGATTGAGTTTGCTGCCATTGTACAATAACACTAACAAGGTATCTTAACACAGATATGACAGAAAAGGGATAGCTGAAAGATCACGAGCTCAAACAGGAAAAATAAGTTATGTATTCAGCATAATGTTCCATCTGTTTTGTCCATTTTCTTTCTTCCTCAACTGATGGGTTTGGATCCGATTCCTTGGATCCGTCTCAGTTGTTGCTAAAGCTCATGGCAACCATAAAAACTCTCAAGCTTCTCCTCTACCCATAATGCACCAACCCCAACTACTTAGATCTTGTTTTCTGCCTTACCTAGAAAGTCAAAGATGGAAATTATTATGGAGAAGCCATATCTGGAGCTTATAAAAAAATAAGGATATATAGGTCCGCTAAGCACTCCTATCACAAGCCTTAAGGATGAGGGTTGGTGGGAGGGAAGTTGAGGAAGAATGAAAACGGACAGCACAGTTGAAACATTAGCGTGAGTACATAACTTCTTCATCTGGTGATGTCAATTTTCATTCTGTCCTCAACTAATGGGACAGAGTCCCCAGCTACCTAATTCCTAGGGCGGACTCAAGGAAGGCTATTCCGGAGCATCCCGAACCAAAAGATTCCCTTCCTCTGGAGACCAGATCTAATGTGTAATGAGTAATAAAGGTTGGGGAGTAGCCCAAGTAGCTGCTGTACAAATGTCATCCATGGACACACTGGACCGAAAAACTGAGGAAGTTCCCATGGATCTGGTGAAGTGGGCTTGAACAGGTTTTGTCAGGGCAATGCCCATTTGTTATACACAAAGGAAATGCAATTTATCCATCCAGAGTAACTTTGGTAAGTGGTTTACACAATGTTGGTTCCACATATGAAACAACTGATCAGAATTTCTCAAGTTTTTTTGTCCTATGTAAGTAAAAACGCAACTGGCTATGAACATCCAATAAATGTAATGCGTATTCTTCTTTGCTAGGAAATTTGGGAAAGAATACTGGCAAATTAATCGACTGATTTATACTGGATCCTGACACCACCTTTGGAAGAAATGTCAGGTTGGTACATAAGGTAACTCTGCCTTTATGGAAAATCAAGAATGGAGGTTTTGAGCACAACGCTTGGATCTCAGAAATTCTTCTGACCAAGGTAATGGCTACTAAAAAAATTGTCTTACATGAAAGATATTTGAGTTCACGTGTAGCTGAGGGTTCAAAAGGAGATTGCATAAGAGACTGCAGTACAAGGTTTAGATCCCAAAGGTGGTAGAATCTTTAAAGGGTGGCTTTAAGATTAAAGTGCCTTTTCAAAAATGCTTTGCTCAACTTACAAGATGCTACAGAAAAAAAATGATTCCAAAATGAAAATTAGAAATTAGCTAACTGTACCTTAACAATAGAACTAGCTCCTTCTTCAAAAAGATGGGCTAGAAATTCCAAGATGTTATGAATGGGGACTGAGAAAGGTTCAATATTATGTTTTTGAGCCCCCCAAAATTTCTTTCATTAGATGGTGTATAGTTTTCTGGTGGAAAGTTTATGGGAGGACAAAAGTATATGACAGATAGGAGCAGACAGCATAGGTTGTCTGGCTATTAATGGAACTGGAGGAACCCAGCAGTCAGCCTGAGATTCACTATGTCTGGATGTATCATGCCTGTTGGGTGAAACAGGAGGACCGGAGTGGGATCTAGAAATCAAGGTGGTTGAATCAGATGAGGCCAAAGAAAGGGAAACCAAATTTGTCAAGGCCAATAAGGGCAATGAGGATGACCTTGCTCTTCAACCTTGCAGCTTTCTGAAGAAATTTGGGAATTAATGGAGTGGGAGAATACATACAAAGGAGACTGGGGGTCATTTGTGAAGTAGTGTGCCCCTCAGGGATTCCCTCTGTGGGGGGGGGGGGGAGGATTAGGGCAAAGTAGCTGCTGCATTTGTTGTTCAAGGAGAACGTGAAAGATTGCAGGAAGGCTGGCCCATTGTCGGAAGAATGTGTTTGCAATCTTTTTGTTGAGGAACCATTCGTGAGGTAGAAGAATGCACCTGCTCAATTTGTGTGCTACCACATTAGACTTCTATGGAATGTGCATTACTAAAAAAAGCAGTTGGAAGAGATCGCCCACTGCCACACCCTGAGGCCTTCTCGACACAATGGGATACAATTTGGTTCCTGCTGGTTTGTTGATGTACCAGAAGACTACTTGTCTGACTATACTGCAATTGTCAACAAACAGAAGTACACCAAATGAATGAGGGTTGCGTTAGCACAAAATGCAATCCAACAGGTAAAAACAAGCTCAACCACCACAGCTGACCTGTAGAAAATTTAATAGAAAAGTAAAAGCTACGTACTTCCACTGCTGGATGCTACTTTTTCAGACCATAATACTCCATGCAAGCTGTAGCACTTTTAAAAGTACCAGTTACCCAATCAGAAAAAATAATCAGGTCACATAGCTACTTAGGAAGAGGTAGGGCAAAACCATTCATAAGAACATTCTAAAAAAATTCTAAAAATGCCTTAAGCCACGTGCTTGTAAAACTGGTTTGTCAGAAAAAAGTTTTGTATTTACCATCTCGAACTATATTCTCACTGAAGGGTCGGGATCCAATGTGCCGGATCCGTTTTGGCCTTTCCAAAAGCTTGAGGTCTTCAGCAAAGCTCGTGGGCATCCTTCTCTACCCATAATGCAGTTCCCTAACTTCCTCAGATCTTGTTTGTCCACCATGAAATCATACAATTGAGCAAAACGTGTCTTACATGGATCAGTACCCAAGATATATACGTACATAACTGGGCCAAAGACAACATTTCTGAGACTATGGAGATCCGTCAACCCAACAACTACTCAGTTTCCCAGGACTATAAGCAGGGGGTATGGAGGGTGGGTTGTGAGAATAAAAGTAGAGATATACAACACACATGGAACGTTAAGAGTAAGTACATAATTTCTTTATGTGTTGTCAATCTTGCCTTTATTCTCACTGATAGGACTGCATCCCAAGTAACCTGATTCTTGGGTGGCACCTGGAATCATATTCCTCAGAACCATAGAACCAAAACAGGCTCTACTCCTGTGAGGCGAAATCCAGTTTGTAATGAGTAATGAAGGTATGAGGTTTCACCCATGTAGCTGCAGAACAGATATTATCAAAGGGTAACCCTTGCTTGGAAAGCTGCAGATGTAGCTATTGACCTGGTGGAATGAGCTTAAACAAGGAAATAAAGAGTTCTGTTCTTAGAGCTGTAGACGCAAGATATACAAAAAGTGAGTTATCTAGATGAGGTAACTTTTGAAACTGGTTGACCTTTTTAAATTTCAAAGGAGGAAACAGAGCTGATCTGTTTTCTGAAGTTCTGTGCAACTAAAAATGTAATTGTCTATGTACATCCAGAAGATGCAAGGGAGTATTCACTTTTGTTTAGGTAATTTGGGAAGAAAACTTGGTAAAGAGAATATAGTTTTTCCCCCACAGTCATCTAAAAGAAAAAATCCTTTTCTACATTCATTTTTTAGATGATATCCTAATTTTGTATAAAGGGAACCTGGAGGAAGCGGAAGGGTTTGTGGAATACCTAAACCATACAACTAGATTTCTAAGGTTCACATATACATTTAATACAGAATCCACAGAATACTTAGACACTGAACTGTTTAAGGACTCACTCCAGGAGAGATTAGCAGCTAGGATATTTAGGAAAGATATGTTTTCAAATACTTATTTACATTCAGTAGTTCCCACCCTTACCACCAGAAGAAATCTGTAATAAAAGGACAACTGGTCCGGGTTGTTGTTTGTTTGCTTGTTATTTCCCTGGAAGCTAATTCCACCTAATACGCAACTTCTCAGCGCTTCTGTAGATCACTAGTGATATCTGCATTGTTTACTGTACTTATTTCCTTGTTTCACTTGAAAGAAAGTTACTGTTTGTCGTTTTTGCATTTAGTTACTTGTAACACATTGCACTCAAGTTACCTGGCACTTGCTCACTAAAGCAATTATATAAGTCAGCACTAAAAATTAAAAGCACTACACCCTCACTCCCCACTGGCCCTTGTTTTCAATTAAGGATTTCCCAATATTATTCTAGCATGCCCAAAGGTCAGTTGTCAATCTCCTCTCCGGTCCAGCTGGTGAATCTGGGAATCTTGAGGCAATGTTATAACTGCCTCATGTACACAGACAACCCTCTCCTCCTCCCACATAACACAAATACTTGCGAGAGATGCAGCTATTTAGCCAAACTGGAGGCTGAGCTCTCTCAACTCAGGACTGGCAAGACCAGACAGGAGGAGAAGGCAACTACACACACCACAAAACCAGCCTCACATAATACTACCACTCCACTGAATCAAACACATAAACACACAAAGACATACTCGGAGGCTCTGAGTAAAATTTACCTAAACAGCAGAGGCCTCCAAAGCAGACACCCAAACAACTGCTACCTCAAGACACCCCACAAGCAACACATAAACCACAAAAGCAGTGTGCAAAGCAGTCACAGCCCTTAAGGCCAAATACAACACCAAACATACTTGTCATAGGTGACTCCATAGTCAGACACACTGACGTCCCACTCACCAGGCTGAACAAGGAGAGGGTCACAGTAAGCTGCCTATCGGGCTAGAATCCGCCACATAACACAAGCACTTTCGGGTCACTCCACGGCAAGTACAAATATGACACAGTCATTGTCCATGCTGGTGTGAGCGACCTGAGACGCACCTCCCTGGACTACATGAAAAGAGACATAGAGGAGCTCTCTGATTATGTAGCCCAGGCAGGTATGACCCTAACCCTGAGCAGTATCCTTCCTTCACCAAGAATGATGCCACAATATAGAGACAAGATGATCAGCTTTAACAATTGGCTTAATGTCTGGTGTCATTCAAAGGGGATCCAGTGTCTGTCTGCCTGGGATGACATGCTTGACAAGCCACGCTGCTTCAAGGGACGGCTTGCACCTGTCACCCTGGGATTCGGATATTGGCTAAGGCTCTTGCCACCCCCATAGTGCCTTTTTAGGCAAGGCTCAAATTCTAAACCTACCACCCTAGAAAACAAAATGGGAAGAAACTGAGGGTAATGCTGCTCAATGCCAGAAGTCTAAATCTCAAAATGCACGCACTCGAGGCCCTTCTCAGTATGGAGAACATCGATGTCTGTGCTGTAACTGAAACCTGGTTCAAGGCTCCTGAGAGCACCCGGCACTATTAGGTTTTACCTCATATCATGCGTTCCGGCCCCAAAACCCGGACCACACCACAAAAGGAGGGGGTGTATCCATATTCATAAAGGATACCCATACCTCCAGGTTGGTGGCAACGCACGAAGCTTCGGAAACCATCCAGGTGCAACTAACCATAGGCAAAACTGCTCTACAAATTGCAGCATGCTACAGGCCACCCTCTCAAACTCAAGAACCCCACACAGCCTTCCTGAAGACACTGGAGGGTATAAATGTATCTCCAAACACCATCATATTGGGTGACTTCAACTACCTGAATATAGACTGGGAACATTACTCAAGCCCTAACTTTCTAGCCCAACGGTTCCTGGAGTTCATAAATTCAAATGCCATGGAACAGCTAGTCACTGTTCCCACGAGAGGAGAAAATATACTAGATCTCATTGTCACAAACATGGGGACAAAATGCTCCACACGAAGTATATCCCTCATTGGTGAGATCTGATCATAAACTAATCTCACTGGAAATCCACATCCGCCCCCACCCCAAACAAAAAAGACCATAGTGAAGAACTTCTCTAAAGCAAACTGCACACTACTCAAGACTGGTGTGGTATCCTTCAAGGCCCCTGAGCCAGTGGAAACCACAACCCAAGCTCAGGAAGCCCTTACAAATGCCTTCTATGAACACCTCCAGGACTGCATGGATCAGGCAATCCCAAATAAAACCAAGACTCTTTCCACAAAGGGCAAACGTCCAGTCTGGTGGACCCCAGCCATTAACAAACTTTACAATAAGAGGAGAAAGCTATTACATGATAGAACAAAATCCATAAAAGGGAAGTCACCCTGATCATTATTAGTAAAAAATACGAGCACTCATAAAATCAACTAAGGCCAATTTTGAGAGAAAAATTGCCATGGATTCAAAGGACAATCATAAGGCCTTTTCAGCTATGTTAGGAACCTGGGTGGAAACTCCCAGATATGCTCAGAATTAGTCCAAAATGATACAAAAATCACTGAACCCACAGACATTGCCAACATACTGGCAGACAGGTTCAGTGCAAACTTCACCCCCCTCTCCCCCCCTAAAGGAGAGATAACTATCCCAGCAGAGTGTAGCCTCCCGGACATCTCAAATGCGCAGGTGAAAGCTGCTCTCTCTAAAGCTAAAAACACAGCATCAATGGGACCGGATGGTGTCCCCGGCTGTGTGCTACATGAGCTAAATGAGGAATTAAACCCGCACATAAGGCAGCTGTTTAATCTCAGCCTTTCCACAGGATACGTGCCCAAGGAGTGGCGTACGGCAACTGTGGTCCCAACTCCACAAAGGCGGCGCCTCTACGGACCCTGGTAATTACCGCCCCATAAGCTTAACAAGTCTAGTCTGCAAAGCTATGGAGAGGATCATAATGGAGCTCATAAACAAAGATATAGGGGACTTGCAGACATTGGACCCGACCCAGTTTGGCTTTGTCAAGGGAAGATCATGCCTTTTGAACTTGGTTGACTTCTTCGAAACAGTCACCAAGGCCATTGATGAGGGAAAGGCAGTCCATAGAGCCTACCTTGACCTTGCAAAGGCTTTCGACACAATACCCCACTCGGGTATTGTAGAAAAACTTACCAGCTTAAATGTAAACCCATATGTCACAAGATGGGTTGCAAACTGGCTTAAGGACAGAGCCTACAGGGTTAGAGTTGCTGGCGCTGTGTCAGACTCCAAGCCGGTCACAAGTGGTGTCCCACAGGGCTCGGTCCTTGGCCCCCTATTGTTTGGCATCTACTTCTCAGAAGTACAGGCCAACATGGGAGGACTTTGGCTGACAAAGTTTGCAGACGACTGCAAACTGGGCCATAGTGGAAAGTGCATCGGACACGGATATCCTTCAGAAGGGACTCACGGAAACAGATAGCTGGTGCCAGAGCCATGGCCTGAAGTTAAACGCCAAAAAATGTATAGTCATACCTTCGGGAAAAACAAGGTAACCCCAAGCTACCATATAGGTGGCAATCCACTAAGCACAGAAGAGGTTATCAGGGACCTGGGGACCCAGGTTGACAGTGGCCTTTCTTTTGACACTCACGTTGCTAAAGTGGTTAGAAAGACCTTCTACATTGCCCACCTGATCATGAAGGGATTCACATCCAGATCTAGTGAGGTCATTGTTCCCCTGTACTCTTCACTTATCAGACCAATGATCGAGTACAATGCCCCATTCGGGATGTATCTCACCCGACATCTGCAGCAATTGGAGAGACCCCAAAAGTTCCTCACCATAAGGATAAAGGGACTCCAAAATCTGTCATATGCTGCCAGATTGAAGAAACTCCAGCTCTATTCAGTCGCATACCGTCTGCTCAGAGGTGACATGTGCCTGACATACAAGGCCATGTCCAACCTGGAATTAATGGACATGCTCCACCTCAAAAAATCCAAATCCACCAAAACCACTAGAGCAAGCGACTTAAACCTTAGCACGGATATAAATAGGACGTGCTGGAGGGATAGATTTATCACTCAGAGACTCCCTATGCTGTGGAATAAAATCCCGGTCCATGTGAGACAGAGCACCACGCTGACTCTGTTCAAGAGAAATCTAGACCTGTGGATGGGAGATCGTAGGTTTACCCCGGGAAATATCTCTGTGTCACTGCTGGACAGAGGCACAACAAACTAATGGGCACAGTATTTTTTCATATAAGGGGTGGCGTAAGCCACAAAAATTTGGGCTAGGCTTATAAATGCCTTAGGGCAGATAGCCTAGTATAAACCTATGAACCTATGAACTATTAAAAGTGAATTTATAACAGAATGTAATAAGATAGCAGAGATGTTTTTAGCTAGAAGCTATCCAAGGGAACTTGTGAATGAAATGATGGAAGAAGTGACCTACAAAAGAACTAATGGTTTTTACATTCCATTATTACAAGGTAGACCTTTATTACATAAGTTAAATAGTATTCGGGAAGCTAACAAGGTCTCTGTTGTCATTTATTTTAACTTATGGTCCCAAAAGTGGACATATTTCAATTAAGAAAAACTGGGACCTGTTAAGCAATAACTTGTACTTGTGTTCTTTTGTTAGGTCCACATCCCTCTTTTACCTAAAAGAGAGGTATGAATTTGAAAAATGTAATTAAAATGAAGCAATACAAGGTTATTAAAAATCCTGGAATGAGTAAATGCGAATCCTGTAAGTTTTGTAAACATGAGTATAGGGTACTCATTTAATATTAGAGAAAGGAGTTAAAAGACTTTGTCAGGTAAATATAATTTCAATACTACCTACGTGGTGTATCTTGCTCAGTGCATCTTGTGTCCCGCATTCTACGGTGGAAAAACTGATCGTAGACTGCGGGAGCGAGTGTACGAGCATCTTTACAGCATTAAGAAAAGCAAGGTGGAAAATACATTTGCTGCCCACATCATAACTAACCCCACACACAGTTTTAGGTTTAGAGTAATTGACCATATAGCTGGAGAGGTTAGGGGTTGTCCTAGATCTCTATTAGAAAAAAAGAGAATTGATACGGCAGATTGCTTTAGATGCCTGTCATTTTCCTGGAATTGATAGTTGCTCTATTCAATGTTTATTAAAACTGAAAAGTTTACTTAGGTAATTAACTAGTAACAAGTAATTTTTGCATATGTTATGTGTTTTTGCTCTTAGTAGTAAATTGTATGGTAATAGCTAACCCACTGTCTTAAGTAGACTAGTAGTGGATGTAAACAGAGTTTATTTTTAACTTTTTGGAGTTGGGTCTAAATGTCTACAATGTAAACAACACTAGGTGTAAGGTGATTTGTGTGTGTGTGTGTGTGTGTGTGTGTGTGTGTGTGTGTGTATATATATATATATATATATATATATATATATATCTATATCTATATATATATATATATCTATATATATATATATATATATATATATATATCTATGTCTATATCTATATATATATATATATATATATATATATATATAGATCTATATATATATATATGGTTCCCCTTCATATGATCGAATGTCTCTAAACTCGAAAGTCAAGTCAAACTCGAAACCAGAATCTCGAATTTAGAAAAACTCAAACATATGAAAGGGACAAAAAAAAACAACACCTTTCAGATGTTTTTGCAGGGGGGGGGGGCTTCCCCCCCAGCACCCCCCACACCCCCCCTACTTAAATATACCTACTCAGAGATCGCACTATAGTGAAGGAATGGGAAATCTCCCATTCCGCGCTATACACGTAAGCGCAAAACAGAAGATTTTCCATTCCTCCGCTATAGTGCGGTCACGGAACATTCACATTTAAACTGCTAGGGTACAGGGGGACCTGGCCCTCTGCAATTAGGTAAGTTAACTTTTTATTTTTTTAACCCTAAGGCTGCCATTCACCATTTCGAGTGAATGGAAGTTTGAGATTCTGGTCTCGAGATTATGAATTTCGAACTTCCATCCATTCGAACTTGTGAAGGGGAACTAATATATATATATATATATATATATATATATATATATATATATATATATATATATATATATATATATATATATATATATATATATATACACACACACACACACACACACACACACACACACACACTGGGGAGAAAAGGAGAGGAAACCTGGGAATCGGAGCAGCCATGCTGTCAATTTGAGGTTGTGTAGGCTGGGATTAAATACTTGGGATCAATAGTTCAGAGTAATGGTGAGTGTGGAAGAGAGGTGAAGAAGAGAGTACAGGCAGGATAGAGTGGGTGGAAAAAGTGTCAGGAGTGATTTGTGACAGACGAGTACCAGTAAGAGTGAAAGGGAAGGTCTACAAGAGGGTAGTGAGACCAGCTATGTTATATGGGTTGGAGACAGTGGCATTGACAAAAAGGGAGGAGTTCGAGCTGGATGTGGCAGAGTTAAAAATGTTAAGATTTGCACTGGGTGTAACGAGGGTGGACAGGATTAGGAATAAGCATATTAGAGGGTCAGCCCAGGTTGAAGGTTTGGAGACAAAGCCATAGATGCAAGATTACATTGGTTTGGACATGTGCTGAGGAGGGATGCTGAGTATATTGGGAAAAAGATGCTAAAGATGAAGCTACCAGGTAACAGGAAGGCCTAAGATAAGGTTTATGGATGTGGTGAGAGAAGACATGCAGGTAGCTTGTGTGACAGAGCAAGATGCAGAGGACAGGAAGAAATGGAAACAGATGATCCGCTGTGGCGACCCTAACAGGAACAGCCGAAAGATGATGATGAGGCTGGGATGCACCTGTCCTAACGGGTGAGTCAGAAGGTCTGAAGCAGGGTCCAGAAGCCATGGTTCATCCAAAAGATGAGTCTGAAAGAAGGGAAACCAGATTTGATGAGGCCAGTAGGGGACAATCAGGATTATCACAGTCTCCAACAGACTTGCTTTCTGTAAAAACTTGGGAATTGGGAGAGAAAGCACAGATGAGTCTCGGAGGTCAATCGTGAACAAGTGCATCCCTTGGTGACTCTACCATGGGAGGGATCAGGGTAAAGTAGTTGCATTTGGCACTGATAGGTGATGCAAAGAGATCGCAGAAAGGCTGGCCCCATTTCCGGAAAATCTCTTCCGCAACATTCTGATTGAGAGACCACTTGTGTGGCCACAATATGGCTTTGCTCAATTTGTCTGCAATCATGCTGGATTTCCCCAGGATGTGCGCTGCAATTAGAAAACAGTCGGAGGCCATTGCCAATTGACAAACCCTTAGAGCTTCTAGACAAAGGGGGTAAGATATGGTTCCTCCTTGTTTATGTACCAGACTACTGACATGTTTTCTGACTGAACTGCTATCGTTCCTAAAGGGACAGTGTGTCCTGAAATGCTTGCAATGCCAAGAGCACTGCTCTCATCTCTAGGACATTTATGTGCAAGTGAGCCTCGTGTTCCTGCCAGATGCCTTGGACGGTCTTCCCTAGATAATGTTCCCCCCCAATCTGGGAAGTGTCCGTGGTCACTGTGGCTTGGAGTTGAGTGGGGATGAAGGGACAGCCTTGAGATACTAAAGGAGAGTGCAACAACCAATGGAGATCCTTTTTGCAGGAGTTGGTTATGAGGATCTTGTGTGACCTTGGTACTTCTAGGATTAACCATTGTGCGGAAAGTAATCACTGAAGTATACTCATATGCAGGCGAGCTAGGGGAATAAGTACTAGAGATGCTGGCATCTTCCCCAGAAGAAGAGCTCGTTTTGCAGAGGCTCGTGTCTTCCTGATTAACAGTTTCATATGAAGGCAGAGATTGTGAACTCTGTCGTGACGGAGTCTTGCTATCAATGTAGTTGTATTTCTCTCCTCCTACAAATGTTAAGTTTTGACATGGCTCTAGAGCAGATTGTTCATAATTTATGGTAATGCCTTGGGAGGAACAAAGCTGAAGTGTACAGTCCCTGGCTTGTAGCAGAAGATGCCTGGTCGGGGCGGCTATGAGCCAGTTGTCCAGATAAAGAAACACCCGGAATCTTTGGTGTCTCAGGTGAGCAACCACTACTGCCATGGATTTGGTGAACACCCTGGAGGCTGTAGTGAGACCAAAGATCAGAGCTTGAAACTGGAAGTGACTGGCTCCTAGCTATAAGCACAAGAACCTTCTGGATTGCCTTTCCATTTGAAAGTGGTAGTACAAAACCTGAAAGTCTATAGAGCAGATCCAATTGTCTTTTTCTAGAAATGTAAGTACTGACTGCAGTGTCAACATCTGGAACTTGGTCTTTTTCACAGATTTGCTCAGCTTGCCAAGATACAAGATGGTCTCCAGTCTGGTTTTCTTTGGAAATGAAAAGAATCTTGAGTAAGTTCCAGATCCTGTCTGGTCTTTTGGATGACTCTTTCTTAGCAACTTTTGAACTTCTAATGTTGCTCGTTTCTTTTGACTGGGTGGAATATGTCTGGAAATTACTTATTTACAGGAGTGGGGAAGAAGGGAATTATGTATCCCCTGGATATTATGTCCTGCACCCATTTGTCTTCAGTTATCCTTTGCCAGGTTTCGAGGTGCAGAGGCAACAGCCCCCAGACTGCCTCCAGAGCCAAACAACTGGACACGCCACAAGCACTGGAAGGGTCTGCTAAAGAAATATTCTCTTGAGTCCTGATCCTGCGGGCCTCCTCTGCTCCGAAGGCAGCGTCTTCCGTTACTGTTCCCCCCCTTTGCCCCTGGGGGAACTTCCATCTTGTGTGCCCTGGTAAGCCCTCTGATTTCTTGAACCACATCTTTCCACTACCTCTCTGACCCTTAGAAAATGGTCTGGTAGGTGCAGAAAAACATACAACGGCAGAAAAGGTCTTGCCTTCCTGTTCACATGTGGTCAGTGTTTCTTTTACTTTTGGCCCAAAGAGAAATGAGCCATAAAAGGGAACATTAACAATGGAACACTTGAAGGGCTCTGCGAAATCGCAAAGGCACATCCAGGCCTGCCTCCTGATAGAGATGCCTGAACCTGCTGCTCCCCTTGTGCTATCTGCTGTATATGAAATGAGCCTCACAGACGAGTTGACAACTGAACTGAGGGTAGCAAGCTGAGTGCTGACCTTATCTGCCATCGCCAAAGCTACAGTTCCTTGGAGGGAGTCTGAAAGTTCCTTTAGCAGGTCCTTCTGTAGTCTAGTGAAATGGGCAAGGTAGTTCAGTGACCATAAATTAAAAGCTGCCAATGAAAAAACATACTTTCCATATCTATCCATGGTCCTGGAATCCTTATTAGGAGGATGGATAGGGGAACTGGTCTTAGAAAGTTTCTTTTTAATGGCCGCCGCCATGACCATGGCATCAACTGCTACACCTTTGGTTAGGAAAGCCTGATCTTTTGGGGCTGTAATATATTTGTTTGGCCTCCTAAGAGTGGGTTCTATAAAATCTGGGGTCTCCCAAGCCTTCAGAGAGATTAACTCAATAAGCTCATCAGAAGGAGGGGTTACCCAAGAGGTTGAAGAGTGAGATCCGAAGGCCTTCAGGTATAACGATCCCTCAGTTGAAGGGAAGGATGACTGCCAGTCACCCATTTTAAAATTTCCAGGATGTCTCCCAATGGATACGTCCTCAGGAGGTGACTGTGGGGACCCTTCTGCTTCATCCAGGTCAGGATCAGACATGATGTCCTCCTCCTGGGAGTCAGGATGTTTCCTCTTGTTATTCTCTTCCGAGGGACTTCATCCGTGGGGTATTCAGGGGACGTTTCGGAAGATAGAGGAGTCACCTGAGGGACATCCTGAAGCTGGGATCTCTGCTGTACTGTGGATGGGTGTGAGCAGGCAAAGACACCTTCACCGGTGAGAGAGGGGGGTAGTCATCACCCTCCTCATGACTTCAAAGGCAGACCGCCCAATGCTCCGAAAAACTCCCCAGACCCAACGAACAGCTTGTTGGAACAGGTGGAATCTAAGGAGCAGAGGACAGCAGCTCCAAAGCTGAGGTAGGAGCCAAAATCATCCCTGCCGAGGCCTCGAGAGGCAGGATCGGATCTGAGGAGATCCAAGCCAGCTCCGAGGACCTGACCACACAGTGTTGGCTCCCAGAGGTATCCTACTCCGACTGGGCAGAGAAGCTGAGGGCAGACATCTGATCTGAGGAGCCAACGGATCCTGGACCAGATACTGAGTTGGATCCCAGAATCTTCTGGATCTGGAACCACAGGACGAATAGGAGGAGGAGCAGGTACTGACTAGGAAGGTTGTGTCCGATCCAACTCCTTTGGCCTCGGATCCAAAAGTAACTTGGCCAAAGCAGGTGGCTTTAGTGGCCTCTGCACTACCCTATCCAGATCATGAGAGAGACTCCTGATTGACCGGGTAGAAAGTGTAGGAGGACCTGGATTAAGTCAGAAATGGAGATGGGAGCCGAGAAGTGATCGGCTCCAACATCGAAACTCTGAAGGCAAGGAGGATTTCAGAGTCGAAGGTTCAGCAGTAGTTGACTTCGGAGCCGGTAGTTCTTTCTGCTCCGATGAAGTCTTGGATCCTAAGGTCTCTGCCTGCTCCGAAGGTTCAGACGGAGTGGACAGTTTCAGCTGTTTTGGTTTCGGCACTGAAGATGATTCTGGAGCCGGAGAAGGACGTTTCCCCACTTTTTCGGACTTCTCTGATTTTGAAAAGGAAGCGGGAGAAATAGCCTGAGAAAAGGGGGTTTTCAATAACCCCTTCAAGATCAATTTCTTTTCACACTCAGTCAGCACTCACTGATTAAAAGCATGTCAAAGACAACAAGATTCCTGCAGGTGAAGAGGCTCCAAACTGTACACACAAAGTGTGAGGGTCACCGAGGGGTATCTTCTTGCCACATTGCTTGCATTTAAAGCCTAGAGGCTTTCCTTCTTTTTGAGACATGTTAATAAAAACAAACAATACACACTCTAATTACAAAACTATATAGAGAAATAAAAGAAGAGGTATGAGGTCTTTTTTTTTTTTTTTTTTAAGTTAAAGAGTAGGAAGGGGAACATCTTCTAACTAAAACGGACGTGAGTTAGACGCACTCTAACTGAAACGAATGCTAACTAGGAATGGGGAGGAAGAAAACAACCTAAATACTAGGAATAGCCAACTACAATAGTAGAGATTAAAGGGAAGGGGAAAGGAAAAAACACACAGTAACATAAGCAGGTGAGAGTTAGATGTCCTCTAACTTAAACGGATGCCAAATAAAATGCAAAAAATTTACAGGAAAAAAATACATTAAGGAAAAGTTAATAGGAAATCTTAAAGGGAAAAAAATACAAGTTTAACTATAAAATAATGATAACAGTAACAAACCTTGCCCAACTCTTGCTGAAAGATCCCTCTCGCAGTGCGGCAAACGAGATCTGAGGAAGTTAGGGAAGTGCATTATGGGTAGGAAAGAATGCCCACGAGCATTGCTGAAGACCTCGAGCTTTTGGAAAGGCCAAGACGGATCCGACACATCGGATCCAACCCATCAATGAGAATAAACGCGAGATTGACAACACATACATATTCAAATTAGGGGCGAATCTGCTTTTAATAAAATAATCGACCCAAGTTCGGCACGTTCAGTAATGTTTCTGATATCCCCTCCTCTAATGGTACTTTCAATGCAGTCAAACAGTAAATTTAAAACAATGAGCAGAGCCAAAATCAGATACATGTTGAGCTAAAGCATTTGTAAGTTTTTAGTTGCAAATGTCCCCAACATGTTCAAGTATTCTGTCTTTCAGCATCCTGTTTTTCTTACATAAAAACTGCTGCACGCTTAACATTTTGCATTATAAATCACATTCAAACTCCTGCAGTCAGCATAAAAGTCAAACTGGATTTGATAGCACAAAGAGGGATGTCTAAAAGAGCTTGTAGTCAAAATATGTTTGCATGCTTGACAAGATCGACATGGAAAAGTACCTGTACGATTTGACAAGGGAAAACTGCTGCATTTGGTACATTTATAGCACGGTTCTCTTTTTAAAGATTTATTATTGTGAAACGAAAAACTTGGTCAGGGTCCTAGTGCCCTTCTGACCATCTGTCATCACAACTGGCGAGTTCTTTTTTTTATAATCTCACAAATTTTTTGCATGACTTATGCTTGGTACAAAGAACTTGAGAAACCTGGGAACTACTTCTGGTTACCCTTGACATTAATTCATTTTTTGCTGTCATTCCGAATGACGTTGGGATTGAATATGTTACAGCCTTTTTGTTCAGGAACAGTGACTTTTCTAAAAAATGACTGATATGCATGCTTCTTGAACTAGTCCTAGAGAATAATGTGTTCATCCTCGAAGATGCTTTTTATCTACCGTGCGTTGGGGTGGTAATGGGCACAGCATTGCCAAATTGTATGCCAATTTGGTCTTAGCTCAATGAGAATACTTTTATACATCGATCTTGTCAAGCATGCAAACATATTTGGACTACAAGCTCTACTGGACATCCCTCTTCGTGCGATCAAAACCAGTCTGACTTTTATGTTGACTGCAGGAGTTTGAATGTGATTATGTAAAATGTCAAGTGTGTAGCAGTTTTTATGTAGGAAAAACAAACCAAATGCTGAAAGACAGAATACCTGAACATGTTGGGGACATTCACAACAAAAATCTTATAAATGCTTTAGCTAAACATGTATCTTATTCTGGCTCTGCTCGCTGTTTTAAATGTACTGTTTGAGAGTGCACTGAACATACCATTAGAGGAGGGGGTATCAGAAACATTACTGAATGTGCTGAAGTTAGGTAGGTTATTTTATTAGAAGCAGATCTGCCCACTGGTTTGAAGAATAATGTTTCTGTCACACCACTTTTACAAGCATATGGCTTAATGCACTAATTTTATAATTTTTTAGAATGGTCTTATGAATGGTTTTGCCCCACCACTTCCTAAGTAGTCATGTGACCCGATTGTTTTTTTTCTGATTGGGTAACTTGTACTTTTAAAAGTGCTACAGTATGTATGGAGTACTACAGTCTGAAAAAGCAGCCTCCAGCCATGAAAGTGCTTACCTTTTACTTGTTTGGTTTTTGATTTTCTATTAAAGATTTATACGCGTCAGCCATGGTGGTGGAGCTTGTGTTTACCTGTTGGGTTATACTGCAATTGTCCCCAAAGGGAGAAAATTCTGAAATGCCTGCAATGTTAACCGCACTTGCTCTCATCTCCAGGGCATTTATATGCAAATTCGCCTCCTCGGGGAACCAGGCGCCTTGAACTATCTAGTCCAGATAATGCGCCCCCTCCCATCTTAGCTGGGAAGTGGCAGTGATCACTATGGTCTTGGGCTGAGGGGTAATGAATGGACGGCCTTGTAGAACCTGGTCTGAATGAATCCACCATTTGAGCTCTCTCTTGCAGATGTGAGTGATTCTTCTCTTGTAAAATACAGGTTGATAAAGAATCGACCACTGAGAAGCTAACATCCACTGCAGAATTCTCAAATAAAACCTGGCAGGTGGTACCAACATTACTGCTGTTACCTTTGATCCCAGAGCCTGAAGGACCAGTCAGGGGCTGAAACTGAGGTGCTATAGATCATCTTTTTGACCTGAAATCTTATAGTCTGAACTCTCAGTAATGGAAGGGAAGCAATGGTTGTTTTTGTATTGAGAACTGCTTCCATAAACATAGGAGTTGGTTGCAGATGAGATTTGTCGTAGTTTATGTTTATCCCCAGAAGACAGCAAGTCTGGAGAACCTGGCCTCTTGCACATATGAGTAGATGCCTAGTCAGAGCAGTAATGACCCAATAATCCAGATATGGAAACACTGAGTCCTTACAGTCTCAGGTGAGCTGCTATTTCTGCCATGCACTTGGTAAACACCCTGGGGGATGTGGAGAGTCCAAAGGGCAGTACTCTGAATTGATAATCACTGGCTCCCAGCTGGAAGCATAAGAACCTTCTGAACAATCTGTTCACCCTTATGCGATAGTACACATCCTGAAGGTCTATATAGCACATCCAGTCATCCTTGCCCAAAAAGGGGAGAATGGAATGAACTGTGACCATCCAAAACTTGGTTCTTTGAACTGTCTTGTTTAGTTTGGAGAGATCCAGGACTGGACTCCAGTCCAGTTTTCTTTGATACCAAAAAGAACCTCGAGTAAGTTCTGGATTCTGTCTGGTCTGGCAGGACATCCTGGATGACTTTCTTTTTTTTAGCAGGTTCTATATTTGAATTGCTGCTTGTTCCCTCTGGCTGAGTGAACATCAGGGATTTTCTTTAGGAATGGGGCAGAAAGGGAAGAGGTATAATATAGCCTCTGGAAATGATCCCCTGCACCCAAGTATCTTTCGTTATATTTAGCCAGGCTCTCTGGTGCAGGGATAATAGTATCCCAACTATCTCCAGAGGTGGACAATTGGGGCCTTTCAGAAATGCTGGTAGGGTTTTGTTAAACAACAATTCCCTGGAACCCTGGTTCTGCAGGCCACCTCTACCATGGGAGCATCTTTATCCATTAGAGTTCCCTCCTCTGCCTCTTGGGGAAACTCCTCTACATGAGTCTTAAAAAGGACTCAGACTTCCTGAGCCACATTTTTTTGGCCACCTCATTGATTCCTGGAAAAGATTCTTTAAGGAGTCGAGAAAAGCACGCCCATGGCAGACATGGTCTGTCTTTTTCACATCTGGACAGAGCTTCTTTTACTTTGGGGTCAAATAAGGACATTCTGTCAAAAGGAGCATAGACGAAAGAAGACTTGAAAGGCTCTGCAAACTCACACAGGCACATCCAGGCGTGTCTCCTTATGGAAATGCCTGAATCAGCTGCCCTTGAGGTTCCTTCCACTTCATGTGAGATCAACCTCATGGATGAATTGGATATGTCCACCGAAAAAACAGTAGAGCCAGCAAACAATGACAAAAGTTATTGGGAGGACATAAAACAAAAAACAGAGCAAGCAGACCGGTTTTGGCTGCCACGCCTTCTTCAGTGCACTGAATTAACAAAGCATACAAGCACATATTTATAGTATAGCTCCCACCTGAAGTTACCCAAGGTAAATTGCACCATTCATTAAAAATATTCATTCAGCCCTGGAAAAAAACAAGGCATCCAATTTGATAATACATTTTTTCCATATTATTTAGTAACTGATGCCATCCTGATTTGTTATTTCTGTTTCCCTGTATTCTATCAATAACTGTAAATCTGAAAATGTTTTTTGGGTGTTTTTGTGTATGTTTGTATAGAGCACTTGTTTGTTTTTTAGTTCTAATATCACTGAGATGTTCTGATATCCTAAATTTAACACACCTGGATGTTTGTCCCACACAGAAGGCTGAACAGTTGCAGGAAGCCATGTAAATCACCCATTCAGACTGACAACTTGCAAAAAGTTAGAGAACACTTGTCCAATGTTTTTACTAATAAATTCTTTAGTCTTTGACATGTTTTTGCAGTGGGTGCAATGTCCGCATGGAAAACATCCTTGCAAGGGCTCATCTTCCAGAGTTATTTGTTTAGGGCCATTATCAAATCTTTTCCCTTGTTTGTAATGATTCTTGAATGAACCAATGTTCTTACCTCTCCTGAAAGAAAAGTGGCATGTATCGTCTACCAGTATACGAAGCTTGGTATCAGCCAACAGAATATTCCAATGTCTGTGGACACTATTGATGAGGACATCCGGTGTTCCTGTCATAGGTGGTTATTTATCTGATTTGGGTATTGTTACTTTGGTTTTTGTCCCTATATTGGAGTAGACTATCCCTATCCTGATTGGCAGCCCAACATCTGCCTTGAGCGATGTCCCCTTTCTTGTACCCCCTATCATTAAATCTTTTAGCCAAATCTGACTCATGTATGGTAAGTCTCCACGTCAGAACAAGTCCACTTCAGGCGTAAAAATTGTGACTGGAATGTTTCTGCATATATGGGAAGGATGAAATCTGGAAGCATGAAGCAAGGAGTTGTACTCGGGGTGTTTGCAATAGACCTCAGATGTCAGTGTATGGTCTGCATTCCTGATTACTAATACATCCAAAAAGGTGATTTTGTCGGTGTCAAATGTAATCGTAAACTGAATGCCCCATTTATTTTCATTCAAATATGTGACAAACTCCTTGAGATATACAATATCAGACCTCCATATCAACCAGCTATCATCCAGATATCTCCCTCCATATGTTGATCTCATCAATATACATATTATGGGTTCTATCATAAATGATCTGTTCCTCAATGCAAGCCATAAAGAGATTGGCATAAATTGGAGCGAACGAGGCCCCCATTGCAGTGCCTTTGATCTGTAAATAACAGTTATTCTTGTAATGTATAACATTTTTGGTTAATACATGCTCCGCCAAGCAGAGCAAAAATGTATTAAAGCCAGGTGGATATAATTCAGACTTGGATAACCAATGTTCCAAGGCTTCCAAACCTGCCCAATGGGGAATGTTCGTATATAATGCAGAAACATCCAAAGTACACATGTACCACCTTGCTTCCAACTGCATGTCTGATATAATGCGTAGAAACTCCGTGGTATTGTGTATTCTAGCTCTGACACATTTAAACAATGGTTTGAGATGTAATGTTAAGAACTGTGATAATGGTTCTGTAACTGAACCTTTATCCGAGACAATAGGTCTGCCAGGAGGGTTGTGTAGATTTTTGTGAATTTTAGGTAAAAAATATATGTATTGACTACAAGGGTCAAAACTGTAAGATGGTAAACAATATTATCTGCTATGATCCCCTCCTCCCTGGCAGAATGCAGTAAATCATCGATTTGCCTCTTGAAACCAGATGTAGGGTCCAATACCATATGTGTATAATACAGACTGTCCGACAGTTGTTTCATAGCTTCAGAACTGTATAGAGACCAATCCTGTACCACTATAGCACCACCTTTGTCTGCTCTGACAATATTGCCAGTTCCTTGTTAGCTGCCAATTCTCGTATCATGTCCATTTCATTTTTGGACAGATTGTTGTGCTTTGCATGAGTTTCCCTAAAACTGAAATGTAAATCTTTAAGAATGGAGTTATAAAACAGACACATTCAGATGCATGGGTAGAATAAAGCTTGATTTGTGATATCTGAAACTCAAATTCGATTACGAGTCAGGTGCTGTCTGAAAAAATAATTTAAGGTTAAGTAATTTACAAAAATCAGAGACATCTTTAGCAAATGTGTCTTCAGGAACAAAAAAAAAAAAAAAAGAAAAAAAAACAGGTATGAAGTTGAGACCTTTATTCAATATTTTTACATATGTAGGAGACAGTTCAATGGATACGTTTAACACATTGTTTACTTCTGTACTATAAGCCTCAACAGCTCTTCCATGCTGTCCACCCCTGTGTGTCCCCCCCCCCCACTTTCGCTTAACCCTAAAGGGGTGAAGGAATTCCTCCTTTTGGATACTGGTGAATCGAAGGCGTGTTGTGTAATGGACTCCAAGGTTATGGAGGATTCCTTCCCTGATTCATCACAACTGGATGTATTAGATTTCTTGAGGATGGACCAGGGTCTTTTTCTTTTCACTACCTTCCTGTTGGAGGGGTCAAATCTAACATGTTTATTAGTCGAAAAGGGATGCCCACCCTCATAATTTGTGAGATCTTGATGGAACTTCCTCATTTTCTTGTCTTTAAGTGTTTGCTCTAGGGTTAAGAGATACTGACCTAATTTCTTTAAGTTGTTTTGGTAACCCTCCTGCCTCTCAAATTTGACAATTTCAATGCACGTATCTGTGATTTCTGAAATGTTCTTATCAATTATCCTATCATAATACGAGGCCAAAATCTTAACCAATTCCACTTATGTCTTATGCTGGGCGGCACACACTGTTCTAGCAAGATGGAATCCGCATCAGAGACTAGAGGTTGTGTGCGGACTCTAAGGCCTCTAGGTGATGCATCTTTCGCTATATAGGCCTTGAAAAGTTTAGCATGCCACACATTGGCCCTCAATGTCCTCATGTTTTTGTTCAATTTGTGAAATGCTACCTCGCATCTATTTGTTGTCAAAGTGGCTTCATTGCCATTATGTTCACCCTGATTGGAAAGACCAAAAACCGCCAGGTCATCTCTGTCAGATGAAAGGCCTTTCAATAAATCCATAAGTTCCATAATAGATTGGATCAATAAAAAATGTATCAAAATTTTTTTTTAATTAACTTGTATATAAGGAGTGGCAAGCAGGAACAGTACTGAAGAATATCTAGTACCAAAATAGTATTATGAACAGTCAGTGCTAAGCCCTCAGTCTCAGACATATATATATATATATATATATATATATATATATATACTCAACACCACTTCACTATGTAAGCATTGAGGACAATATTAGCCCCTGCTGTCATATATAATCCAAAATAATATTAAGAATCGTGAATAATAGCTCCTGCACTGGGTTATTTCTCTCTATAAATAATTGCAGTGCTATAGCCACATTAGGTCCTCAAGACCTTAAACACTTTGTATAATAGAACAATGTTAGCCCCTGCAATAATAAAGACAATACTGCAGTGCTAAGTTCTATAAATATTGTGTCCAATTAGGTTCCAAAAGTGCCACCCAATATCATACAAAAATGTCCAAAATTCTGTCCAACCTACATGTTTATTACAGAGATCTTGATAAGACGCCATATAACAGTTAGTTATGTATTCACCATAACGATCGATGTATGTGGTCCATCTCGCCTACATTCATTACTGACGGGTTCGGAGACGAGAATCGGCACCGACTCGGCAGACTATTTTTTTCTAGCACGAAGTCTCTAACTGGCTGGGCTATCCCAGGTACACCTCGCCCCAACCCCCAGATCTTGTCTGCATACATCGCAATCACTCCACATACATAACCCTCACTAAGAGGAATATCGCCAACCAGGAAAAAGGAACAAATAACCAATTTTGAAGGATCTCAGAGCAATTTTCCTCCAAATCCTTCAGGAAGGGGGCAGGTGGGAGGGTACGTAAGAATGTAGGCGAGATGGACCACATACATTGATCGTTATGGTGAGTACATAACCAACTGATGTTATGTGGTCCTATCTAGCCTACATTCATTACTGACGGGACAGCGTCCCTAGCACCTCTAACCCGGGAGGCTCATAGGAAAAAACACCGGTAACTCAATGGATTGGTGGAGGCTAAACGTGGAAGACACCTTAGGAAGCAAGGATGGATTAAGTCTCAAGGATACCCTGTCCTTATGGAAGATTAAATACGGGGGTTTAATGGACAATGCTTGAAGTTCTGATACTCTTCTAGCCGAAGTGATGGCAACCAAAACCGCCGTCTTCCAGGATAAGAATTTTAGTTCGCAAGTGGCAGCCGGCTCAAACGGCGGAGAAGTGATGGCTTGTAACACCAGATTTAAATCCCATGGCATGACGGGTTCTGACACAGGAGGGTGAAGTAACCAGGCTCCTTTCAAAAAGGCCTTACAAAGTTTATGGCCCATAAGAGTGGGCTCGTAGGATACATGGAAGTTAGAAATGGCCGCCAGCTGCACCTTAATGGTCGAGGGAGCAGAGCCCTGTCGGAAGAGCATAGCTAAAAAGTCTAAGACTGCCGATATAGGGGCTGTGAAAGGGTCCAGGCCTTGGGCCTGAGCCCAGATGGAAAATCTCTTCCATTTGTTGGAGTAAATTCTTTTGGTGGAGGACTTGTGAGACGACGACAGGATATGCACCACCTCAGGTGAAAGGGAATGTAGTCTAACTAATGATGGAGTGGAGCAGCCTGGCTATCAACCTGAGGGACTGTAGGGAGGGGTGGGACTGTCCCGACATACAAGTCAATAGGTCTGGCACTGGATCCAGAGTCCAAGGACCGTCCACTGTGTACTGCTGAAGAAAGGGGAACCAGACTTGGCGGGGCCAGTGTGGGGCAATTAAAATCATCTTGCTTCCCAAGTATATGGCTTTCTGAATCACTCTTGGTAACAGAGGAAACGGAGGAAAAGCATAGAGCAGACCGGGAGGCCAACCGTGGACTAGTGCGTCCCTGGGTGACTCCCCCTGGGGGATCAGGGTGAAGTAGTTGCTGCATTTGGCATTGAGAGGACTGGCAAAGAGATCGCAGCAATGCTGACCCCACCTGCTGAAGATCCGAGTCGCAACTCGGTTGTTCAGAGACCACTCGTAAGGCATCAGAATAGCTCTGCTTAGCCTGTCTGCTATCACGTTGGACTTTCCCGGAATGTGCGTTGCCACTAGGAACTGTTGGGAAGACACTGCCCAATGCCACACTCTCATGGCTTCTCTGCAAAGGGAGGTAAGACTTGGTTCCTCCTTGCTTGTTCAGGTACCACACAACTGACATGCTGTCCGAGTTAATTGCAATCGTTCCCCGGGGAAGAGAGCTCTGGAGTGCTTGCAACGCTAATAGCACCGCTCTCATCTCTAGGACATTGATGTGTAAGTGTACCTCGTGATCCTGCCACGTGCCTTGGACTGTTCTGCCCAGATAATGCCCCCCCCCACCCTATCTGGGAAGCGTCTGTGGTCACTGTGGCAGCAAGAGACAAAGGAACTAGATTCCTCCCCTTGTCCAGGTTGGAGGAACATAGCCACCAATGGAGATCATGTCTGCATTGTTCCGTGAGGAGAATTGGATGAGAGAGAGGGAATTTTTGAAAGGACCACCGGACTGAAAGGAGCCACTGGAGGATCCGCATGTGTAGCCTGGATAAGGGCACTAGCATGATGGTAGCCGCCATGGATCCCAATAGCTGAAGAACTAACCTGGCTTGGACCTTCTTGAGGGGCAACAAAGATTGAACTTGAGATTGCAGCACTCTTATCCTTTCTAGAGGTAGAAAGGCCCTCATTTAAACAGAGTCTAGCTCTGCGCCTATAAATACAACACGCTGTGAGGGCAGCAAGGCAGATTTTTCCCAGTTTAATGTAATTCCTAGCCTTTGGCAAAGGGTTATGGTAGCCTCCCTGGCTCGAATGAGGAGATGCCTGGTGGGGGCGGTAAGGAGCCAATCGTCCAGGTAAGGAAACACCTGGAATCCTAGACGTCTCAGGTGAGCTGTCACCACTGCCAAACACTAGGTAAACACCCTGGGGGCTGTGGTGAGACCAAAGGGCAGGGCACAAAACTGGAAATGACTGGCTCCCAGCCGGAAGCGTAAATGATTCCTGGATGCCTTGTTCATCTTGATGTGGTAATAGGCATCCTTGAGGTCGATGGAGCACATCCATACTCCCTCTCCCAGCAATGGGAAGATGGACAGAAGAGTGACCATTCGGAATTTGGACTTCAGGACATAGTGATTCAATCGGCTGAGATCCAGAATGGGTTTCAGGTCCCCTGTTTCTTTCGGCACCAAAAAGAGTCTTGAGTAAGTTCCTGATCCGATCTGGTCTGAGGGGACCGGTTGGATGACTCCTTTTTCTAGCAACTTTGATATCTCTAGTGCTGCTTGATACCTTTGACTGGGTGGAACGTCCGGGATTTTTCTGATTGGTGGAGGGGGTGAAGTAAAGGGAATGGTGTAACCTCCGGTAATTATTCGAAGCACCCATCGATCCTGGGTGATGCTCTCCCAGGCTTGAGGATGCCTCCAAAAATGGCCCCCGACTGGCTCCGGAATAGCAAAGTCGGGCAATCCCTTAGGGATGCTGATAGGAAGATCCGCAAAAGGAGTCGCGGTCTCCCAAATTGCGGGGGCCTCCTCTGCCCCTAGGACGGCATCTTCCAGAGTAATTCCCCCCTCCTCTGCCTCTGAAGGGGGGCTCACCATGAGTGGCGGGGAAAGACTTTTGTGACTTCTTGAACCACATCTTCCCTCCTCTCTGAGCCTTGGGATAAGGCCTAGAGGGAATAGAAAAACAGGCCCCTATGGCAGATAAGGTCTTACCCTCCTGCTCACATCTGGTGAGAGTGTCTTTCACTTTGGGTCCGAAAAGAGAGGACCCATCGAAGGGGGAGTCAGTGAAGGAAGACTTGAAGGCCTCCGCGAAGTGACATAGGCGCATCCAGGCTTGCCTCCTAAGAGCCAAACCTGAACTAGCTGCCCTACTCGCCCCCTCAGCTGCATAAGATATGAGCCTCATGGACGAGTTGACAATGGAACCAAGGGTAGACAACTGGGCGTTAACAGTCTGCGCTACCACCTCAGGCATGTTACCCGTCAAGGTATCTCCCAACTCTTTGAGGAGATCTCTCTGGAGCTGAGTAAAGTGACAAAGGTAATTCAGCGACCGCAGTGTAAAGGTCGCTGAAGACAGGGTATGCCTTCCATACCGATCCATACTCCTGGACTCCTTGTTAGGAGGATGGACGGAAGAAGAAGCCTCTGCAACTTCCTGCTGAGTGGCTGACGCCACCACCATGGCATCTACGGGGACCACTTTTGTTAAGAACTCTTTCCCTGGGTGAGCAGACAGGAACTTATTCGGACGACTGGGCACCGGTTCCACAGAATCAGGGTGCTCCCACACCCTTCGACAAATCAGGTCCAAGAGTTCATCGAAGGGTGGATACACCCAGGAGGCAGAAAGTTGAGCTCCGAAGGCCTTGAGGAAGACCGACTCCTCCTCAGAGGGGGACTTGGAAGGCCAGTCGCCTCTCTGCCTCAATATCTCCAGGATGTCGGAGAAAGAGACATCGGAGGATGACTTAGGGGACCCCCTCTGCATCCTCGAGGTCGGTATCAGAGGTGATGGACTCGTCTTGGGAGTCTATGTGCTTCCTCTTGCACAACTTCTTCCTGGGAGGCTCCTCAGGCACAGACTCTGAGGGGCCCCTCAGAAAGTTGGGGACCACTCATGGGGGTGTCCTCAGGCCTTCGGGGGGGGCATCAAAGGCTCTAGCCGGGGTGTATGGGGACGGAGTGACCGATCCAAGTGATGTCACTGACGACCTGGCCAGTGTGCTCCTCATGGCCTCGAAGGCGGCCCCCCCCCCGAATCTGAGGACCGACCCGTCTCCGAAACCACAACCGGGGTCAGGGTCCCCCTAGCTGAAGCCCCGAGAGGGAGACTTGGAGTCGACAGAAGTCCCGATGCATCCCCCTCGGGCCCGACCGAGGAAACCAGAGTGTCGAAACCAGATGACGGAACCGAAATGGTTGGAGCCGACGTCAGCTCCGATAAACCCGCCAAGGGTATCGGAGCCGGCGCAAGGACATCACTTGGCGCCGAGCAATCTGGCTCTGATGACACAGAGGTGCTCGGAGGAGGAATCATTGGTACCGACAAGGGGGCAGGCTCCGGTGCCGACTGGGTCGGGGCCGAAAACAATTTGGCTAACACCGGCGACTGAAGGAGCCTCTGGACCACCCTATCCACATCAGACAACCTCGAGGATTTGGATGAAACTGAAGGAGATGGGGATCTCCTACCTATGGACTCCTGCCTAACACTGGGTCGCCGGCTCCGAATTGGCTCCAAAAGGATCGGAGCCGAGGTCGACTCCAGTACCACAGATACCCTCCTGCGGCCCAGATGACAATGGAGCCGAGGAGGCAGTATCCAAAACAGAGAGCTTGTCCTGCGGCTCCGAAGCCAAAGGAACCGAGGAGGTAGTAACTACTTTCAAAACCTTCTCCAGGGGCTCCGAAGAACTAGATGGAGCCGGAGATCTTTTCTTAGTTCTGGTAGATTTAGACTTGCCAGTAGAAGAAGCAGACTCTAGATCCTCTTCAAAAGCGGGCTTAACTAGGCCCCTCAAAATCAGTTTATTTTTCCTTTCCTGCAGCACCCTAGAGCTGAAGGAATGGCAGACACTGCATGATTCTTGTAGGTGAATCGCACCAAGGCAATAAACACAGATGGCATGCCCATCTGTAATCGACATTTTGTATGCACATTTAGAGCATTTTTTAAAACCGGAGGGTTTATGCTCCTTCTGCTCCTTCGACATGTCAGACAAAAAACGCAAACACTCAACAACTAACAGTAGGAAGGCGGGAAACACTACTGGACACAGGAACTCTAACTTAAACGTTCCCTAGGGAAGAAAAACTGACAAAAACAAACCACAGAACGATTTACGACGGAGAGGACTAGGTCCCTCTAAATTAAACGGGCCTAGCCCGCCAAACACAAGGGAAACCACACACACTCTCCAAAAAACTAAACCGAACAGGCTCAAACACACATAAAACACAATATAGCTATGAAAATAGCTTTTTTTATATAAAGTAGAAGTATAAAACTTTAAAAAGTTTTAGTAAAAGTGTACTTAGCCACAGCCAAGCACGAGACCACGTCCTAACTCAACGAACAGCAAGCGAGATCTGGGGGTTGGGGCGAGGTGCATCCTGGGATACCTGTTAACCCAGCCAATTAGAGACTTCGCGCTAGAAAAAAATAGTCGGCCAAGTCAGAGCCAATTCTCTGCTCCGAACCAGTCAGTAATGAATGTAGGCGAGATAGGACCACATAACATCATCTAGTTCTTTAAAAAATTTAAATATCACATAAGTGAAATAAATATGCCTGGAGGCTTAAACAAATTTCGATAGTTATATGATTTGTAAGGGTTACCAAAACAATAGATAAATACTGTTGTAAAAGTTGGTCAGATAGACCTCAACACTGGACAGAAAACCCAGTACCAGGTCTACCTAAAAAATAAGGACCATCTTAAATGGTCTAATTGAAATAATACCCCTAAAAATCAGTCAGCATACAGTGAATGTATAAGGAAATCAATAACTTGTTTCCTGTATCCACTGTACCAGATGTATTTAATTGGAAATAAACCGGAATCCTCAACTGGACCCTGCAATTATTTTCTGAATCAATAATTTTAATCACAAGCAAATTGCCTCCAAAAGCCTGTGATTAAATGTTGTATAACTTTCCTATATATTGCTACACCTTTCCTGTAAAACAAAATGGCGACACTTGTAGTTTGAACACCTCGAGACACATTAAGTATTTCAACAAATCTGTCCCAATATTATTCACGAATACATCCCATATTACCCTGAAGATATGAAATGTTCATATAACATATAATTTGGATAGCAAGGAACTTCTTAACTGTATCTCGTGTCTACACTACGTACATTAATAAATGGCAATATCCCTAGTCCACACATCATAAAGTGAGAAAATCGAAGGTTTGGACCCCCCGTATCGCTATACACGATAGTTACAAGTCCCTATAGTTATATACAATATGACATACTCAGATAGACCCTACAGTTACTTCCTGGGTCAGCTATTCGTACTAAAATCAGAATGCCACTAAACACCTGCACAAAAAGTGCCATTTAGCTTCCTCAGCTAATCCCACATATTTACTGTCAGACAAAATGGTGCCCGTGACAGGGATAAATGATATTTCGTAACACAACAAGACACAATAAATGTTTAAACACATCAAGCCCAATGTTGTATGCAAATGTTCCCCATTTCAACAATTACACCAAAACAATGAGATGGCCTAGCAATATAGCCCTTGCATCACAATTGTGCCCCGCATCAATGGATTTATATAGCAAAATGCTGCTCACAGAGAAAGGACGTAGTCACATATATACAGGTCAGAAAAATTGCCCCTGCACACAAAAATACAATCCATGATCTTAAAAGTCATTAAATGTCCAACAGTTCGCAAAGAATCCTACAGGCAAGTTATGCAATGCACAAAATAGGACAATGTACACAATATCCAGTTGGTAAAGTATGATTGAGGATATCAAAAATATAAATATGTCCAAATGGTGTTGTTAATCGAATAATGTTCAGTTGTATTCTGAAACCATTAACCTCCGTATGGTTAGTTTCTTCTATATGACGCAGCCCAATTTTCAATGGCTCCGATAATGTGAACACCTAACAGCCATAAATGTCCATGGAACCATCAGCAAAAATGGAACAAATAATCCCTTACACATCCAAATATGACCCAATGTACAGTCACAGTACCTGATAGAATACGTTACAAATGTAGGGATGAGCCGATGTACTTGAAAACCAAAAAGCATATTGTAAACCCAATGCTTTCGCGCCTCGTTCCCTTTTAGGATAAACAATCAGTGTGCCGGTTATTCCCCAGTGTAAAAAAGAATAAGTATTCTTCAAAAGAACAATTGCAGTCTCCTCAAAAGGTGAAAAATAACTAGGCAAAGTCCTCCACCAACACTGAAGTTTCTAATCCACAACATGCCACCGACCAACAGCAGGGGAAGAGCACAATGTCAAAAAGAACAGGCCCCTGCATGTATGGTAGCTGCACGGCTCCAAAACCAAACCACAACCAAAAAAACAACTGAACCAGCAAACAGTGACAAAAATAAAGATATTTACTGGGAGGACATAAAACAAAAAAAAATTGAGCAAGCAGACCAGTTTCAGCTGGCAAGCCGCCTTCAGTGCATTGAATTAACAAAGCATACAAGTACATATTTATAGTATAGCTCCACCTGAAGTTACCGAAGGTAAATTGCACCATTCATTAAAAATATTCATTCAGCCCTGGAGAAAAACAAGGCACCCAATCTGATAATCCATTTTTTTCTCCATATTATTTAGTAACTGATGCCATCCTGATTTGTTATTTCTGTTTCCCTGTATTCATCAATAACTGTAAATCTGAACTTGGCCTTTGGGTGTTTTTGTGTATGTTTGTATAGAGCACTTGTTGGTTTTTTTAGTTCTAATATCACTGATATGTTCTGATATCCTGAATTTAACACACCTGGATGTTTGTCCCACATGCTTGGCAGAGCATGTATTAACCAAAAATGTTATACATTACGAGAATAACTGTTATTTACATATCAAAGGCACTGCAATGGGGGCCTCGTTCGCTCCAATTTATGCCGATTTCTTTATGGCTTACAACGAGGAACAGATAATTTATGATAGAACCTATAATATATATATTGATGAGAGCGACATATGGAGGAGATATCTGGATGATTGCTGGTTGGTATGGAGGTCTGATATTGTATATCTCACGGAGTTTGTCACATATTAGAATGAAAATAAATGGGGCATTCAGTTTACAATTACATTTGACACTGACAAAATCACCTTTTTGGATGTATTAGTAATCAGGAATGCAGACCATACACTGACAACTGAGGTCTATCGCAAACACCCAGAGTACAACTCCTTGCTTCATGCCTCCAGCTTTCATCCTCCCCATATATGCAGAAACATTCCAAAGTCACAATTTTTACGCCTGAAGCAGATTTGTTCTGACGCTGAGACTTACCATACATATGAGTCAGATTTGGCTAAAAGATTTAATGATAGGGAATACAAGAAAGGGGACATCGCTCAAGGCAGATGTTGGGCTGCCAATCAGGACAGGGATAGTCTACTCCAATATAGGGACAAAAAACAAAGTAACAATACCCAAATCAGATTAGTAACCACCTATGGCAGGAACACGGATGTCCTCATCAACAGTGTCCGCAGACATTGGAATATTCTATTTGCTGATACCAAGCTTAGTACACTGGTATACGATACATGCCACTTTTCTTTCAGGAGAGGTAAGAACATTGGTCCATTCATGAATCATTACAAACAAGGGAATAGATTTGATAATAGCCCTAAAGAAATAACACTGGAAGGTGGGCCCTTGCAAGGATGTTTTCCATGCGGACATTGCACCCACTGCAAAACATGTCAAAGACTATAGAATCTACTAGTAAAAACATTGGACAAGTTCTCTATTAAGTTTTTTGCCAATTGTCAGTCTGAATGGGTGATTTACATGGCTTCCTGCAACTGTTCAGCCTTCTATGTGGGACAAACATCCAGGTGTGTTAAATTCAGGATATCAGAACATCTCGGTGACATTAGAACTAAAAAAACAACAAGTGCTATATACAAACATACACAAAAACACCCAAAAGCCACATTCAGATTTACAGTTATTGACAGAATACAGGGAAACAGAAATAACAAATCAGGATGGCATCAGTTACTAAATAATATGAAAAAAAATGGATTATCAAATTGGGTGCCTTGTTTTCTCCAGGGCTGAATGAATATTTTTAATGAATGGTGCAATTTACCTTAGGTAACTTCAGGTGGGGCTGTACTATAAATATGTGCTTGTATGCTTTGTTAATTCAATGCACTGAAGAAGGCTTGACAGCCGAAACCGGTCTGCTTGCTCTATTTTTTGTTTTATGTCCTCCCAATAAATATCTTTACTTTTGTCACTATTTGCTGGCTCTACTGTTTTTTCGGTTGTGATTTGGTTTTGGAGCCGTGCAGCTATACGTGCAGGGGCCTGTTCTTTTTGAATTGGATATGTACTATTGGGTCTTCAGCTGAGAACTAACAGTTGCCTGAACTTGATCAGAATCAGTACCAGAGAGGGTATTTGACAACTCCTTGATCAACTCCCTCTGTAGCCTAGTAAAGTACGTCAAATAGTTCAGAGATCTCAGTGATGGTTGCTGAAGCATAGACACTTCTCAAATTAGTCCATCACCCGAGACTCCCTGATGGGGACACAGACGGTGGAACTTTCCTCAGCTAGTACCTTCTTGGTGTCCACCACAACAACCATGGCATCAACAAACTCACTTACACCAACACTATCTGCAGGTGGTGACATTATCCTATCTGGTCTGAGAGAAATGGGCTCTATGGTATCAGGGTCCTTTCACACCCGCCATGAGATCAAGTCAGTGAGCTCATCAGCGGGACGAGTCAAACAGGAAGGGAGAGGGTCCAGTGCCAAAAGCCTCCAAGGGAACAGATTCCTCAGATGTAGGGTTGCTGGATGTCCAACCACCTCTCTGCTTAAGGATTTCTAGGATGTCTCCAAAGGAGACATCTTCAAGAGGTGATCGCAGGGACCCTCTGCCTTAACTGAAATCTGCATCTTCAGTGATGGACTCCTTCGGGGAGTTTAAGTGTTGCCTCTTACACATCCTCCTCTTAGGGACCTCCTTAGTGGGGTGCTCTGGGGAGGTATCAGAAGAGATGATTACAGTTCCCTGTGTGGGAGCTTGGGATTTGGGAGTCTATATCATAATCACGAAATGGCTGAAAAGTGAACACGTAATGAGAGACACATTCATCGAAACGGATTTAAGCGATTTGATGAATATGTCACAGGGCAAGGAGGTAGTTGGCTAACTACATGGTGTTGCCCTTTCCTTCACTGTAGTGCGATCTCAGAGTTGGTATATTTAGTTGGGGGGTGGGGGGCACAGCACTGATTCGGGTTTCTAACTTTTTTGTTTTGCGAACTGCTGTGTGAATTTTTTCGCTAGGAAAAAATTAGAGGATGTGGCCATTTGTTTACAGCGTTTGCATTTTATGTGTCGACGTATATGTTGTCGCACTTATGATCTTTCGTGCTTATGATACAGACCCGGATTTTGGTGCTGGCTCTCTGTGGAAGGAAATGGTGAAGCTCTGAGCATTAAGATATCATGGCAGTAGACTAAGGATCTGAGGGGGATGGATCCAGCAAAACTAGAGAGGCAGAAAATGCTCTCTTTGCAGCCTCGAAGGCAGAGTGGCCTGGAAAGAGAGGCTGTTGGATCCAAGAAGACAAGCTTCTGAATTGTAGGCCCCCCTGCTCCTAGGGCAAAACCTCTTAAGTGGAAGCTGGACCACAGCTATCCAGTGCAGAAGGTCAGAGGTGCACACATGGGTCCAAAGGCTTGAAGTGGAAAATGGGATCAGAGGTAATTGAGGTTGGTGCATTATGGATAAGGGAGAAGCTTGAGAGTTTTTTGGTTGCCACTAGCTTTACCAACGGCAGAATCAGATCTGAGGGATTGGATCTGAACCCACCAGTTGAGGACAGAATCAAAATTGACATCATCAGATCTATGGTTCCCAGCAACAATTCTGTTAGGTCTTTCCCAAAGACTTGGATAGGGGGAAGGTGGGAGGGAAGCTGAAGAATGAAAATGGACAAAACAGATGCATAGTTATGGTGAGTAAATGACTTTTATCGGATGGCATTTTCATTCACTCCCCAACGAATGGGAGAGAGTCCACATCTACAGTAATCTTGGGTGGCAATCATGGAAGTATGTTCTGGAGAACCACAGAACCGAATACAGCTCCATTTATGGAGATTATGTCCAATTTGAAATGAGCAATAAAATTGGAGCATTAGATCATGGGGCAGCTGCACAAATGTTATCAATGGAGGCTTTAGCCCAAAAAGCAGCTGATGTGACTATTGACCTAGTTGAGTGTACTTTTGGTTGTCTTGGGGCCTCTCAAGGAATAAACAAAGGAAACACAATCAGTTATCCATTTGGCTAATGCAGTTTTGGAGACTTGTTTTCCCATCTTTTGCTAGAAAATGAGAGTTTCCGTAAATTCCTTAGTTCGGTGAAGGTAAAAACGAAGTTGCCTATGTACATCTAAAAGATGAAGGGTATATCTTCTTTATTGTCAAATTTGAGAAAGAAAACTGGTAAATTGATCACTTGATTGATATTTGTTTCAGAGGCAACTTTTGGTAGAAAGGAAGGATTAGTGCGTAAAGTAACTATCTTTGTGGAAAGTCAAATACCGTGGTTTCAAAGAGAGCGCTTGGAGTTCAGAAACTCATCTTGCTGAAGTTATGGCCATCAGAAAGACAGTTTTCCAAGACAGAAACTAAAGGTCTACTTTAGCTGAAGGTTCAAAAGGTGAATACACCAAAGTCTGTAATACCAAATTCAAGTCCCAAGGTGGAGTGTGATCCCTAACTGGGGGGGGGGTCTAAGTAAAAAAGGTATATTTAACTTAGATGAAGCCAAAGGAGAAGCATTATCTCTGATGTGGTAATTGGAGATGGCTGCTAGCTGATCTTTGATGGTGGAGAAACTTGCCCTGCTTTGAAAAATGGAGACAAGGAAATCTAAAACAGCAGGTACTGGAGCAGTGAAAGGATCCAACTTTCTCTGATAAGCCCAAAAAGAAAACCTCTTCCATTTACTCTCATAAATCTTCCTAGTTGAAGGTTTGTGATACAAAAAAAATAATATGGTGAACTGGGGAGGAAAGTCTGGAATGTCAAGCCATCACTGGAATTGGAAAAAAACATGGGGTCAACTTGAGAGCTGCAATGTCCAGATGAAACATCCCTGATGTGTGTGACAGGAGGGCTGGACTGGGATCCAGTGTCCATGGAGGACACACTAGGTGAGACTATATGATGGAAAACCACACTTGCAGAGGCCAGAAGGGGACAATGAGGATTACTTTGCTCCTAAACCGGAGCGCTTTCTGAAGAAACTCTGGGATTACAGGCAGGGGAGGGTATGCATAAAGCAGACTGGTGGGCTAAACATAGATTAGAGAACCTCTCAGTGAATGTCCCTGAGTGAGATTAGGGCAAAGAACCTGCTGCATTTGTTATTGAAGGGAGAGGCAAACAGATTGCAGCACAGTTGACCCCATTTGTGGAAGATCATATTTTCCACTAATTGACTGACAGACCACTCATGAACCATCAAGATGGTCCTGCTGAGCTTGTCCGCTAAGATGATGGACTTCCTGTTGTGTTTCTAACTACGAGAAAGTAGCTGGAGATGATCGCCCACTGCCAAACTCTCATTGCTTCTCAGCAAAGGGGTTAAGATCTGGTTCCCCCTGCTTGCCGATGTACCAAACTACTGACGTGTTGTCCATTTGAATAACAATAGTTCCTACTAGAAGAAAGCTCTGAAGGGCCTGCAATGCTAGAAGCATCACTCCTCTCCAGGACATTTACATGCAAATTAGACTTTTCAGGGGACCTTCTACCTTGAACGGTCCATCCCAAGTAATGTCCTTACCCCACACCAACTGAGAGGCATCCATTGTCAATGTGGCATTCAGGGGAGGAAGAGTAAATGACGTCCCTGACATATTTCTTCAAAGTGCACCCACCACGGCAGGGAATTTCTGCAAACATGACACAGTTTTATCAAACGTCATAAGGGATGTTGTTGAAAAGACCACTGCAGTGCTAGAGTCCACTGAAGCATTCTCATATGAAGATTAGCAGTTGGAATTAAAGTTATTACAGCAACCATCGACCCTTGGGCTTTGAGTATCATTTTTGCTGGGGGAGAAGGATGAGAAAGAATCTGTCTGATATGCACTTTCGAAGTAATAATTCTGTTTTGAGGCAGAAAAGCTAGACAAGTGATGGTTTCCAGATGAGCCACTGTAAACTACAAGACTTGATCTGGCAGAAGTTGTGACTTGGCAAGATTGATCATAATTCACAGAGTGACACAAATGGAGCAAGTAATCCCTGGCTCTCTCCAGAAGATGCCTGGTCTGTGCGGTAAGGAGACAGCCGTCCAAGTATGGAAATACTTAGAATCTGAGCAGTCTTATATGAGCTGCTAAAACTGCCATGCATTTGGTGGACACCCTAGGGGCTGTGGTGAGACCAAAAGGCAGAGTTCTGAACTGGTAATGACTGGTTCCCAACCGGAAGTGCAAGTATCTTAGAGAGTGCCTGTTCATTTTAATGTGATAGTAAGCATCTTGAAGATCAATAAGAGCACATCCAGTCGAGCTTCTGAATGACAGGCAGAATGGACTGAATTGTGACCATCCAGAATTTGGAATTCTTTACAAAATGGTTCAGATAAATGAGATCCAAGATAGGTCTCAAGCGCCTTGTTTTCTTTGGCACTAAAAAGAACCTTGAGTAAATTCCAGATCTTCTTTAGTCAGGGGAGACCTCTTGAATGACTTTTGTCCAGCAGCTTTTAAACCTCTAGGGTGGCTACCTCCCACTAACTGAGTGGAACATTGGGAGACATTTTCTTTTCCTTTGGGGAACTTGTAAAAAGAGAATGAAATGTACTCTAGATATGATCCTTTGGACCCATGAATCTTTTATGACAGCTATCTAGGCTTTTAGGTGCAAGGACAAGCACCCCCCTGGCTGCCTCCAGAGAACAGTCAAGCAAACTTTCAGGAGCGCTAAAAAGATTTGTCCAAGAAGGAATCTCAAGAACTTTGATTCTGTGGACCACCTCTGCTGCATGAGCAGTGTCTTCCATTTTAGCTATTTCCCACTCTGCCTCTGGAAGGGAAAGTCTCTGTGTGACTCTTGGGAAGGTCCTTGAAATTTCCAGAACCACATCTTTTTACCACCTAGAAAAGGGCATCTGCAATGGCAGAAAAGCTGATTACCACTACAGACAAGGTCTTTCCATATTGCTCACTGCAGGAAAGTCTCTCTCTAATGGTTGGCCCAAACAAAGAAAGATCCATCAAGAGGAGCATTGACGAATGATGCCTTAAAGTGCTCTGCAAAATCGCACAACCACTTTCAGGCATGTCTCTTAATGGCTATGCCCGAACTTGCCACCCATGAGGAACTTTCAGCTGTGTGAGATTAACCTCATGGATTTGTTTGTAACAGATTGTAAGTTGTTCAGTCAGGAAACGGGCTTCTGTTCCTCTATGGACATGGACCCAGGGGCAGAGTTAGAAAATTCCTTAACTAAGTACTTCTGTAAACTAGTGAAATGTGCCAGGTAAATCAGTGACCATAAGGCAAAGGTAACTGAAACATACACTCACCTCCCAAACCTGCCCAATGCTCTAGACTCCCTATTAGGGTGATGGACAGTGGATCTCACCTCAGCCAGCTCATTTATGGTGGCTGCTGCAACTATGGTATCTACATGGATTCCCTTGGTCCTGTATTGTCTGTCGGAGCACTCAAAATTTTGTCTGGGGATCGTTTCCATGGAGTCCGGTTCCCTCCATGCCTTGAGGGAAACTGGGCCTATAAGCTCATCCACGGGGGGTGGTAACCCAAAACACAAGTAGTGCTCACCTGAAAGCTTCCAAGAACACAGATTCCTCCTGGGAAGGGGTATGGGAAGACCAACCACCTTTCTGGCAAAGGATTTCTAAGATGACCCCAAACAAAACATCCTCAAGTGGAGATCTAAGGAACCCTTCCCCTTCATCAAAATCAGTGTTTTCTGTGAGGGATTCCTGTGGGGAATCCAAGTTCCTCCTCTGGCATGACCTCTTCAAAGAACTTCTTCAGTAGGGTGCTCTGGAGAAGTGTCGGAAGCAGGGAGCTCCCTAGTGGGAACTGCTTGGAAGCTGATAATGGGCTGGCTGCCGCTGAGGTGTATGATGAGTAAACTCCGACACTGGATCTGAAGAGGGAACAGGGATTGGATCCAAAGACACAAGAGTTGAAACTACTCTGGGCTGAGAGAAACCATCTCCACCACCTTGAAAGCAGAAGGATCAGGATAAGCAGAGAACAATCCGACCAGAGCAGTGACTTTCAGCACAGACGATCCAAGGCCCTCCCCGATTCTCCATTCCAAGGGAAGAGTAGGAACCAAACTGTCCAAAGCCCGAGGGAAAGAGACGGCTCCAAAATCTTCAGAGTTTAAGTCAACCCAGAGATCCAACACAGACGCTTCAGCTCTGAGAACCATTGCGCTATAGGGGGTAGGAGCTGATCGGATCAGAGAAGTCACCGGAGTGGAAGACAGGAGTATCTTCAGATCTGTTAGATCGACTCACGGAGATCTCAGATCCGAGAGCTCCAGAACGGCAGGTCGGACAAGAGTTGGAGTGATAACAGACTGCAATGAAGGTTTAAGGCTCACGGATCTGATGGTAGCTGGCAAGACCCCAATCTGGATCTGTGTTCTGAGGAATTTTATTATCCTTTCCACCTCTGCCTCAGAAAGATTTCAAGAGGACCTAATGGAGGAAGAAGTGGAAGGTGGCCTCGAAGACTTTTTAGGGCTCTTCTGAAGGAAGGGAGTCCTCAATCTTGGAAATACTAGCTCTGGGGAAAACTTTGGACTACACAGCCAAGAAGATTTATCAATAGCAGACTTCAGATCCACTAAGAAATCTTCTGAGGTGACTCAGAAGGAAGCATTAACTTTGGAGACCTCACAGGGGAGCATTTTTGGTGCTCCTTGGACTTATGAGCCTGATGTTGATGTACCAGAAGCAGAAAGAAGGCTCTTAAGCACCAGTTTGCTTCTCCTATCACTACTACTAAGCTCTAGCGCTGAATCCAGCACAAATACTGAAAGAGGTGTCCAGATGGGAAGGGCCTAAACAATAGACACACTCCCTGTGGGCATCGAAGTTGATTATCTCTGCCCACAGGAAGCACACTTTTTACAGCCAGTCAGTTTTCAGCCATACTGTGAAGGAAAAAGCAAAGTGGCAAAAAGCCAGAAAAGTAAAAGCTAAAGAAAGTTACTTTTTTGTTTTGTTAAGGTTTAGTGAAAACTAAACAGTTTACACCAACAATGATAAAACTAAATACCTCATAGTGAGGTAACGGAGAAGTAGTAGAAAGGTTACAAACAATGGTAATGAAAAATACCAAAAATAATTAAATTTGGTAAACAGGCTAGCTAGACAGTTGGCAAGGGTGATACTAGTACATAATATGAAGTAGAAAAAAGATTAAAAGAAAAAAATATGTAAAATTTTCAGCTCACTACACCAAAACGAGCTCAAGAGAACACAATCCTGATGAATCGTACAGTGGCCAATGACATCTGAGAACACAGTGGTCAAGGGCATTACGGGTAAGGGAGGATGAGTCGGATCCTAAAATCTAGAGAAAGTGGCTGAGTCAGAGAAATAAATGAAAATGACATCAGATAACTTGGTTTCCTCCTTGTTTGCTAACATACCACATGACTGTGGTACTGTCTCGACCAACCTGAAGAGGTCCAGGGGACAAAAGATGACTCAGGGAGTTGACTGTGTTGATCATAATAAGCATCTCTTTTATAACTATGTGCTTGTGTCATTCCTTGGTGTCCCAAACACCTTGAATTTCTATCACTCCTAAAACTACTTCCCAAGCAATGTCTGTGGTTTCTGTAGTGATGGACTGCTTTGGAGGGGGGGGTGTGCAATGGGCGGGACTGGAGTTAGGGATACTTGCTGTCTCCACCAAGAGATTCCTCTACTTATAAATCTTGAAAAGAGAACGTGTTGGTGCTGGGACCACACAGTCTTCAGCTACCATTATATCTTTCTCATGTGCAGTCCTGCCAGTGTATCATGACAAAAAATAGTTGTGTAAAATCTTACCATAACCTTAGATATCCTTCTACTCTAATGTTGCAGTATTCTTAACACGTGGGAGATCCTCCACCCAAAGCGACCTGACTTCCAGTCAGCATACAACAGCTTTTAGCTACTGCAAGTATGTGTGATGTTGCACATATTGTCTGTCGACGGTCAGCCATAAGAGGATGTCTGCATATATAACCCTTAGAACTTCTCTGCTGCCTTCGGAAAGCTTGACTCGTACGTCAGTCTGCTGCCCGTTTCCGCTTGCTGCTTCCAGCTTTCAGATAAGTGTCCAGTTGGGGTTTTCATTTTTTATTGCTACTGTCTTTTCTGTTTAGTTCATGTCATCCAGGAAGGGCAAGTGTAGGTGTGGAAGACAAATTCCACATAAGGACAGTCTCGATCTTTGTCTTTTTTTGTCTAGGCCCAAATCACGACCACTGTTCCTGTGCTACTTGTCAGGCCTTTATCCCAAAGAACTTGCGAAGACATCTTTCAGCTTTGAGCCTTTATTTAGAGAAACTACTTTTAAAGAGACTAGCTAAAGACATAGAAGGCTTTGTGGGTCCTTCGGCCAAGCCAGCTTTGAAGAGGAAGGTAAGATGCCATAAGGCTCAAAATCCTGAGGTATTCCTTGCAATGACCAAAGTCCGAGTTGACAACCTTAGAAATAGACCTGTTTATAGATTTATTTCTTTTTTTTTTCCCTCTGTGGAAGAAAAGCTTCCTGAACGGAGGTGTCTAGCAGACACCCCAGGAACACAATAATGTGTAATGGAGTCAAAAGAGACTTCTGAATGTTTTTGTGGAATATCAGCTTGTGTATAAATCTCTCACTCAAGAGAGAGACTCCTGACACTTTGAATAAAACTCTACAGCGAGTACAACTCTACTCTTGACTCTGACACTGCATTTTACTTTTGCCTCTGATGAAGCTGTAGTTTCAACCACAGCGAAAACGCTTGTTTTAACAATAAAGTGCGTTACGGTTTAAGTTTTTTCCGACTTCAGTGTGGCTTTATACGTGCAAGTGGATTTCAATTTCAGTGTTACAGCTTGTATTGCAAACAGCCTTCACAATAAGGACTTTACCATTTTTTTGGGCTTTACGGTGCTTGTCCGGACTGCTTTTGTGCATCTTTTAAATCTGGTATTCCTAGGAAGTTTAAATGAGAAAGCAGTATTAACAGGCTCTGAAGTTACAGCAGGTTGAAACTGGGCAGCATCACAAAATGGTTTAGGAGAGAAAGATTCAGAACTAGTCTCCAGGCATTTTCTTTCTTCAACATATGTTGAATGACAAAAAGAAAAGTTTGGTCTGGTGGATGAGGAAATACCCTCTGGAAAGGAGGAATTTTCTCCCACTGCTGTCTATAACCCTGGTGAATGGTGTATGATCTACTGAACCCATTTGTCTGAAACAATCTGTTGCTGAAGACAGATGTAGAGATTTACACTTTCTGGAAGGGAAAATGGGCTATGGAGGGCATGGTCCCTTAAATAGTCATACTGTCCTTATTGGAGACGGTTGTATTCATTCTGGAAATCCCCCTTGCTACTGCTTATTAACTATCTGTTTACCCACATTTTGCTGAGATAGTTAATTTTGCTTCTTACCAAAATGGACGAGGGGTTAGAGAATCCCTTTAAAAATTTGGAAAAGAAGGGCTGAAAAATCATAGATTCCCTGTAACAACTTACCCCTTTCATCACACTTTTTAATAACCTCTGCAGCAGAGGAACCAAATACTATGTCTCTCTCCAAAGAGAATTTAAAGTCTCATTTTTCACATCTGAGGAGCTCTGAGAATGCATCTAAGCAAACCTTCTCAAAATAGTACCAGTGGCCAAAGTCCTGGAAGAACTATCAAAAGTCATACATATAAGTTATGAACTATAAAATGGAAGAAAGTAAACCATTTAAAGCAGATTTTTTTTCACAACAAGAAACTGCAGACAAAATATTCCTCATACCTTCACCGTTAGTCAAATTAAACTAACATAAGAGCCTGACAATTCAAAATTTTGAAAATCAAAGTTGCAGAAGCACAGACCGGTTTCCCCATACTTATCAATTTTCCCATCATTGTCAGAAAGTGTAGGAATGAAATTAATTAAATGCTTATCAGCAATAGGATTAACTAAAGCTACAGATACTGGGATGTGTATATAAAAAACTTAAAAGACTGAGGAATTTTACACAATTTATCTGCCTTTTTAGGGGCAGCAGGCTGATAAACAGAAAAATTACAGGCAGTGACATTCGCATCCACCACTGTAGACAGCACCAGAGAAATGGTGAAGGTTTTGAAAAATCCATTTGTAACAACTCGTAGTACTTTCTGAGGGCTGCAAAACCTCAGTGTTCTTCCACTGAAAACAGTGGCACATTCTGGAAACAGTCTAAGAGAGACACCCCCCCCCAGCGAAAATAAGATCCAGTACTCACCTTTGAATCAGAAATGAGGAGTAAACCCTACATATGACACTTCATCTTCCTGTTCAGATTCAGAATCATGACTTTTTGGAGGAAAAAGCATCCCTTTTTATCAAAAACACCTTATAAGAATGATCAATGGCCTGAATTAGATCCTGAGCCAGATCTAGTAAACGACTGCTGTCCACAGAAATCTAAGCAGGATCAGTTACATATTTAATTTTCAGCTTCTTCTGACACGAAAAAATGGGGCAAACAGAGCTGCTAATGAAAACAGCAGCTTGCCCATGGATGGGCACAACATTCTGAATCAACAGGGAAGACTTCCCTGTTTCCTCTCCCACGACTGACAACAGTGGCACTCCACTGCCTACTGAGGGGACCCCAACAGTGACAGAGGATGTGGCTAACCCCTGGTCCATAGGGGCTGTAGGTGCTACACCAGACAGATCTGCCATAAAAGATGAGTGGACTGAAAAAACAATTTTGGCCACAGCAGAGTTTCCTGCCTCTGGCTGAGGAAAAATGCTAGCCCGCTGTGAAGGCAAAAGCTGTTTACTTATCTTTTTCTTTTTATGGGCAAAAAATGCTGCCCCCCCTGGGGGGGGGGGCAGAATAAGCCAGTAAAAATGTAAAAGTTTTACACAGTAAAAAGCACTTTAACACTCTTTGCCAGCCCAAAAACAGTTTTTCAACTTCTTTTAAAACATACAGGAAAAAAATGTGTTCCCTTTTAAAAAAAAAAGAGTCAAGTCTCATTGCAGGTCTGTTAAAACACAGACTCCTAAAAGGAAAAACTTTCTTAACCAGGAAAGTACATTTTCAATAATAAATTTAAAATATGGGAGGTTTTTCCCAAAGGGGAACTTATCTACCCAGCTAAGGAACAGCACAAGCAGACATTCTATCCTCAAAAGCCTGCACAGGCGTGTTCCCTTCAGTGGCAGAAAAGCTCTGAAGGGCTTCGCACTCAAACCTGTGTTTTCAAGCAGCTCAGCAAGAGCTGCCCAAGGGTTTGAGGCTGTGGAAGGTGCCTTGAAGCTCTGGAAGCAGCCAACTGTTATATCCTTGAAGAATATATGCATACAGCTACGGCTACTACGGCAGTGATCAATATGATGAACATGAATGTAAGTTCCTCTACAGGCAGGGACTAAAGGTGGAGGAGTCACTATTTACATCAAAGATAAATATACTTGAAGGCTGGTCAAACAGGACAATGCACTTGAGCTACTGCGTGTTCAAATCATCATAGGTAAAATCCAATACCACTTCCTTTCAAGCTACAGGTCCCCCTCTATGACCCAGGAAACTCATACAATGTATTTAAACTTATTAGAAACACTTAACTATCCAATCTAATACCATATTCACGAGTGACTTTAATTACCCCACTATTAACTGGGAATCCTATACAACACCAAATGTATGTACACAGAGATTCCTGGATTATGTAAACAAACTCCCTGGACCAGACAGTCAGTACACCAACCAGGAGTGCAACCATACTGGATCTGGTCTTCACTAATATGGAAGAGCGCTGCAAAAAGTACAGTTTTGTACCTACCATAAATGTAGATGTTCGAAGATCCACATTGCTGCAGTCCTTACACTTGGGTAGTCCGCTGTCCTCGGTCGGCCCGAATATCAAAGTATTAGGCTGACGTCGGTCAAGGCGCTTAAGACTGACATCAGAACGTCAGGGTACAAATGCGCATGACCAACGTCATATCCTCAGTCTTTTCTTGCCCCAGATGTCAGAAGACCCTAAAAAGAAAGGTCAAAACCAAAAGACAGCAAAAAACCACCAACCACCCTTACACTAATCATATGTACAATATATACAATATCCACAATTTTTACAACCCAAACCACACAACCGCCTCTAACTACAGAGGGGAAGGAGGGAGGGTAAATTGGACTGCAGCAATGTGGATCTTCGAACATCTACATTTATGGTAGGTACAAAACTGTACTATGTTCTTCATCTCACATTGCTGCAGTCCTTACACTTGGGTAGAATCCCAAAGCAGAGGTAAGGGAGGATGGCAAAACTATAAAGTAGAAGGAGCTGCCAAAATGCCCTGTAAAATAGCAGTGGCAAATCCAGCCCTAGATTTAGAGTAAAGTGGAAGGTGGTAATGCTTAGAAAAAGTATGCACTGAACTCCAAGTAGCTGCCTCCAAAATATCTTTAGTTGCCACCCCCCTCAAAAAAGCTGTAGAAGTGGCAGTAGCTCTAGTGGAATGAGGCCTAATCCCAGCTGGAACCTCCTTACCATGATGGGAATAACAGAAAGCAATACAAAACCCAATCCACTTAGAAATAGTTTGTTTTGACACAGGCTTGCCCTGAGAACCCAAAGCAAAAGAAACAAACAACTGCTGAGACTGCCTGAACCCTTTAGTTCTGCTCAAATAATATCGCAACTGCCTGTGTATATCCAAGGTGTGCAAAATCTGTTCCCCTTTATTTTGGGGGTTTGCATAAAAAGTAGGCAAATGAATAGTTTGGTTTAAAGCCACACTAGAAACCACCTTAGGCATAAAGGAAGGATTAGTACGTAAAGATACCCTATCCTTATGGAAAATTAAGAAAGGCTCAACTGCCATAAGGGCCTGTAATTCAGAAACCCTTCTCGCAGAGGTAATGGCCAACAAAAAAGCAGTCTTCCATGACAAATATTTCAACTCGGCAGTAGCTGCAGGCTCAAAAGGTTGTAGAGTGAGTTTCTCCAACACAAAATTGAGATCCCAAGCAGGAGTAGGAGCTCTGTGGGGTCTTATATTCTTTGCCCCTCTAAGGAATTGCTTAAACAAAGGATGAGAAAACAATGGTGGATCACAGTCATAGTGAGCAGAAATTGCTGCAGCATGAATCTTAATAGAAGAGAAGGACAAACCTTTGTCCAGTAACTCAGCAAGATATTGAAGAGCCACACTTAAATTAGGCTTAGCAACATCAAATTCCTTTGCTGCACTCCAAAATAAAAATCTCTTCCATTTATCTGCGTATACTTTCCTTGTACTAGGCCTTCTGGCCTCCAAAATAACATTCAAAACTTGCTGCGGAAGCTGAGACCCTCCAGGGTTTAAAACAGAATATGCCAGGCTGTCAGGTGCAGAGAGTGAAGATTGACATTGAGTAAATGACTGTTCTCTTGAGACAACAGGTGTGGAATCGAAGGCAAAGGCCATGGAGGCTCCCGAACCAGGCTTCTCAGTAATGGGTACCAGTGTTGTCGAGGCCAATCTGGAGCTATTAGAATCATCTTTGGCTTGTCCTGTCTGACCTTTAGGAGTACCTTTGGGAGAAGAGGCAGAGGTGGAAAGGCATACACATGAAGATTGCTCCAATTGAAAGAAAGAGCATCCACTTTCCAAGCTGTGGGATGAAACCTTTTTGTGCAAAACTTTGGCAGCTGGTAGTTCAGTGGAGAAGCGAACAGATCTATGTCTGGAGTTCCCCATGACACTGTCAATTTCTGAAATACATGAGGATCCAATTTCCACTCGTGGGGATCCATAATTGCCTGCTCAACACATCTGCTAAGGAGTTCTGTGCTCCTGGCAGAAACCTTGCCTGAAGATTGAGCTGTAAACTGAGAGCAGTCTCCCACAAAATCATTGCTTGCCTGCATAGAGGATAAGAATGTGTTCCCCTTGCTTGTTGATGTACCACATGACAGTTGTGTTGTCTGTTAGAACCAACACCTGCCCTGGAAGAAGTAAATCCTTGAAAGCTATTAATGCAAATTGGACTGCTAACATCTCCTTCAAGTTGATATGTAGATGTTGTAGTCTGGCAGGCCACGTGTCTTGTATCCACTTTCCATTTAGATGAGCTCCCAAGCTTTGTCTGAGGCATCTGTCGTTAGAATCTGACTCGCCTCTGGCGGGTCACAGAGAGTCCCTTGTTTAGGTGACATTCCTGAGCCCACCACAAAAATTCCTTTTGAATGCAAGGTATTATCTGAATGACAGTGTCCATATCTTGGCAGTGCTGTGTCCATACATTTTGAGATACCATTGTAGCTTCCTCATATGCAGTTTGGCATTGGGAAGCACCAGAATACAAGATGCCATGAACCCCAAGGCTTGAAGGACTGTCCTTGCAGTCAGCCTGGACTGATGAGACAATTGGTGGAAGTAAAGGGAAAGATTCTTTTGTTTGTCCGGGGTCAAAAAGGCCATCTGGGATGCTGTATTCAGTCTCACACCCAGAAAGCACATGTCTTGAGAGGGTACTAGACTGGACTTTATTTCGTTCACAGAATACCCCAGGCATCTTAGCACTGCTATTACATATTGCAAATGATGAAGAAGCTCGTCCCTTCCTTTGGCCAGAATCAGGCAATCATCCAAATAAGGATAGATCTGTATTCCTTTTAGCCTGAAGAAAGCTATCACTGGAGCCAGAACCTTTGTGAACACTCTGGGCAGTAGATAAGCCAAAGGGCAATGCAGAGAACTGATAATGAGAAGTCCCAGCTCGAAAACACAGATACTTCCTGCAACTTAGCCTGATAGGAACATGAAGGTAAGCTTCCTTGAGATCCAGAGTCACCATCCAGTGATCTTTGCCCAGCAGAGGTAAAAGCTGTTGTAACGTCAACATTTTGAACTTGGGAATGTCCAGATAAGTGTTGAGGATAGATAAATCCAAAATTGGTCTCCACGTGTTCCCCTTCTTTGGTACTAGGAACAGGCGAGAATAAAATCCTAGGCCTACTTCTGGTAGAGGAACCGGCTGTATGGCCCCTATTTGCAGCAGCAGAGAAATTTGTTTGTGAGCCTCTATTCTTTGCTGAGGAGGAACGTCTGGCATGCCTTTGAAAGGAGGCAAGGTATGGAAATAAAACCTGTAACCTTGGTGTATAATATCCAATACCCATCTGTCCTGGGTAATTAAACTCCAATTTTCTTTGAAGAGTGCCAACCTTCCTCCCAAAGGTGCTGCCAGACAAGAAGGCTCTGGCAGCTGAAAAGGTAGGTCATTGGGCCTGTTTACGAAAGGACTGGCCCCTGCCCTCACCCGAAGACTGTGCAGGTGAACTCCCTGTTCTAGGTCTGAAAGAGCCCTGAGCTCTACCCCTACCACGCCTAGATCTTCCCCTAGACTGTGAATCATAAGAAGGGTACGTCCACCCCTTAGCAGGCCAATTCCTACTAAACTTCGGAGGCTGAACTTGCAAAAAATCTTTAACAGTCTGCATAGACTTAGCCTTGTCTTCCATTTTCTTTAAAACTGCCTCCACAGGTGAGCCAAACAATACATCAGACTGTAAAGGAGCATCTAAAATCCTTGTCTTAACATGGTCAGATAAGTTCTGATCCCTCAGCCAGGCGTGCCTGCGAAGAACTGACCCAGTGGCAGCCACCCTAGACGAGGCCTATACAGCATCAAATCCACATTGTAAAGAATGCTTACCCACCTGTTCAGAAACATGTACCAAATCTTGTAATTCTTTACACTCAATGCCTTCTGCCAGAGCATCTACCTTAGACTTCAATTGAGAAAGAAGATAGTTTTGATATTTCAACATGTGAAACTGGCAATTCAAAGCCCTCATAGCTAAGGTGGAAGAAGTATAGACTTTCTTTCCCCATCTATCCAAAGCTCTGGCCTCTTTATCTGGAGGAACCGGATTTTTTACCACCGAGGCCTTGACACCCTTAGGTCCCTGACTAACTGTTTCTGGGTCCGCCCTAGGACTCTTATACAGATATTTATGAGCCTCAGGCACCCTGTAATACCTGTCCGGTTTAACAGGAGCAGGAGGCAAAGAATCAGGATTAAGTGAAGCCTCTGCAAACACATCTTCTACAACATCCAGAACAGGTGGAATAGCCAAAGGCCTATGCTGGGGTAAAAGCAAAAATTCCCTAAGCCTTTTCCTGGAATCAGAGAAGTCCTGACCTTCCCACTTAAAATGTTCCCTCATAGAATGAAGAGTCTCTGAAAAAGAAAAATGCTCTGGAGGAGAAGCAGAAGGAGTAGAATCATCCACATCAGAATCAGAATAAGGAGAATACTCCTGCAAGTCTTCAGCCAAGACTCTGAAACATCCAAACCTGCTCAAAACTCCCCAACTCTGGTTCCACTCTAGGCCTCTTATCAGGAGGGGCAAAGAACCTCTAATCAAAGTAATTAAATCTTCTGCCATTTTGAGCATGTGCTTCTTGGGCACAGATCCTGAAGAACTAGGAGTGACACCAACAGAAGCTAAACCTGGCCTGCCTCTGGGAGAAGCCTTGGAAACAGAAGGAGAGGGCCTAACCACCCTAGGAAGGGAGGGGAGTACAGTAACCTGAGAAGCCCCTTCAGCCTGACCTGCCTCCTGAGAGGCCACATCCTGCAAAATCAAAGTCTCCCCCTGGGACTCCAGAGAAGCCTCCGGTGGAACCACCGGTTCCACTGACGCCTCTAAAGAACCGGCGTCCGGTACGGACGACTCTTCTTGCCTGGGTTTAGCTGCTTTGTCTTGCGCTTCTTCGAAGAAGCGGGCGTCGGAGCATCCGACGGGATATTGTAATTGCACCGCTTCCCGAAGACCAGCCTGGCACAATCTAACCTTCGCTTAATAGTGCGCTTATTAAACCTAGCACAAAAGCGACACCCAACAACGTCGTGCTCAGGCCCCAAACAAGGAATACACAAAGTATGATAATCTCTATGCGGTATCTGCTTCCCACAAGAAATACAGTTATTCACTTTTTCTGACATCCGGTAAACCACTGAGGCAAGAAAAACTAAAATATTCTAACGGGTACTTAGCCAACTTTGACTCGGTCTGAAACTCAATTGAAAAATTTCAGAACGCCGAACGGCACTTGCAACGCTGCTTCTGCATCGGACCATGCGGCAAAAAAGACTGAGGATATGACGTCGGTCATGCGCATTTGTACCCTGACGTTCTGATGTCAGTCTAAAGCGCCTTGACCGACGTCAGCCTAATACTTTGATATTCGGGCCGACTGAGGACAGCGGACTACCCAAGTGTAAGGACTGCAACAATGTGAGATGAAGAACATCCCCTACTGTAATGCCTTCCCCTGGTAAGGTAAGACCACAAAATGGTCTCCTTTGAAGTAAAAATAAAACCTGGACCCCCAGCTAAATCTGGAATATTCAGCAACTATTCTAAGGCTAACCTCCTGCTATTAAGTGCGAACCTGGCAAAATTTCAAGCCCACATAAACACTAAGCACACTACTGCCTATGCAGAACTGTTCACAGAAACCCTGTACAAGCATGTTAATAAGCTGCATAGAGGCAGCTGTACCTAAGATGTAGAAGTACAGAACTAACTCAAAAAAACAAGCCACCCTGGTGGAATCACAAAATTCATAGGCACAGCAGGATAAAATCACTCTCAAACTAAAACAAATTACAGGACAAATAAAGTCTACCAAAGCCAAATTTCGGATAAGTTTGGCCTCCCAGGCCAAAGAGCATTCTTTAGCTATGCCGGCAACCTCAAAGGCAATACAGAATTATGTGCAGGGCTCACTGTAATGAAACCACCTATACTGAGCCAGAAGACCTACCTAACCGGCTGATAAATTCATCTCCAACTTTACCCCTCTGTTCCCCTCAACCTTCCCTCGGGAAATATCATCAAATATAAAGAACAGTTCTGTAAGAACTTACCATAACCATAGATGTCCTCTTCCATGTTGCAGTATTCATAACCTTGGGGAGTTGCTGCCTACAGCACCGGATATACGGCCACTATGACAAAGTTTTAGAAACCAGAGTACGTGTGACGTTGTATGTAGGGGCCATAAACTGACATTAGCTATATCTGCGATGTCTACATGTACCCAACTCAGAAATTAGCTGCCGCATACAGAGAGTGACCCCAGGAGCAGGAGGAAAGATTCCAAGCCAAATTTCCCCAGGCACACCAAAACAGTGTTACAAGTATGTCCAAGAAACAAGGGGGGTGGGGTGGGATTGAATAATGAAACATGGAAGAAAAGAACATCTATGGTTATGGTAAGTTCTTACACAACTATTCAACCTTACGGGGAGTACCCCAGCTCTCTAGGAAGTTGCATTGGAGGTAGGTAGGGCAGCAGAGTCAATGAGACCCAGCAGTATGGAACTAGCAAACCCTGCTCTAGCTCTGGAGATCAGATCCAATTTGTAATGCTTGGTAAAGGTATGTACAGAAGACCAAGTTGCAGCCTCTAGGATAGACGTGCAATCGGCACTCTTGAAGAAGGCAGCTGAAGTAGCTGTTGCTCTGGTGGAGTGGGCCTTGACAGGTGAACTTAGTTGCCTTCCATGAAAGGAACAGCAAAAGGTTATCGCCTTAGTAATCCAAGAGGCAACTGTGGGGTTTAGACACTACCCTGCCAAGTGCCCTAGGATGGAAAGAGACAAAAAGCTGGTAAAACTGACAGGTTTTGTCTTGTCTAAGTAGTATCTCAGTCGTCTATGAACATCCAGGGAATGCAAAGCCCTTTCTGAGGAGTTCTGTGGTTGAGGGTAAAAGACAGGGAGATCAATAGTCTGGTTTAAGGAAATTTCATTAACTACCTTTGGCATGAAAGAAGGGTTAGTTCGGAGACAAACCCTATCTTTATAAAAAATAAGACAGGGAGGAGAAACCATAAGGGCTTAGATCTCAGAGACCCTCTTGGCAGAAGTAAGGGCCAGTAGCAAGACTTGTTTTCCACGGACAGAATTTTAGGGTGGACGAGTCGGCTGGCTCAAAGGGGGCCAATGTAAGCTTTTCCAGCACAAAGTTAATGCCCCAAGCAGGAGAACAGGCTTACGAGGGGGTCTTGTGTAAAGGACCCCTTTGAAAAACATCTTGACTTCCAACCTGGAAGATAGAGGTGGAGTCAAGGGAAGGCAAGCAGATACAGCCGAGTGGTGTACTTTTACTGATGAATAGGTCAGTCCCGAATGTAGTAACTCACACAGGTAGGAAAGGACCAATGAACAGAAACAAGGAATGGGTCCTATTTTCTTTTGAGGTACCAATGGGAGAATCTTTTCCATTAAAGTAATTTCTCCTTGTACGAGGTTTCCTGACCTCCTGCAGGACACTGAGTACATCCTCCGAGTATAGGTGCCTACAAGAGATCACCCTATCACCCAGAGTGTCGGATTGAATAGGTGGGGGTGAATAAGGGATCCCTGTCTTGTGTGAGTAGATCAAAGCGGTGAGGTAACCTGTGGTGATTGCCTGGGCTAGGAGGTATAGAAGGGGAAACCAAGGGAGTCACCAGCAGGATTTCTGGTTTGTCCTCCTGTATTTTCAGGATGACTCTGTAAATCAGAGGAAAAGGAGGGAAGGCGTAGAGGGAAAGTACAATTGTATACACTTACCATAAATGTAGATGTTCAAGTGTATTCACTGTTGCAGTCATCACATTTGGGAAATCCCTGCCAGGGTAGCCCTCGGTCGGTCCAAATACCAGAGGCTTAATATTTTTGCGTCGGTTGCTGTCGCTCCAGGACTGACGTCAGGTCAGTAGTATAAACTAAGGCAGATGACGCCATTACATCAGTTTTTTTTGCTCTAGCCTGTCAGCAGCCCCCAAGTGGGAGCCAGGTTCTGGTGGAAGAACCCCACCAGTAGAAAGTAAATACCAGACTGCAGAGGCAAACCCTGACCTGGTTTGGAGAAGAGAGGCAGGTGGTAATGTTTGGTAAAGGTGTGAACAGATGTCCAGGTGGCAGCCTCCAGGATGTTTCTGGTGGGGACTCCTCTAAGGAAAGCTCAAGAGGTGGAGGCTGTTCTGGTGGAGTGAGTCCTGACCCCCTTGGGTGGAGGCTTTCAGTGTTGTTTGTAGCAGAAATGGATGCAGTGTGCTATCCATTTTTATATGGTTTGTTTGGAGATGGCTTTGCCCTCTGCCCCTTCAGCAAAGCTGACCAGAAATTGATCAGACTTTCTGAAGGATTTAGTCCTGTCTAGATAGAATCTGAGCTGTCTGTGCACATCTAGAGTGTGCAGGATCCTTTCCCCCTTGTTCTGTGGATTAGGAAAAAAGGTGGGCAAATTAATGGATTGGGTGAGAGCCACAGTGGACACCACTTTGGGCCTGAAGGATGGGTTAGTTCTGAGGGATACCCTGTCAGTATGGAAGATGATGAAGGCTTCCACAGTCATGACAGCTTGCAGCTCGGACACCCTTCTGGCTGAAGTGATGGCCAGAAGGAAAGCTGTCTTCCAGGAGAGAAAGTTTAGCTCTGCCGAAGCGGCTGGTTCGAAGGGAAGCAGAGTAAGTTTTTTCAACACAAAGTTAAGGTCCCAAGCTGGGGCTGCTGCTCTTCTGGGTGGCCTCAAGAGGCTAGCCCCTCTTAGGAACTGTTTGATCAAAGGGTGTGAGAAAAGGGGCTGCTCAGTGGGAACATGAGTAGAGATAGCAGAGGCATGAATTTTAATAGAAGAAAAAGAGAAGCCACTGTGTTGCAAGTCAGCTAAGCAATGCAGGATGAGAGGGAAGGAGGGCTGTGCTGTATTGGCTTCCTTGGCCTGAATCCAGGAGCTGAATCTTTTCCATTTGTCAGCACAAGACTTTCTAGTGCTAGGGTGTATGGCCTCACGTACATCTAGAACCTGTTTACTGAGGTTGGCAGATTGGTCTGTGGTTAGGGAATAAGCCAAGCTGCCAAACTGATTGTCTGCAATTGGGGATGCATGAATTTCCCCTTCCCTCTGGGTCAGGAGGTTTGGAATCTGAGGAAGATGCCATGGTGGCAGTGAGAACAGGCACAGCAAGGGGTACCAGTGCTGGTGAGGCCAGTCTGGAGCTATAAGAATTGTCCTTGGTTTTTCCTCCTTTATTTTGAGAAGCACCATGGGGATTAGAGGTAGTGGAGGAAAGGCAAAGACCAAGAGACTGACCCAGGGGAAGGACAGAGCATCCACTTTCCAAGCCATGCAGTGATGCTCCCTGATGCAGAACTTGCTGTGCTGATGGTTGGTGTGGGAGGCAAAGAGGCCGACCTTCGGGGTGTCCCATTTCTGAGTTATTAGGGTGAAGATTCTATAGAGCTGCCACTCATGTGAGTCCAGAAGACTTCTGCTTAAGTGGTCAGCCAGAAAGTTGAGAGAACCTGGAAGGAAGTGTGCTAAAAGGTGGAGTTGCATGGCACAGGCTGTGCGCTAAAGAGTCATGGCTAGCCTGCATAAAGGGTAGGAGTGTGTCCCTCCCTGCTTGTTGATATACCACATCACAGTGGTGCTGTTTGTTTTGACCAGGAAAGCCCCTGGGGAAAGAAGGGTCTTGAAAGCTATCAAGGCGTGCTGGACAGCTATCATCGCTTTTTGGTTGATGTGCAGATGGATTTGCTGTGGCTCCATTGGCCCTGTATGCTCCTGCTGTCCAGGTGTGCACCCCAGGCATAGTCTGATGCATCTGTGGTGAGGGTCTGGGCGGCGGGGGGTGGTGAGAAAGGTAGTCCCTTCTTGTGGGAGAATGCCGTTGCCCACCAAAGAAAATCTTTTCTGAGGCAAGGTATTACAGGTATAAGAGTTTCCAGGTCTTGAGAGTGTTGACACCAAAGGCTTTTTAGGGACTACTGAAGTTTCCTCTTACACAGTCTGGCATATGGAATGAGTAGTATACAAGATGCCATGAACCCCAGAGCTTGCATGATTTTCCTTGAAGACAGCTGGGGTCTGGTGGTTAGTTGAGAGAAGTAGGCGGTCAGGAAAGTTTGCTTTTCTGGTGTAAGGAATGCCATCTGGGATGCTATGTCTAGGCTTGCTCCCAGGAATATAATCCTTTTTGTGGGCACCTGTTTGGATTTCTTTTCATTGACTGTGTACTCTAGTGAGGTTAGTAGGGACTTTACAAAGGCCAGGTGCTTAAGCAGCTTTTCCTGGCTGCTTGCCTGAATTAGGCAATCATCTAAGTATGGGTAAATCTGGATATTCCTTTGCCTGCAAAAGGCAATGGCAGGAGCCAGACATTTTGTGAAAACTCTGGAAGCAGTAGAGAAGCCAAAGGGAAGCACAGAGAACTGAAAGTGCTGAGATCCTGCTTAAAACGGAGATATTTCCTGCATGATTCCCTGATAGGAATGTGGAGGTAGGCCTCTTTTAGATCTAGGGTGGCTAGTCAAGCATCCTTGGAGAGCATGGGTAGCAGCAGCTGGAGGGTGAGCATTTTAAATTTTGGAATCACCAGGAAGGTGTTTAGAATGGATAGATCGAGGATGGGGTGCCAGGTGTTCTCTTTTCGTGGTACCAGAAAAAGTCTGGAGTAGAAACCTTGGCTTTCTCTTCTGCAGGAACGTGCTCTACTGCCCTCACAGAGAGTAGGGAAAGGACTTGCTTTTGCGCCTCTGCCCACTGGTTTGGAGGCAGATCTGGGAACCCTTTTGGAGTCGGGAAGTGTGTGGAAAGAAATTTTTTCATCCCTGGGACTCTATGTTGAGAACCCAGCGGTAGTTGGTAATGGTGGCCCAGGTGCTTGTGTGAAAGGAGAGTTTTCCTCTTAGGGATAAGTGAAGGTGGGCAGAGGGAGGTGGTGAGTCATTTTGAGTTCTTACCATAAGGGGGTAGCTTAGAACTCCCTGGTTTTGAAGTGGAGGTAGTCCACTGCTTAGATCTCTGTATTACCTGTGGCTGCTGTCTGGGGGGGGGGGTCTGGCTCCCCAGAGTCTGGGATGAACTGGCCTGGTGGGAGCAGGAAAGGACCAGTGCTTGGTGGGACAATGCCTGCTGAACTTGGGTGGCTGGACCTGTAAGAAATCCTTAACTGTCTGCATAGATTTTGCTTTTTCTTCCATCTTAAGACCTCTTCTGACTTAGTGCCAAATAAGTTGTCTTTGTGCAAGGGGGCATCCAACAATTTAGATTTGACATGGTCTGGCAAGGGCTGTTCCTTAAACCATGCATGCCTTCTAAGGACAGATCTGGTGACTGCTGCCCTGCAAGAAGCTTCTAAGGCATCAAAACCCCAGTGCAAGGTGTGTTTAGTTACTTGACTTGCAGAATGCACTAACTCTTGTAACTCTTTAGATTCTGCACAAGCAGGAAAGGAAGACATTTTTTGTTTGAGGAGTTCCAGGATATGCTGCTGAAATTTTAGCATATGGAACTGAATAATGTAGTGCTCTGACAGCAAAAGTAGCTGAGGTATATACTTTTTTACCCCATTTGTCTAGTGCTCAAGAATCCCTATCTGAGGGGGTCGGATTCTTAGTAGAGGTTGCTTTAATTCCTTTAGGCCCTTGAGAAATTACCTCAAGGTCAGCAGTAGGATTTTTAAAAATACATTTGTGCAAGTCAGGAACTCTGTAGTACCAGTCTGGTTTTCTGGGCGCAGGAGGGAGGATGTCACGAGTCAAACTGGATTCCAAGAAAACATCCTCCACAACATCCAGGACTAGGGGAATAGCCAAATGTCTGTGCTGTGGAAGATTATGAATTCCTTCAGCCTCTTTTTAGACTGAGGGTAGTCCTGACTCTGCCATTGGAAATGCTCCCTTAAGGTATTAAGGGTTTCCGCAAAGGAAAAATCCTCTGGGGGAGAGGCTGAAGGAATCGAATCCTCTGCATCAGAATCCTCATAAGTAGAGAGGGGTTGCAAGTCTTCATATTCAGATGCATCAGTCTCATCTGACTGGTTCAGACAAAACTACAGGGGACAGACCTCTTTTCCTTTTGGAGGGGGTAGCCTGGCTTCCCCTGATCAGCATAATAAGGTCATCCGCCATTTTAAGCATTTGAGACTGAGGCAAGGAAGCAGGTGCCTGAGATTGGTTCACCAGTTTCTTGTGTGTGGTTCGTTCCCTGGGCCTAAGAAACTCGGTTGTTTTGGAAAAAATGGTAGTCGCGAAAGACTACGTCTGTTTGTGTCGTGAATCGGTAGTGCGAAAGACTTCCTCACAAGCCAGCGCCTGCTCAGTGGCTCCGGACCAATCCAAGGTAGAGACAACCGCAGGATCCATATTCAAAGAAGAGTTTTGCGGCATATTGGACTTTGAAAGGATCTCTGTAGTGGCCTGCATATCAACAGAAGCAGGCATCAGGGGCTGCAAAAGCACCTCACTGAGGACCAGAGAAATGACGACTAGCTTAACGGGAGCGTTGTTGGTAGGTTTGGACCTATGCAGTCTCTCCCTGTCTATCTTTACTTTTTTTGGAAGATCTGCTGTTGGATGGCTTACCAAAGCCATATCGGAGTTCAAAGACTGTAAGCAAAAATATCTTGCTACAACAAGGGCCCGATAACGGATAGTTCTGGCATTGAACAAAGCACAGAAGCGATAGTAGGGGTCGTCGTTGTCTGGGCCTAAGCAAGTGAAGCAGTAAGAATGAAAACCTCAGTGTGGTATTTGCTTTCCACAGGCAAGACAACTGTTAACTTTTTCTGACATCGGTTAGTGCAAGAAAAAAGTATCCCCAATGGGGTACTTAGCTTTAGAAGACTTCAGCTTCAATTTGGTAGATGAAACTCGGGTAGTGGCCAACCGGCACTTGTGCGAACTGCTTCTGCTTCGGGCTCCACAGCAAGAAAGACTGATGTAATGGCATCGGCTGCCTTACTTTATACTACTGACGACCTGACGCCAGTCCTGGAGTGACCACAACCAATGCAAAAATACTAAGACTCTGGTATTCGGGCTGGCCAAGGGCTACCATGGCAGGGATAATCCACATGTGATGACTGCAACATTGAAGCATGAAGAATATCATTCCTTCCCATGAAAAGGAAAAGGCGTCCACCCTCCATGCTTGTGGATGGGGGAGAGCCTTGTGCAGAAGAGGGGCATCTGTTTATTCTGGGGGAGGCAAGCAGACCTGCCTGAGGAATACCCACCTGCGAATTAGATCCTGAAATACCTCCCTGTGAAACATCTATTCATGGGAGGGTGTCAGGGTTCTGCTGAGGGTGACTGTCATCCCATTTTCTTCTGATGGGATGTAAATGGCCTGCAAGTGAATATGAAGTGCTGCTACCAGGGACCATATCTGTATAGGCAGACTGCAGAGGGGGTATGACTTTGTTCCTCCTTGCTTGTTTATGTACCACAGGATAGTCATGTTGTCTGTAATGACCTTCAAAGTGCCTGGCAGAAGGATATCTTGGAAGGCCTGCATAGCCAAGGATAGGGCCTTTAGCTCTTTTACGTTGATGTGGTCCTTCCTTTCTTGAATGGTCCACTTCTCCTGTACTTTGTGCTGATTGTTGGCGTGGTGAAGTATGGCTCCCCAACCTAAATCTGATGCGACTGTGAACAGATGCTGTTTTGGTGGGGAATCTGCAAGGGTACCCCTTGATTGAGGGTAATGGTGGCAATCCATCAGGAGAGTTCCCTCTCTAAACAGGGAAGAAGAAGTTTTGTTCCCAAGGGATGAGAGTGTTATGCTCCAAGAGTTTCTCAAGATCCACTGGCTAGAGGGATCATGGGAATCAAGGAGGCTATGTACCCTATTATCCTGAGAAATTCCCTGGCTGAGATGGTAGTCAGAGATAGCAGGGAGTGGAAGAACAGACAAATTCCACTTTCTGGGTAGGGACAAAGACTGACATCAAGTCTGTCCGTATCCTGCACCCAAGGAAGACCAGGTCTTGGGAAGGAGTCATTTGAGACTTTAGGCAATTCACTATGTAGCCTAGACTCTATAGAAAGTTGCAAACCATATCCAAGTGTTTGGACAGGGTTAGTGGATCCTGGTGCAGAATAAGGAGGTCGTCCATGTAAAGGTAAATGTGTGCCCTGCAGTTTGCAGTGTGCAATGGCTGGGGCTAAGCACTTTGTGAATACTCTTGGCGCTGTGAAGAGGCCAAAGGGTACGGCAGAGAACTGAAAATGTGATGAACCCACTGAGAAACAAATATTTTTTGTAAGGGGGGAAGATGGGATATGTAAGTAAGCATCTTTCAGATCTAGTGAGACCATGAATGCTTGCTGAGGTATGAGGGGAAGGAGGTGCTGCAATGTGAGAATTTTGAAAGTAGGCACTTTCAGGAAGAGATTGAGGTGGGATAAGTCGAGGATGTCTCCAAGGGACATCTTTTCTTGGGACCAAAAACATCCTTGAATAAAATCCCTTGGCTAACTGATCCTCTGGTACTTTTTCTATAATCCTCTGAGATAGAAGCTGGCTCAGAATAGAGAGTTTTGAACCTCATGAATGGATAAAAGCAGCAGTCATCCCTCTGCATAAAGGTGGGCCATCTACAGACCCCGGAAACTACAGACCCACAAGTCTCAGTAGTCTTTGTTGACAAACTCAAGAGGTTAGGTACAAACCCGTACGTCACCCGGAAGTTAGAACTGGGGAGCCCACCTCTACAAAGTGGCCAGTCACAAGTGGAATCCCTCAGGGATCAGTACTTGGACCGCTGCTTTACTTCTCAGATGTCAAGGCCAATGTCAGTGGTCTCTGGCTAACTAAATTTGCAGATGATTGCAAATTAGGAGCGGTCATTGAATCTCCTATTGACACAAATGTTCTCCAGGAGGGGCTGACGCAGACAAACAACTGGTGTCAGAGCCATGGACTAAAACTAAATGCCAGGAAATGCATAATAGTATCATTTGGGAAGTCATCCATCCCTGGTAACTATCACATTGACAACACACCCATTAAAGCTGACCCAGTAGTTAGGAACTTAGGGACACACACAGATAGTAATCTAGCCTTCGATCATCATGTGTCTGCAGTGGTGAGGAAATCATTCTACGTTGTGCAACTTATAAACAAAGGTATGGCATCTAAGTACAAGGAAGTCATTGTTCCACTATATTCGGCATTCATCAGACCTATTATTTGAGTACAATACCCCCTTTGGTATGTACCTAACCAGGCATAGCCAACAACTGGAATGTCCACAGAGGATCATCACTAAAAGAATGCAGGGCATAAGTAAAATGTCCTGTGCAGACAGTCTCAAGGCCCTATCCCTGTATTCTGTCTTTTACTGGCATTTGAGGGAAGATCTAGGCCTGGCATACAGGGAATGGTCAGACCCCACTGGACCGCCTGCATATCCACAAAACAGCACCATAATTACCTGTTGTAAAGACTTAAACCTTACCTGTGATGTAAACAGGACCTGCCGGAGAGACAGGTATGTATCCTAGAGATTACCGTGTCAATGGAACAGGCATCCATGTGAAGCAGAGTTCCTCCCTAACCCAATTCAAGTGAAACTTGGAGAATTGGATGGGAAACCGGAAATTCATCCCTGGTTTGGCACCCATGTCTCTAATGGACACAGGTAAGCTCTAAATGGTTCATTTCCAAGGCCCATGCTTACACTTACCAAGGGTATCAGAACTTGTCAGAGATTTGGGATGCATGAGCTAGGCTTAAAAAGGCCCTTGTGATCGTTAGCCTAGTAAACATATAAACCTATGAATCAACCAATGGCCACTGCAGACTCACCCACTATAGGTTGAGGTTCAGAGTAAGCCTGTGTAGAGGCAAGGGCTCTCAGTTAAGTCATTTTCTTTTTCTACAAACTATGGAAGTCAGACCAGTAAGACTGTGGTAAGTAAACATGCTGTGACCAGAGAGAATGAGTCATATTTGGCAAGGATCACTGGAACTAGATAAGTTGCTAAAAGTCTACACAAGTAGCACACCTACCACTTTGAAAAAATCCACAGCACACAGTTAAGCAGAAGCAGTACACCACAATCCTGTCAGAAATCCCTTGGAACTGAAATTCATCTCACAGAAATAAACAGGAGGCAAGTTGTCACAGTGTGAAAACAAGCACTACATGCCCTGTTATTTCCTAGATGAAACACTGTGCCACATTTAAACTTTTATTAATAAGAAAAGTCCGCATAAAGCATAAACAGTGAGTTTCTAAATTAAATAAGCCCCACACATCAGACAAAGCTAAAAATAATGGTCCCAGGCAGGAAAGAGACAGTAAAGAAATACTGTGTTTCTTAAGGGAACTACATCTTAGATACAAAATAAAATTAAAAATAGATTTTTTTAATAAATAGATGAAACCCATTGAAATAAATATTTTTCTGCAGAAGGGTCCCCCCCTAAGGGGACTTACCTGCCAGAAAGGAGCGAAAAAAGTTGGCTGATGCTGTTATGGAGCTGCTGAAATTTCCCACATCAAGCTGTCTAATCAGCAGTCAGAATGGAAGTGTGGGAAGAAGCCACAGCTTTTGGAAGCCGTCCGGTTGTTGTGTCAAGGCACAACCCATATAGCCTCAATGCTATTGCGCAGTTGGAAGGATGAACATTCAATTTTGCCTGAGCCAAAGTAGTCAGCACAATAATATTTGGACAGTTCTTCTGAATCTGGAAATCTATGGAAAGGGTGGAAATACACAATGAAATGTTCCATAACCAGTCTATCCATTAACCCACCACACGAATGAGAATGCATCTGTTTTCCAGGTCTGCCTACATGAAGTTCTGGTGCATAATTTATTTAGTTGTCTGTTTTGAAAGAAGGTGAACATATTTATTTGAGGTGTACCACACAAATGGCTCAATTCTTGGAAGTCCCCTTTGTGCAATTTTAATTCAAGGGTCTGTCCTGACCCTGCTCAGCTTGTCTGTTACTACATTTTGCCCTGATGGAATACAAGATGACTGGAAGATTAAACCATGCTGAAGAGCTACCTCCCAACACATCATATCCAGCCTGCACAAAGGGCAAGAACTGGAGCCCCCGCTATTTTATGGCATGGATCACAGCTAACATTTCTGACATTTATGTGCTTTGGTCTGACTGTGGAGTTCCGCAGGCCTTGCACACACACACCCCCTCCCAATAGAAACTGCTCTTCAAGTGATATCTGAAGCATCTGTAGTTACACATTAACTTGCGACAGAAGGAGAAAGGGGATACTTGTAAGTTGAGCCATTTGCCGTCTCTAAAAGTGTAGCTCCTTTCTGACAAAGCCTAAAACTGGAATCTGAAATGCCAGTGGATGAGAATGTTGGGCCCATGCATTCTTTTTAAAAGCCATTGAAATATTTGTTAAGTGTAACCTGGCAAAAGGAAAGATTAGCTGTGTAAAATCTTACCATAACCATAGATGTCCTTCTCTTCCATGTTGCAGTATTCTCCCATGTGGGGGATCCTTCACCTCAGGAGACCCAAATGTCCAGCTCATCTACCAAAGCTTAAGCCTGGTTGCTGTCTGGTGCATGGGACATCACACAAGGGGCCATAAATATGACGTCCGCAAGCACAGACCAGAGAACTAACTGCCCAGTCAGACAATAGTCTAAGGATAAAGGAAGATGGCATCTAGACAAGGAAAAGGCCCTCTAGAGGGGTAGGAGGAAGGGAAGGAATACTGCAACATTAGAGGAGGACATCTATGGTTATGGTAAGATTTTACACAACTAATCTACGTCCTTCTATTCTCATGTTGCAGTATTCTCACATGTGGGAAAATACCACAGCTCATGTAGAGAAAGGAGTGGAGGAAGAGGTAGCAGTCTCCAGGAATCCATGGAGGATGGCTCTTGAAAATCCTGACCTGACTCTAGAGATGTCATCCAATTTATACTGCTTGATGAAGGTGTGTAACAGGACCATGTGGCTGCCTCTAAGATAGTGGCTGTTTCCACGCATTTGAGGAATCCCCCTGAAGAAGCCACTGGTCTAGATGAATAGACTTTGACTTTGTGTGGTAGCTTTTTACCACTGAAGGAGTAACAGAAGGATATAGTTAACAGATGCGGGAAGATATAGTCTGTTTTGATACAGCTTTCCCTAGGGTCCTGGGGTGAAATGATACAAGGAGTTGGTTGGACTTTCTAATGTCCTTAGTCTTATCTAGATAAAACCTCAGTTGCCTGCGAACATCCAGAGAATGGAGCACTCTTTCACTGTCATTCTGTGACGAAGGGAAGAAGGTGGGTAAAATGGACAGACTGATTAAGGGACATTTCATTGACCACTTTGGGCATGACGGAGGGGTTAGTACAAAGAGGAACCCTGTCCCTATGGAAAACAGTGTAGGGTGGAATAGCCATGAGTGCTTGCATCTCAGACTCTTTTAGCTGAAGTAAGGGCTGCTACCAAGACAATCTTCCAGGTACACATCTTTAAAATGGCAGAAGCTGCAGGTTCAAAGGGGGCAGTGGTAAGTTTCTCTAGAACAAAGTTTAGGTCCCAAGGAGGAGGGACAGGCTTCCTTGGGACTAGTGGTACATCTGCCTGGAAGGGGTCTAGTTGCCTTTGAAAAGACCAGGTAGAGAAACTCTCCACTTTGATTAATAGTATCTCCTGGTAGTAGGCTTCCTGGCCTCCTGCAAGACAGATAGCACGTCCTCAGAGTAAAGGTGTCTGAAAGGGATCAGAAGTTCATCATCCACAGGGTAAGGCTGAGGGTTTGCAGTTGAGGATGGATGAGAGATCCCTTCTATTGTGTGAGAAGGTCCACCTTATGAGGCAACTTGTGGTGACTGCCCTTGGCAAGTGACAGTAGAATGGAAAACCAATGCTGCCTTGGTCAATAGGAGGTCACCAGCAAGATTTTTGGTTTGTCCCACTGAATTTTCAGCAGGACCTTCTGGATGAGAGGGAAGAGGGGGGAGGCATACAGGAACAGCCCTTCTGTGAAACTGAAAAAGCATCCACTTTACATGCTAGTGGTGACGGGAGCCTGGAGCAGAATAGCCGTAGTTGTCTGTTCAGAGGGGAGGCAAACATATCTATCTGTGGAGTGCCCCACTGGTGGACAATGTCCAAGACATCCCTGTGTAACATCCATTTGTGAATTAGAGACAAAGATCTGCTGAGGATATCTGCCTGATGGTTGCCCTGTGATGGGATGTATACCGCCTGCAATGATACTTTGTACTGAGTGGCCAGTTCCCAAGCTTGTACTGCCAGCCTGCAAAGTAAATGGGATCAGATCCCCCTCCCCCCGCTTGTTGATGTACCACATCACTGTTGTGTTGTTTGTGAAGACTTGTAGGGGACCAGGTTGTATGAGCAGGAGGAAGGTCTTTAGGGTTAGGAGGAGAGCAGTTATTTCCCTCACAGTGATATGTTTTTTTCTGGAGGGAAGGCTCCCATTGAGCATGTACCTTGAGTCTGTAAATGGTGGCCCCCTCCATCCCAGATCAGAGGCATCTATGTACATGAATTGGACTGCCTTGGTGGGCTGTAGAGGAAGACCTGAATTCTAAATTATTTGTTGGATCCACCACCCCAACTCTTTTTTCAGGGAAGGCAGGAAGGGCACTTGAAAGTCCAGGGGGTGATTGTGCTGGAACCAGACATTTTTCAAGTACCACTGAAACTTCCTCATGTGCAACATACCAAGGAGCAGCATTGGAAGTATAGCTGCCATTAGGCCTAGAATGCATACAAATTTCCTGGCTGAGATGTGGGTGACTAGAAGTAGGTGTTGTATGAAGTTTGCTATAGAAGTGACCTTGTCTTGTGGGAGGAAGGCCTTCAAGTCTGTCATTCTGCAACCCAAGAAGATCTGGTCTTGGGAAAGGGTGAGGGAGGACCTTCAGTATATTCAGAGTAAACCCCAGATCTCGAAGGAGAGACGGTGTATTGCAGGTATACTTGGAGTGCTCACTTCTTCTGCTTAGATGAGTAGGTCATCTAGGTAAGGGTAAATCTGAATGCCTTCTGTTCTGCAGAAAGCTACTGCTTGGGCTAGACACTTTGTAAAACCTCTTGGAGCTGTAGACAAACCAAAGGGCAAGGCAGTAAACTGATAGCGCGAGGATGGCACAGCAAAATGTAGAAATCTCCTGAAGTCTGGGTGAATGGGGATATGGAGATAGGCCTCCTTCAGGTCCAAAGTGGCCATGAAGGCATCGGGTGTAAAAACTGGAAGAAGAGTTTGTAGGAATAGCATGTGGAAGGAGAGTACATGCAGGAAAGGGTTTAACAGGGATAGGTCCAGTATAGGCCTCCATGGGCCCTCCTTTTTTGGGACCAGGAAGAGCCTGGAGTAAAACCCTTGACCCTCTTGTCCTATTGGAACCCTCTCTATGGAGCCCTGTGATAACAAATCCTAGATGACCTGGGGTATCAGATGAATTTGGTTTTCTGGAGGTAGGGGTATACCTTTTGGTAATGGCTTTTCCTGCCAGGTCATAAAGTACCCTTTTTCCACTACTGATAAGACCCAGTGGTCTGAAGTGATGTGTTGCCACTTGGGAAGATAGTGAGAGAAGCGGGTGAACAGAGGGAGATGGTGGAAGGGATTTAGGCAGTTATGCTTTGTTTGGTCTATCTGGAAAGGGCTGCCTGGGGTTAAACTGGGAAGGAAAAGCTCTAGGGGACAAGGGTTTCCTAGACACTTTCCTATGCTTTGATGAAAACATGGAAGGAACAGATGCCCTCCTAACAAAGCTAGGTTTCACAGGGTAGTTCCTGTAGAATTCTGGAACTGGGGATACCAGTAGATGTTTCAAGTCCTGCAGTTCCTTGCTTTTTTCCTGCAAACCTTTGAACAGTTCAGCAGATTGCTTGCCAAAGAGGTACTTGTGTCCAGGGGACCATTCAGGATCTTGGTCTTGAAGTCATCTGGGAGGGGTTGACGTTTGAGCCAGGAGTATCTGCATAATAGAGGCAGATGCAGCTGATCTGGCACAGGCTTCCGTGGCATCATAACTACATTTTATGGAATGTATGGCTACCTATGCTGCCAAGGAATGTTTAGAGGCAACTTGGGGCTTTGTAGGGGAATCAGGCACAGAAGACAGCAATGCAGATGCCTGGGAAACCAGATCTAGAGCATACTGTACCATGTGATTCTGGTAAGTAATGGCTCTAAAGGCCAGGGTGGAGGAAGCGTAGATCTTTTTTCCCAGTCTGTCCATCACCTTACTGTCCTTAACTGATAGAAGCAGTGAAGAGGAAGGAATCTGCCTGGACTGTTTGTCTGGTGCAACCGCAATAACAGCCATGGGTGGGTCTGCCATGGGTGGCTTGATGAGGTACTTGTGATCATCGGGGACTTTATAGAAAGTACAGTTGTGTACACTTACCATAAATGTGGATGTTCGAGTGTATTCACTGTTGCAGTCATTACATTTGGGTAATCTGCTGGCAGGTTGCCCTCAGTCGTCCTGAATTCCAAAGGCTTTGGTCCTGCGTCGGTTGCTGTCTCTTCTTCCATGACGTCAGGTCATCAAGAGTATAAAACAGGCAGCCAATGCCATTTTCTTTAGTTTTTCTTGCCCCAGATGTCAGGTGCCCCCCCAAATGGGGAGCAAAAATATATATAAACTATATATACATGCAACAACATAAATGTTACCTTCATCTAAAAGCAAATACACCACAAAGGCTGTAGAATATAGTGAAGGAAAGAGAAACTCCAGAATAAAAGGGGGATGGCGAGCGGGTAACCTGGACTGAAACAGTGAATACACTTGAACATCTACATTTATGGTAAGTGTACACAACTGTACTATGTTCTTCGTGTTTCACTTTTGCAGTCATTACATTTGGTTAGAATCCCAAAGCTATGGCTGGGAGGCTGGAGCTAAACAGGATTAGGGGCGGCTATAAGGCCCTGCAGAACTGCAGCAGCAAAGCCTGCCCTGGACTTAGAGAAGATAGGCAAAGATAATGCTTTGTAAAGGTATGAACAGAACTCCAAGTAGCAGCTTCTAGAATGTCTTTGGTTGGTACTCCTCTAAGAAAAGCTGCTGATGTAGCTGCAGCCCTGGTGGAATGAGACCTAATGCCCTTGGGCACCGGTTTACCATGATGTAAGTAGCAGAAATGAATGCAGTGGCATATTCACTTTGAAATAGTCTGGTTTGAAATAGCCTTTCCCTCTGATCCTGCAGCAAAATGCCACCAGTAGCTGCTCAGTTTTTCTTAGAGCTTTAGTCCTGCTCAAGTAGAATCTTAGCGGTCTGTGTACATCCAAGGAATGCAGAATCCGCTCCCCCTTGTTCTGCGGATTTGGGTAAAAAGTTGGCAGATCAATAGTTTGGTTAAGAGCCACACTGGAAACCACTTTAGGCATAAAGGAAAGATTGGTCCTGAGGGACACCCTGTCTGGGTAAAATATGACAAAAGGCTCCACAGCCATGAGGGCCTGTAGTTCTGAAACCCTTCTTGCTGAAGTAATTGCCAGGAGCAAAGCTGTTTTCCATGATAAAAACTTTATATCTGCAGTAGCAGCTGGTTCAAATGGAGGCAGGGTGAGTTTTTCCAACACAAAATTGAGGTCCCATGCAGGAATTGGTGATGATCTGGGAGGCCTTAAATTTTTAGCCCCTCTAAGATACTGTTTTAGCAAAGGGTGAGAAAAGATCGGTGGCTCTGTGTTGTAATGAACCAAGATGGCAGAGGCATGGATTTTTATTGATGAAAAAGATAGGCCTTTGTCAAGCATCTCAGAAAAGTATTGTAAAATCTGAGGAATATTTGGCTCTGCTGAGTCAGTTCCTTGTGCTTGGTTCCAAGCACAGAATCTCTTCCATTTATCAACATAAGATTTTCTAGTACTAGGCCTTCTGGCATCGAAAAATGACATCCATCACAGATTTACTGAGAGGTGTTGTTTGAATAACTACATGATCAGTCATGTTTGCCAGGTTCAGTGTTTGGAGCTGATTGTGCAGGATCTGATTGTTTTGCTGAGACAGTAAGTGAGGTATTCGAGGCAAGTACCAAGCTGGGAATTGAGACATATTCCTCAGGATTGGATACCAGTGTTGGCGGGGCAAGTACTATCATTTTTGTTTTTTCTTGTCTGACCTTTAGTAGGACCTTGGGAAGAAGAGGCAGAGGAGGAAAGGCGTAAACTGATAGGTTTTTCCAACTGAAGGATAGGGCATCCACTTTCCATGCTTGTCTGCGATACGTCCTTGTGCAGAATTTGTCCAGTTGATAATTCCGAGGAGAGGCAAATAGGTCTATGTCCAGGCTCCCCCATTTCTTTGTTATCATGCTGAAGACTTGTGAATCCAGTTTCCACTCGTGAAGGTCTGCCACGTGTATTTTTGCTTTCCTGGCAGGAATTGAACTCGAAGATGTACTTGGTAAGTCAAGGCTGTGTCCCACAGTGCCATGGCTAGTCTGCAAAGGGGGTATGAGTGTGTGCCCCCTGCTTGTTTATGTACCACATAACCGTGGTGTTGTCCGTCTTTATCAGTAGTTGTCCTGGATGAAGTAAGTCCTTGAAGGCTGTCTGGGCATTTTGAACAGCTAACATCTCTTTGGTTGATATGCAGATGCATTTGTTTTGGGGTCCATATGCCCTGAATGCATATTCCCGTCAGGTGGGCCCCCCATGCATAGTCTGATGCGTCTGTAGTTAAGGTTTGGCTGGCAGGGGGTAGAGTGAAAGACCGCCCCATGTTTTGGTGACATGCCTCTGCCCACCAAAGAAACTCCTGTTGTAGGCAGGGAATGAGAGGAATCATTGTTTCCAGATTGTGACAATGTTGACTCCATAAACTTTTTAGGTACCACTGTAGTTTCCTCATATGCAGTCTTGCATATGGAATCAGCAGAATGCAGGATGCCATGAACCTCAAAGCCTGCAGAATTTGTTTTGCAGATAACTGGGATTTTGTTGCCATCTGTTTGAAGTAAATAGTCAGTTGCCTTTGTTTGTCTGGCGTGAGGAAAGCTATCTGGGCAGTTGTATTCAAGCTTGCACCCAGGAATGTTATCTTTTGAAAGGGTACCAGTTGTGATTTCTTTTCGTTTATTGTGTACCCTAGGCATGTTAGAAGGCTTTTCACAAACGCCACATGCTGAAGAAGAATGTCCTTGTTCTCTGCTTGAATGAGACAGTCGTCCAAGTAAGCACAGATTTGTATACGTCTTTGTCTGCAAAATGCAATTACTGGTGCCAGGCACTTTGTAAAGACCCTGGGCGCAGTAGATAAGCCAAAGGGCAGTGCAGAGAATTGGTAATGCATAAAGCCAGCCTTGAAACGGAGGTATCTTTTGCACGATTCCCTTATTGGGATATGCAGGTATGCCTCTTTTAAGTCTAAAGTCACTAGCCAAGAGTTCTTGCCCAGCATGGGCAGAAGTTGCTGCAAAGTTAGCATTTTGAATTTTGGAATGTCCAAGAATGTGTTCAAAATTGATAAATCCAGTATTGGGCGCCAGGCCTTGTCTTTTCTGGGTACCAAGAACAGTTTTGAGTAAAACCCTTGTCCTTTTTCCTGTTCTGGCACTGGCTGAATAGCCCCCGTATCCATGAGGGACGTAACTTGTTTCTGTGCCTCTGTCCATTGATTTTTTGGCAGATCTGGCCAACTGTTTGGAATTGGCAGTGTGTGGAAGTGGAATCTGTATCCCTGCGATACTATGTTTAATACCCACTTGTCCTGGGTTATTAACTGCCAAATTTGAGCATAAAGTGCTAATATTCCACCTAAGGGAGCTGCCAAAAGATAAGTGCTTGGTGATGGCAGAGGGAAGTCATTAAGATGGTTTACTGTAGGGTTGCGTTTTATTTCCTCCAGATTTGGAGGTACAGGCACCCCACTGCTTTGACCTGTAAGAATCCTGTGACTGGTATCTAGAAACTTTAGGGTGCCTGGATTTGCCCCCGTGGAGCTCTGTCGGATACAGGAAAGGACCAATTTTTTGTTGGCCAGTGTCTACTGAATCTTGGCGGCTGCACTTGCAAGATGTCTTTTACAGTTTGCATAGACTTAGCTTTGCCTTCCATTTTCTCTAAAACCTCTTCTGCCTTAATGCCAAATAGAGTATCATGCTGTAAAGGTGCATCCAGCAATTTAGCTTTAACATGATCAGGCAAATTTTGCTCTTTTAGCCAGGCATGCCTTCTAATCACAGATCCAGTAACTGCGGCCATGCAGGAAGTCTCTAAGGAATCAAAACCACATTGCAAAGTATGCTTGCCAACTTGTTCTGCTGCATGCAATAATTCCTGCAATTCTTTCTTTTCTACTCGGTCAGAAATCAACATCATTTTCTGTTTCAGCAATCCCATAACATGCTGTTGATACTTAAGCATATGAAAAATACAGTTTTGTACCTACCATAAATGTAGATGTCCGAACTGGATAGCATCTGCAGTCATAACAACTGGGTTGTCCTGTCGTCAGGCAGCCCTTCAGTCGGCCGGATTCCAAAGTCTGGGTCCGGCTTCGGCTGATGTCGCACTTCACCCGACGTCATCTCTGCTGGTCTTCGGGTATAAAGGCATCAGCCGATGCCATTTTCCTCAGTGTTTCTTGCCCCAGATGCCAGTTGCCCTCTTGGAAGGCTAAATTTTGGATAAATGCCAATGTTTCCAAAAAGATAGAAGGCAAACACAAAAAATAAGCATGTATGTACATATATACAAACAAATACACCATAAGAGACTCCCCCCCCCAGCTAGCTATTAGGAGGGTAAATACCCTAGGAGTACCACAGAGGGGAAGGAGGGAGGGTAATCCTGACTGCAGATGCTATCCAGTTCGGACATCTACATTTATGGTAGGTACAAAACTGTACTATGTCCTTCATGGATGCATCTGCAGTCATAACAACTGGGTAGAATACCATAGCCAACTAGGGGAGGAGGAAGGTAAAATTATGGTGTGGTTAGGATCCCTTGCAGTACAGCAGTGGCAAACCCTGCTCGGGATCTAGAATATAGAGGTAAATTATAATGCTTGGCAAATGTATGCACGGAGGTCCAAGTAGCCGCTTCAATAATGTCCTTGGTTGCCACTCCTCGTAAGAAAGCTGTGGTAGTGGCTGTAGCCCTTGTAGAATGAGGCCTTATGTTCTGCGGAATTGGTTTTCCATGGAAGGAGTAACAAAATCTTATGCAATTTCCTATCCATTTGGAGATTGTCTGTTTGGAAATTGCTTTTCCTTCCCTCCCTGTTGCATAGGCTACAAAAAGCTGGTCAGTTTTTCTGTTACTTTTGGTTCTGTCCAGGTAGTAGCGTAGCTGTCTATGTACGTCCAAAGTATGCAGCATTCTTTCCTCTCTGTTTTGTGGATTGGGGAAGAAGGTAGGTAGGTGGATTGCCTGGTTTAAAGACACTCTGGATACCACCTTAGGCATAAATGTAGGATTAGTTCTCATGGACACCCTATCTTTATGGAAGATTAGGAAGGGTTGTACTGCCATTAAGGCCTGTAGTTCCGAAACCCTCCTTGCTGAGGTAATTGCCAGTAGGAAAGCAGTTTTCCATGATAGGTGCTGTAGATCTGCTGTTGCTGCTGGTTCGAATGGAGGGAGTGTCAACTTTTCTAGCACAAAGTTCAAGTCCCATGTTGGTAATGGTGGTTTCCTTGGAGGTTTTACATTCTTGATCCCTCTGAGGAACTGCCTGAGTATAGGATGTGAAAAGACAGGTGGATCAAAGCTGTATTCTGCTGAAATAGCTGATGCATGTATCTTGATGGAGGAATAGGACAGGCCTGTATGTAAAAGCTCTGCCAAATACTCCAGAATGTTTGCAATATCTATATTCGACACATCTTTTCCTCTTTCAGCACTCCAAATGACAAACCTTTTCCATTTTCCTACATAGTTCCTTCTTGTTGAAGGTCTGCGGGCTTCAAGGATAATGTCTTTAACCCTTTGGGAAAGATCTGGATTAGTTGCTGCTATGTGATGTTCCAGGCAGTCAGTTGCAAAGTTTTTAGATTTGGATGCATGATGCTGTAGTTGTTCTGAGTTAACATCAAAGGCATCAGGGGTATTGACCACATTTTCTCCCGAGACATGCTCCTCAGCAATGGGTACCAGTGTTGTCTTGGCCAGTTCGGAGCTATCAGGATTATCCTTAGACGTTCCTCTTTGATTTTCAGTAATACCTTGTGTATCAGGGGAAGAGGTGGAAATGCATATGCTGTCAGACCTTTCCAGCTGAAGGAGAGAGAATCCACCTTCCATGCAAGTGGGTGGAATGTCCTTGTGCAGAATTTTTTGAGCTGGTGATTGAGAGGGGAAGCGAATAGATCTATTTGTGGCATTCCCCATTTCTTTGTGATGGTCTTGAAGATGTCTGGGTGTAGCATCCATTCGTGAGCATCCGAGGTGGTTCTGCTTAACATGTCTGCTAGGGTGTTCTCTTTTCCCGGTACAAATATTGCCTGTAACTGGATGTTGTAGCTGAGAGCCAGATTCCAAAGGTCCAAAGTCATTCTGCATAGGGGGTATGAGTGAGTGCCTCCCTGTTTGTTGATGTACCACATGACTGTGGTGTTGTCTGTCCTTATCATCAAATGGCCTTCTTTGAGGAATGGTCTGAATTTTTGGATTGCCAGTTTTACTGCCAGCATTTCTTTTGGTTTATGTGCAGGTGCAGCTGGTCCTGAGTCCACAATCCTTGTACGCATTTGTCCAGCATGTGCGCCCGCCCATCCTAGGTCTGAGGCGTCTGTTGTGATGGTTTGGCTTGTTCGAAAGTTGTGGAAGGGTAGGCCTGGGTTTGACTGGCATGCTTGGGCCCACCAGAGGAACTCCTGCTTTAGGCATGGGATTAATGGTATTTCTGCTTCTAGGCTGTGCCTGTGTTGAGACCATAAATTCTTTAGGTACCACTGCAGTTTTCTCATATGCAGTCTGGCATGTGGGACCAAGATTATGCATGATGCCATGAAGCCCAAGGCCTGCAGAACTTTTCTTGCTGTTAGTTTGTTCTGTCTTGTTAATGCCAAGAAGTAAAGAGGGAGTTCTTTTGTTTTCTGCAGTTAGGAATGCCATTTGTTTTACTGTGTCCAGTTCAGCCCAAGAATGTTCTTGTTTGGGATGGTATCAGCCTTGACTTTTGTAAATTGACTGTGTATCCCAGGGCTTGTAGCAAGTAAATGACCCTTTGTAAATCTGTTGTCAGCTTGCTTTTGTTGTCCGCTTGTAGCAGGCAGTCGTCCAGGTATGGATAAATTTGGATTCCCTGTAGTCTGCAGTGAGCGATTACTGATGCCAGGCATTTTGTGAATACTCTGGGCAGTAGATAAGCCAAAGGGCAATGCTGAGAATTGATAATGCTCTGATCCTGCAAGAAATCTGAGGTATCTTCTGCAATTGGGTCGAATGGGGACGTGCAGGTATGCCTCCTTGAGATCTAGAGTTACCAGCCAACACTCCTTGCCCAACATGGGAAGAAGTTGCTGTAGGGTCAGCATTTTGAATTTTGGGACAATGATATATGTGTTTAAGATGGACAGGTCGAGAATAGGTCTCCAACTTTTCTCTTTTCTTGGTACTAGGAAGAGTCTGGAGTAGAATCCTTTGCCTTGTTCTGTTATTGGTACTCTTTCCACAGCTCTCATCTTTGTTAATTTCGTTATCTGCTGTAGAGCTTCTATTTTTTGATTTGGAGGCAGGTTTGGCATTCCTCGTTTTACTGGTAAGGTGTGGAAGTGGAACCGTAGCCTTGGTCTATGGTTTGCAAAATCCACTTGTCTTTTGTGATATAGTGCCAATTTTTCGAAAATAAGGCTAACTTTCCGCCTAATGGTGCTGCTATTTGCTCCCTGGTAGGCGGAGTTAGAGCCAAGTCACTGTGATTGTCCTGTTGCAGTGGTAGTGGTTGTGTCTGTGCCTCTGTTATTACCTTGCCACTGTCGTCCTCTGTAGGCACCTCCTCTGGATTGATTTCTGCCTCTGGAGCGTCTATTTCTGCCCCTTTGGGATCTTGTGGAGTCAGGAAAGGACCAATTTTTGGCAGGCCAGTTCCTGCTAAACCTTGGGGCTGAACCTGTAAGAAATCTTTAACTGTTTGTACAGATTTTGCCTTTTCTTCCATTTTCTTCATTACCTGCTGGGCAGGTGTACCAAATAAACTGGCCTTATCCATAGGAGCATCTAATAGCTTTGCTTTAACATGATCCGGTAAGACCTGTTCTTTCAACCATGCATGTCTTCTTATCACTGTGCCAGTCATGGCTGATCTAAATGAAGCCTCCAGTGCATCATAGCCACATTTTAAGGAATGGTTACTAACCTGTTGTATGTTATTCACCATTTCTAATACATATTTCTTGTCTAAAGATTCATCAGAGGATACTTTTTTAGTTAACTGATCAAGCATAAATTCTTGGTATTGGATCATGTGAAATTGACAGTTTAAAGCTCTAGCTGAGAGAGTAGCAGAGGTGTAAACTTTTTTCCCCCATCTGTCTAAGGACCTGGATTCCCTTTCTGAAGGAATAGGGTTTTTTGCTGTGGTCGAGGTTACTGCCTTAGGCCCCTGGGAAATAGTTTCGGGGTCTGCCAGTGGGGCCTTGTATAGGTGGTGATGAGTGTCAGGTACCCTGTAATATCTATCAGGTTTGGCAGGGGCTGGAGGTAAAGAATCAGGAGCAGTGCAGACATCATTAAATGCATCATCCACAACAGGTAAAACAGGAGGTATAGCTAAGGGCCTATGTTGTGGTAAGTGTAGAAAAGTCCTAAGCCTTTTTCTTGAGTCTGAGAAATCTTGTCCCTGCCATTGGAATTGTTCTCTCATGGCATGCAAGGTTTCACCAAAGGAAAATTCCTCTGGTGGAGAGGCAGCTGGAATGGATTCTTCAACATCGGAGTCTTCATATGTAGAAAAAGGATCCTCTGGCTGTTCTGTAATGTCGGAGTCATCCATAGAATCATCAGAGGACACTGGCTCGGGGGGCTCTGTCCTAGGTCTCTTTTCTGGGGGCTGAGAGGCCCTGTCTGGTTGAGATTGGGATCCCCTAATTAAGGATATTAAATCTTCTGCCAGAGTAAGCATTTGTGAACTAGAAGTGGGCCTGTGTGAGGGAGGTTTAACAGGCACTGACTTAGCAGATTTGGCTGCTTTGGCCCTGGCAAAGGCCTTGATAGACATGGCTGCAGGGGGTCTAGCAGCACCACGTGCTGGGGTAGAGACATCCAAAGGGATGGTGTCTGATAAATCAGTAGAAACCACAGTTGTAGGCAAATTTTCTGAGGCCGATTCAGGTAAGGTAGCAGGAGCCTCAGTGGTAGCCATGGATTCAGCTGGAGATTGACTAGTTTTCTCGGTTTCGGCCGAAACAGAGACACTCGCGGCTTGCTTAACCGTGGTTTCGGCCAAAACCGCGGACCGCGAGTGTCGGTCTTTTTCCTTGCGTTTTTTAATAATTTGGGTAGTCGGAGGATCCGACGGCATAATGTACGCAAAGTCTGAGCCGAAAAACTGTTCAGCAAACTCCGACCGACGCCTTAGCGTCGGTTGAAGAAGCGCAGGCCGAACAGGCTGCTACGTCGTGGTCTGGGCCTAAGCAAGGCAGACAGTAAGAGTGGAAATCTTTATGAGGTATTTGTTTCCCACAAGTTAAACAGTTATTGACTTTTTCTGACATCGGCTGAGGCAAGAAAGAGTCCCCAACGGGTACTTAGCTTTTAGAAGTCTTGAAGTAGTATTCGGTAGTAGTAATCTCTGGATCTGACCGACCGGCACTTGCGAACAGCTTCTGCTTCGGCCACGGCAAGAAAGACTGAGGAAAATGGCGTCGGCTGATGCCTTTATACCCGAAGACCAGCAGAGATGACGTCGGGTGAAGTGCGACATCAGCCGAAGCCGGACCCAGACTTTGGAATCCGGCCGACCGAAGGGCTGCCCAGTTGTTATGACTGCAGATGCATCCATGAAGGACATCTGGCAGTTTAAGGCCCTAATTGCACCTTATTTCCCCATCTAGCCAGTGCCCTGGAATCTCTATCAGAGGGGGTAGGATTTTTTGCTGTTGAGGCCTTTAGACCTTTTGGACCCTGCGAAAGTTCCAGGGTCAGCAAGCAGGGTTTTTAAATAAAAATTTGTGAGAGTCAGGAACCCTGTAATATCTGTCTGGCTTGCTAGGAGCCAGAGGTAAGGAGTCTGGAGTCAAGTTTGACTCAGAAAACACATCATCCACAATGTCTAAAACAGGAGGTATGGCTAAAGGCCTATGCTGAGGGAGAAGGAGGAAATCCCTAAGCCTCTTTTTTGATTCTGAGAAATCTTGACTCTCCCAGTGAATATGCTCCCTCAAAGTATGCAAGGTTTCTCCAATGGAATAATCTTCAGGAGGAGATGCAGATGGGATAGATTCCTCTGCATCAGAATCCTCATAGGGTGGTACAGAAAATTCCTGATCAAAAGAGGAATCAGAAGAAATAGAAACCTGATCTGAAGATTCATAATCAGTGTCTTGCCTAAGCCTCTTATCAGGAAGGGGTTGGGAGCCCCTCTTCAAGGTAATTAGGTCTACAGCCATTTTGATCATTTGCTTTTTGGGCATAGAGGCCTGAGCATGTGGCTCATGCGTCAGTTTTTTAGCTTTAGAAGCTACTTTTGTCTGATTTTGAAGCTGGCGTCGGTTTTATATAGAAATGCGGAGGCCTGAAGACACCCTCAGAAGCCGGTGCCTGCTCAGCGGCTCCGGATCCATCAAAGGGAAAGACATCCACTGGTACAATACTTTTGAGAATCTGGCGGCGTGCCGGACTCCACATGGGTCTCGGTAGAGGCCTGCGACTCGAAAGTAGTGGGTATCAGGGGCTGCGAAAGCACCTCACAGAGTACCGGCGAACCAGCGACTGGCTTAGGAGAAGCTTCGTCTTTGGTTTTGGACCTCAACAGTCTGTCTCTGTCCTTTTCTTTGCGTTTTTTGTGAACTCCGGTAGTCGGATTGCTATTCAACATTTCAGGATAGCTAAATCTGTTTCCAAAATATTTTGAAGCAAAGATATACAGACGCTTAATAGTGCGTTGGTTAAATCTAGCACAAAACTGACAGCTAGGCACATTATGATCAGGGCCTAGGCAAGGAATACAGTACAAATGGGAATCCTTATGAGGTATTTGCTTCCCACAAGTAATGCAATTATTAACTTTTACTGACATTGGTATGGAGCAAGAAAAAGTTTCCCCAACAGGGTACTTAGCTTTAGTGAAGACTTCGGTTCTGAAACTCAAATTCGAAAATTTCAGGAGTCGGCCGACCGGCACTTGCGAACTGCTTCTGCTTCAGGCACCGCATGGCAAGAAAGACTGAAGAAAATGGCGTAGGCTGCCTGTTTTATACCCCCGACGACCTAACTTCATGGAAGAAGAGACGGCAACTGACGCAGGACCCAAGACTTTGGAATTCAGGCCGACTGAGGGCAACTTGCCAGCAGATTACCCAAATGTAATGACTGCAACAGTGAAACACGAAGAACATCTTATCTGGCCTTTTTGGGGCCGGAGGCTGGGATTCTGGGGACTTGGAGGCAGAAGCAAAGGCATCCAGGTAAGCTGAAATCACAGGGGGAACAACAGGGCGAGAGGGAGACTCCATCTGAAGAAGCTCAAATTATCTTTTCTGTACCTCTGTCATTTGGGTTGAGTCCCAACTTCCAAGGAGTCCTCATCTGGAGGACAGTACTCCAGGGGAGAGGCAAGCACATAAGTGAGAGAATCATCAAAGGAAGAGGATGAGGAGTCTTCCTCTAGAGTCTGAGGAAGAGGGATGGAGCTGACAGAGGCAGGCCCGGGATAAAGGGGAGGCAGAGCAGGAGTATGTGAGGCTGTGAGCCTGAAGGCCATAAAGGCCTGAAAAAGGGGACTGGGAAAATGTTTGCCAGTCTCGCTGGTCTTCCACTGAGGCAGATAAATGCCTGTCTTTTTGTTTTCTCTTGAGAGGAGACTTGAGAATAGTTTGAGAGGCCACAGGGCTAGAGTCAGGCCTAGAGCCAAGGTGCCCTGTTTGGAAACTGAAGGTGGTCATCCGGGCAAGCCTGGTTCCCCGTCAACATTGGCAGATGTCACAGAAACCTCCGTGGATGTGCCAACTGGAGAAGCTAGGGCAGCTTCGGACATGGTACCCAAAGTCACCAGTTCTTCCAGACGTCTCTCAGCCCTTAGATTGGTAGTTGGTGGGACGTCCAAAGTCTGAGGCGCAGCAGCAGGCCTTGAGACCTTGGTCGTCTTTTTAGGCGGCTCCACCTTGATGGCCGGCTCAGGATCCATACCTAGGGCTAGGCATTTTAGTCGTTGGTTCTCAAACAATTTAAGGGCTGCCAGATGGCTGCCCAAGGTCTTAGGGACAAACGACTAACAGATTTTACAGGTCGCATGGTCATGGGATGGGCCTAAGCAGAATATGCAGAGCTCGCGAGCATCTGTGTGGAATTTGCCGACTGAACTTGCATTTTCCTTTCCTAGATGACATCGGCTATTAAAAGACAAACAATAACCTAAGCTCTACCAAAAATAAAGATTCCTCAATGGGGTACTTATCTTTAACGTCTTCCGTAATGAGAAGCAGAACGAGCAAGCTGATGTTCGATTGTGGCAGAGAAGTTCTGAGGTCTGTGCATGCGGACATCACATGTATGGCCCACGGTTTATGGCCCCACGTGTGACGTCCCACGCACCAACCAGGCTTAAGCTTTGGTAGATGAGACGGATGTTGGGGTCACCTGAGGTGGAGTATCCCCCACGTTAGAATACTGCAACATGAGAATCACAGAAGCAACGAACCCCAAGATCCTGAGAATTTCCTTTGACAAAGCCTGAGACTGACTGGAGAAGCTAAATCCACCTTCCTTTTCCCAAGTGAAAAAAGTCTCTTTTTTTTTTTTTTTTTTAGAAGTGTCTAGAATGCAGCCCAGAAACACAATCTTACCTGACGAAGTCAGGAGAATTTCTCAACATTTTTCCTGGAAACTTGGATTGGTCAAGAGAGAAGAAACCCATGTTAAGTACTACTGATGTCTGGGAAAAGACTCTGCAAAGGTAAAGCAAGTCATTTAAATAAGAAAATATGTGAATGCCTTGCAGTCTGCAATAAGCTATCCCTGGGACTAGACACTTTGTAAGCACCTATGGAGCTGTATATAACCCAAAGGGTAGAGAACTGAATGTGACCCAGACAAAATCTGAGAAACAGTCTGAAGTCTGTGGCTATGCGACTGTTATGATAATCATCCCTTAGTTCTAATTTTATCATAAAACTCAAGAGGGATGGACAGGTAAGAGACTCTTAAGAGTAAACATTCACAAACAGGTTGAAAAAGGAAAGATCTAGAACCAATATCCATGAAAGCTACTACTTTGGCATCAAAAACATTCTGGAGTAGAAGCCTTTCCCCTCTTTGATCTCAAACCACTGGTTCTAAAACTTTTAGGGTTAAGCAAGAGTTGAAGAACCTGAGGAAAAAAACTCGGACGGTGGTGAGAAATTCCCCTAAAAGGAGTTATGCGCATCCACTGTCAAAAGTAACCCTCCTGAAGTACTTGTATCACCAAAGAGTCTGATACCATTTACTGCCAAAGGGGAATATTGACAGCCAGTTTCTTATACAGACAGAGCTATAGGGGCAGGAATTGGGGAGGTGGGGGGACTGCTGCCATACTCATTCGGAAGGATTAGACTGTTTATTGTTCTGAAAGGATCTCTGTTTTTTTGTTTCCCTTCTGCCATCTCTTTTTTTTTTCTCCTTGTTTGCCAGGATGTGGCAAAGATTGCTTATTTTGTCCTTTAAATGGAAAACAGAATTTGAGAGATTTGTAACAGGGTACTTATAGGGTTACGACCTGTCCCACTTTGCGAGGGACAGTCCCTCTTTGGGCAGCTGTGTCCTGCATAAAAATTGTAAAAATGGCCAATGTCCTGAGATTTTAGGGCAAAATTATTTCCTGTATTTTATGTAATAGTTGCATAAAACAGTTATTTTGTATCTGAAATGGGTTCATATTACATTATCGAAAGAATGTAATTGAACAGCAGAAACATCGAAACGGCCGCATTTCAAAACTTTTATTGTGGGGGGCTGTGCCCCCCCCAGCCCCCGCTAAATATATATTCTAACTCCGAGATCGCACTACAGTGAGGAAAGGGCAAATATCCCAATCTTCACGGTACTGAAATCCCGCAATTCAAACTTCGAAATGCGGCCATTTCGATGTTTTGGCCATTCAATTACGTTATCTTTCGATAATGTAATAGGAACCTTCTGAAACACCTAAATGTCATCAGAAACAGAATAAGCAACTAAAATGCTACAAGAATAAGCTTTTACTTAGGCAGAAAAGTGAAGTTTTGTCCTTTGTGCTGGCCATAGGTATGTTTTGACCAACAAAATCTGAAGTTTGTACTACAATTGTCTCACTTTGGGCATTTGAAAAGGTGGCAACTCTAGGTACTTAAAATGTTAGTAATGCCCTGAATTAATTTCCCACTTTTATCAAACTGTTTGAGGACCTCAGTAACAGAAGGAAAAAACAAAACCTTCTTATCTAAACTAGATTTTAAAATCTCAAGATTTCACCTCACCAGCATACTTTTGAGTCTGCATGTCCTCCCCGAGGTTGGGTGGGTGTTCGAAAGACATGCGTAAATGGGCATGCCTTCGTTGAAGATTGAACATCGAGCTGGCACAGCGGCGGTCATGAAAGTCTACTGCCAATCATTAGCAGACCGGAGTTTCATTGTGGTGACCCCTAACCAGGAAATGCCGAAAGACAACAACAACTCGGGCATTACCTCCTCAAACGTGTAGTAACAGCCATAGATACAGCATCTGCATTGTCATAAATTCTTTTCAAAGCATGTTTAGACACTTCAGACATACTATAAATAACAGCATTCAGACAGGAGGTACCTTCTGAAATGTGACAGGGTATTCCCTCGGTTAGTCGAAACAGCTGTGTGTAAACTTCCACATACGTGCTTGATAGTTATGAATTCTGCATGCTAAAAACATTCTCTTACTAATCTGTACAATACCTTGCCTTCTTTATCCACAAAAGGATTAGCACTGACTATGACTTCCAGCTGGCAAAGAGGTCAAAATGGCAGCGGTGTCAGATCCAGGATGAGAAAACAAGAATTTGTCAGTTTGAGGTAATTTATAAAGTCAGTGTTGCCTTTTTGGGGACTGAAGGTTGAGAGTCAGGGTTACTACAGGTGACATTTAACACATCTTAACAAGGCTGGCAAAATAGAAGGGAAGGTTGTAATATGTGACATATCTACCTGGGGAAACCTCTATTTATGCCCACAAAAACATTTAATCATCCTGTAAATAATTTTATTGAAAATGAAAACTCCTAAGAAGCTGGACAGGACAAATTTTCCTTAGAGTTGGAGTTCTGGGATTGGGAATTTCCAGGAGGGGAAGCTCCGTCTCTGTCCATGTCACAATCCTCTGACAAACTTTCAAGAATTTCTTTACCAAGACTGCACACACTGGTAAGGATTTCTGAGCTCCAGGATTAGCAGCCTGTAATAACTTCCTAGATAAGGTAAGGAAATCATCTTTAGGAACTGAAAAAATGTCTTCTTCAGATGAGCAATGTCTACCTTTCATAGCTTTTTTTTTTCCTTTCAGGGACCTCCCTGGAAGAAAAACTGATTAGGAGATAGCATTTCACCCATACCAAAATGTCTTTCTCTGGCCACCCCAAGAACAACCTCCTGGCCACCCCAAGAACAACCTCCTAGAGTATCTCCCAGACCCAAAGAATATTGTTTCCCCATGCTCAGACTGGACACTGCAACAGTTGCAAAAGCCTTAGCTGATCCCCTGGGTCCATGATGGATGAAGAGGCTACACCACAGGAACCCAGAGTTATAAGCAAGTACTCAGAGGAACAAAGGTCTACTACACAGTTCCCTACTAACAGATAAGGCACTGCCTGAGCCCAAAGTGGCAGCAAGAGCTTCTTAATGTGCTTGTTTTTTTTTCATTTTAGGTAGAGCAGGAGATAAGCCAGCAGGACCGGAATAAGTATCAGTTCTGTGGCCAAGAAAGGTGGCAAACTGCTGGTAAGCACTGCTAGAATGAATCAGCTGGAAGGTAAGCTGTCAGACAAGTGCTGACAAGCAGTCAACAAACAGTGTTGACAGACAGTCCCTTTCAAAAATAAATAAGGATTTGTACATAAAAAACCCTGACTGAACTCAAACCCACTTTTTTTAGTGTCCTGACAGAAAGAACTAAAGGTAAGTTGTTACACATTCTAAATAAGCATTCAAGTTAAACTACTTTTCCTGCCCTGAAAAACACTCAACTGTTAAAACTTTCACACAAAAAAGTTCTCAAAAGCCACACAATTTTACCACAAAATCAGCCTCCAACACTTAAAAACAAGCCCTTGTCAAAAAATAGTGGCCCTTCAAGAAAAGGTTTTATATTGTAAAAGTACAGTTTTTCTTAAAGGGTGGATACTGTTTTTAGTCAGTAAATACAGTAAATAAATATTTTTGAAAATCTGACTGCTGAGTTCCTTCCAAAGGGTTAGCCAATCAGCAATCACAAAGTAGGTGAGAGGAATGAACCAGAGCTTTGTGAAGCTAACATGTTGAATCCTAGGTAGTCAAAGGCTACTGCAGCAGTGAGAATGAAGAACATCTGCTTATCTTCAAGTTTAACTTTTTCCTAACACCAATATCCCACAAAGTGCATATATACATGATCTTGTTTTCCTGGAAAGCTATTTCTTGCCCATAATGCACTGTAAGGATGTACCTGATGAGATGAGATTAAGTTGGGCTTGTCTGCTTGTGGTAAAGAAACATTTTCCCCCAAGTTCTTCTGTATGGTACTCTTCTTCAGGCATGGAATGGAAGTAGTGAGAAATATTGTCAAATTTTAGAGGATCTCAGTAAAAGTATCAGCGACCTTTTTAGTGACTCTTATACATGTGTTTCCTACATATGTTACACCATTTACGAAAAGTTCTTGAGAAAGAATATAAAAGGTTACTTTGCTTTTAGAAAGTGATAACTTTATGAGTTTCAGATTTCCTCCCATGAGTCAGCTAGTGTGTTACTTCTTGGCTTGCAAAGCTCAGCTAATTAGTGAAGCTGCTGTCAGTAATTAGTTAACAGGGTTTTTGAGATGCAGAAAAGGGAGACTGCAGCTTTTTATGACAGTGCAGAATCAAAAAAGTGTGAATTTTGAACCAGAATTGATTTATGACATTAGCAGGCGTAAAATAATGAGACAGCTGCAGGTTACTTTGCTGTATTTGCTTTTTAACAAAATACTTTCAGATGTGATAAGCACTGCTATGTCATAGCAAGTGAGACAAATTCCTAATGACAGCATCGTAAGATTTCATTTATCCTCAGTATGGTATACATGTGCTGACAAAATAGACTAGGATAGAAATGCCACAGAATGGGAGAAACTGTTAAGTCATGCTTTTTGATGTGTGAAAGTACGTAAAAAAACAGTCTGGAGACTGAAATACATTTTCAGGAAAACAAATGTTGCATTTAGAGTACAGCTGACTTTTAAGTGCATCATTCCTTGGTATTGAAGGGAATGAGGTGAATGGAGACAGGACTACTGATCCATGCTCCCCTCTGGGAAGGTACAGAGCTGCACGACAGACACTATGATGATAAAGTCCTAAAAATATTTACTGTTTATAACAAATGGTTTTGAAGAAGCAGTAATTAAGGTGTGCTTGAGGATATACCTAGGGTTACCATATTTTGTTGTATGTAAAAGAGGATGAACATGTGTTATTTCGTCCTCTTAGGGCTGAAGAGCAAAAAATAAAAATAAAATAAAAAAAAAAAAGGAAGGTCTTTATTCTTGTAAGATTAAAACTAAAGATCTTTTTTTTTTTTTTTGCTCCCCTCTTACGTCTTGTCTTTAATGCTCCATGTTTGGGGATTTTTATTGGCCCATATGCCGGTATACGAGCCAATCAAAACCTCTACTGTTCAATGCGGAACATCAAGCAGTTCCGCACTGAACAGAGCTCCACTTTTTGATTGGCCTGTATGGCAGTATACGAGCCAATCAAAACCTCGCAAAGCGGACCCTCTTCTGTTCAATGTGGAACATCAAGCAGTTCCGCACTGAACAGAGCTCCGCTTTTTGACTGGCTCGTATACCGGTATACGAGCCAATCAAAAAAGTGCACAGCGGACCCTCTTCTGTTCAATGCGGAACATCAAGCAGTTCCGCATTGAACAGAGGTCTGTTTTTTGATTGGCTCGTATATGAGCCAATCAAAAAAAAAAAAAAAAAAAAAAAAAGAAACGGTGGAAAGACTCTGAAATAGGGATGTCTGGTTTTTGAAAATTCTGCGATTTGTCCGGGTTTTAAAACCCGGACAAATTGCAGAATTTTCAAAAACCGCCTGGACAGGAGCCCAAAAAAGAGGATGTGTCCGGGGAAACCCGGACGTATGGTAACCTTAGATATACCTATACTTAAAACCAACTACATGCATGAGGATTAAATGTCTGAGTTAACAATCAGCTCCCTCCAGTCAAAGATACAAGCTTTGATTCCCCTCTACCTCAATGTGCCTACTGTGTGACTCTGAGCAAGTTACTTGGCCAGACAATACTCCCAGACCACTCCTGAAAAGGGACACTTCTGTCCAGTGGACTTTCCCAGTTAACAAATGTATTAAACCAAAATAATGATGTTAAAAGCTGATTGCGCATACTGTGAGGGGATTAATGCCTATAATTTAGACTGATAAAAACATAAGTAAGAAAATGTAAAAGTGTTAGTTACTGTAACAGTCCTCATCAAAATAAAATCTACTGACTGCAGTCCTAGAAACTTTGCTTGGCTTCTTAAAAAAAATGTATAAACAATCTCATTCAGTTTCTGAGTCAATAACATTTTCTTCGTCACTCACTATTGTCTGGTAATTTACACTGATTCACTACAAGGTTAGGTGCCAATCACTTAGCATGGGTGGAGCAATAACTTCAACTACTCCCAAGTTCCAGGTTTGAAGCATTCAAAATCCTGACTTGGGCATGTTTCATTCACTGGTCAGATATCAACGGTGTTATTTGTACCAGTAATCACTGTTCCCCAACCACTGCAAAAGTAGCAAAATACTCTACTCGTAAGAAACTTGCCGAAACAGATGCCTGCAAAAAAGAACAAAATCTAAAACTCCATAAAATAGATTATGACCCCACAGCCATATACACATTACATTTGGTTACTTTAGAAAACAGTAAAGTGCTCTAAAGCAGACAGGGAAAAATACACAAGTATTACTCAAGACTTCTTTATTATACTGGTTTGCCAAAACTAAAGAGCATACAAAGAATGCAGCTGGGTGATTCCTGTTTACATGCTGCTATGAAAATGGCATATCTAATAGCGTGGTTAAGATCTAAAACACAAATGTTCAAAACTTGTTAGTTTTCACTGTTGACATTTCCAAGTATCTAAGTATGTGCGTGTGTATGGGGGGGTGGGGGGTGGGGGGCAGACGTTAAGACCACTCATCCTATAAAATCCACTTCACAGCTGTTGCATACTGGAATATGCAGTAAGAGAAGCTCTCTAGCTACATGCAAGCATATCCACATCTAACTTTATCCAGAAGTCCTCTTCTATGAATAATAATGCACAAGGACAGCCAGCATTCCATGAAGAATTAACTCTGCAAACAGTTAAAGCAATGAATATAGACTAAAACATGTACACTACATTTCCAAATGTTTGGTATGGCACTTGGCAACTAGACAAGAAGAAATTTATTACACTTCCTATTTTATATTATCATGTCTAGAACAGAGACACTGCCTCATTACTCGCTCCTACTAGAAAAAATAGACCGTGATTAATCCCTCCTAGAAGCTAAGCCTAAAACCCTATGGCAGAGACCAATGGACTATGCCTCTTACTTCCTGAAGGACTAGAAATAAAAATCACTACTATCACTGTATACTAAAATGAAAAAAGATCGCTTATGCGCGTACACACACACAAATCCAATATAAAACTGTCATCCTTGCCGAAACAGCTAACAGAAGACTTTAGAACTTCCAGTATATCAATACTGACGATTACTACTGGAAAAAGCACCAAAGCAAACTAAATGTATGGAACAGTTTTAACTTGATTCTGTTTTGCCGAAGACAAACTAAGCCAAAAACACATTATAAAACTATCAAGCTCTGAATCAGAAGCTTCCCCACACCAAAAAAGATGCTGCCTATATGAAGACATGCCTAGTCACTATGAAATAGCAACAAATAAGCATGTGAAGTTCTATCAATTAAATCCTACAGATAAGGTTTAAGCAACTATTTGCCTGACTTACCATCTTTTTTTTTCTTTCTGCAATTTGTTCCTCTGATTCCATTTCTACTTCATTGCTAATGGGAGTTTTTTCTTCTATATCATCAATTAAATCTGGCTCCTGAAAGATGGAAATGACTGCTTTACACAACCAAAACTACACTTACTATAAACAACGAAACTATACAAAACCTCTATTACAGCTGTTTAAAAAGGAATCTGTGTTAGCTGTCAGAAACTTACCACAATTGTTGATGTTCAAATTTATTCATTTTTACAGACATGACTTCTGCCTGCAGCAGTCCAATGGCCAGCCCAACTGTCAGAGGCCATTTCTCCTACATAGCTCTGTCTGACTTCCCCTATTTAAATGTCAGGACATCAGTGGTATAAAATGGGCCTCAATCAACACCATTTTTTAGTTATTTCTGCTTTCTTGCCCTTGCTAAACAAAGAAGGCAAAGGGGGCCAGAGAACAATGTGACCTGGGGGGGGGGGGGTGTCATCTCTAGAGAAAAGGAGATCCCAAACCACAAGACACCAGGTTGCCTCTCCAGGTGCTAAATGAGATGTACTGCAAGGAGGGTGCATGGTTGGAGAGAGAGAGAGAGAGGAAAGTTGGGGTGGGAGCTGAATACAGTACACTAACTACAAGATGCTCAATCAAAGGAAAACAGAGGTGATTGTGGGAGGGAATTAGGACTGCAACAATGAATACAGCTGAACATCTAGAATCTCCCAACACATTTGTACAATGTTCATCTTACTATTCACTGCTGCAGTAAAGACTTCTGGGAGAACTCCCAGAACTCAGGGTGGCTGGTTTACAGAGGGAGAAGATCCTGTAAGATGTCTGTGACAAAAACATGCCCTGGCCCTGGATAAAAGCCCTATTACAGAAAGTGTAGATTGAAAACTAGGTAGCTTTATTTATCTCCCTCAAGAAAGCTATCAGTGGCTGCACTGGCTCTAGTGGAGTGGTACTTAATGTACCCTGGTAATGTGTTTTTTCCATAAAAGACTAACAAAATCAATGTGATCACTATTTAGATGCAGCCCGCTTGTTTACATGCCTCTTCTCCAAGCTTTGGAAAAGATAAATGAACAGCTGGCCTGACATTCTTATAAAGTTTCGCTTTGTCGAAACAAAATCTCAACTGTCTATTCATCTCCAAATAATGCAATTTCTTTTATCCCTTTCTGGGGAGTTGAAAAGAGAAGGAGGTGAATGCCCTGACTTTGAGAATGCTCTCTCAGCACTTTAGGAATGAGTAGCAACACTAGGAATGAGTAGCTTCACTGTTGCAGAAGTAACTCCTGGGATTCAGCAAGTAGAAGCCTGAGGATGGCCCGAACACCAAAGAATTTCTCCATCCCACATGGCCTGGCATACATCCTCTCATGTGACGTCAAGATGTCAGAGTTAGAGATGGGGTGTCAGCCTGCACCATCTTTAGGTCTTTTTTGCCAAGAGAAAACCTAAGGTTGCCAGGAGGACAAACTGCTCAGTCATGTCCCTAAACCACATAAGGGTGGTACTACAGGGGGACCTACCTGGAAGGTGGGGGGGAGGACAAAGTGGAAGGGTACTCACCCCAACCTTAGGGAGAGAAAGAAGGGTGGGAAGTGGTACTGCACAAGTGAAGCTACTGAAGCATCTACATTTATGGTAAGTACCTAACACATCTGTACTATGTTCTTAGTAGTTTTCTGTTGAACTAACTATTCTCCCTTCAGGATGGTTGAGGCAAACCCTGACCTAGCCCTGGATGCAAAACACAGATCATGATGCATGCAGAAGGTGTGGACAGACATCCAGGTGGCTACCTTCAAGATGCTGGGAGTGGGAACTCCTCTAAGAAAGGTAGTGGTAGCAGCTGTGGCCCTTTTGGACATAGATCTGATCTTACTGGGTGCTGGCTTTCCTCAATGGGAATAACAGAACTGCAATCCATTTGGATACAGTCTGCTTATTTACAGCTCTTCCTTACATTCTCTTTCCAAATGCTACAGTTGGTCAGATATTGTGTAAGATTTAGTTTTGTCCAGATAGACTCTGATCTGCCTAGGAACATCCAAAGAAAGTAGGATCCTTTTGCCATAGTTTTGTGAACGCAAAAAAAATGGGGAGGTTGATGGTTTGATTAAAGGAAAGCTCAGACACCACTTAGGGCATAAAGGAGGGGATGGAACAGACAATTACATTACCTTTATCAAAGATCAAGAAAGGTTCCCTTCACATGGTGTTCAGGAAAACACCTAGACAGGTTAAAGGAACTAGAAATGCTGTTTTCCAAGTAAGTACTTTGATATCATCTGAAGCAGCAGACTCAAGAGGGTAGGGTTAGTTTTTTCCAGCATGAAGTTCAAACCCTGGAGGAGTTACTGTTCTTACCCAGGTGGTGAGGTCCAGAACCTCTAAGAAACTGTTTTACTGACTGATGAAAAAAAGAGAAGGGCATCTTGAGTTAAGAATGTGGAGAAGCCATAGTATTGTCTCATCTTACTCTCAGTCACCGTCTTTCTTCATAGAGTAGAGTCTGTGGTGACTACATCTAACCCCATTATTGCAGGAGCTCTGCCACAAGGCCCTACACCTACAAGTTTAGAGAATGTTGTCATTGCTTAAAGTAAGCATACTTATCATGAAGAACCTTGATGCACATTAACTTTAATCAGTTAAATACTTGCCTGCTCTGTGACTGAGAATCCCTGTGCAATAGTCCATGCACTCTAAGGACCTCTTACTAAGATGGCCACCGTGTCCTTTTGCTTGATCAGTAGACTATATTGCATATGCTAGTTATTTTGTCTCAGGAAATGACAATCTGTTTTACTCGCATCTCTTTGTTAATTACTTTGTTCTGGTTATAAACAGACTGCTCTCACTTATAAATTTACCTGAGGACATCCATTACAGAAAATCTGCTCGGATTTGCTTCACTTCCCTATCACCAATTCCTACCCTTAATCTATCATACTTCCAACATATTCATTTCACTTGTGACTCTTACTCCAAAATCCTCCCCAACTAACCTTACTACTTCTACACATACATTTCTGTTTCCTGTTTTGCCCTTCCCTATCTCTAATTTTTGCTGCAATAAATGCCAGAAGTATAAGAAATAAAATTGTTGAACCACATGCCTGGATTTCCCAACATAAGCCTTATGTTTTCACTGAAACTGGCTTAAACCAAGCATAAAAAGACTATGAAGTTATACCTCCTGGCTACACTATCATCCACAATGACTACATAAAGAAGAAAGGTGGTGGTATTGCTTTAATATTTCCCATCACCTACCCCATTTCCCCTTGCAGCAAACCAGCACCAAAATTCTGCTCAGCAGAGCTTCTTACTGCTTTCCTCAAAATAAAAGTTTATAAAGAAATATATATAACTGTCCTTTATATCCCTCCTTGTGACATTACAGCTATACTGGAAGATATCTACATTAGATTGTTATAACATTTCCAGAAGAAATACTACTACTAGGTGATGTGAATGTCAATTGGTTGGACAAAACTACCTCCCCCTGCATTTAGCATGAACTTAAATGGTTTCACACAATTAATAGTCCCCACACATTAAAACAAGACATCAAATTCTCTATTCCACTGGATCCTAGTATCACACCCAGGCAAATACTCCACCACAGGTACACTCTCCCAATCTATATATGACTAGACATCTCTCACAACCAATTAAACAGCATATTTATAAAAACACAACCTTTCCAAATTTAACCCAGAAATATTCAGTACTGCATTATCATGTATTAACTGGAGCTTCCTAAAAATCCTCCCCTTAGACGATGCTGTAATTGAATTCAATACAACTTTTCTAAATAACCTTGCACCTCTTAGAAGGAAGAAACTGAAAACAGACAATGCAATCTGTCTGTCCGAAAAGAATGGAATGCTAATGCAGGATAGAGAAAATGCATGGAAAGAATGGCAAAAACATAAAACACCTCCATATCTTGAAAACTTCAGAATGGTTCGCAATCGGACTGAAAAGCAAATAAATTAAAACAAAAAACTCAGCATTAATGACTTTCAGAATAATACTAAACAACCCTAAAACAGTTTGGACATCCATTACAGAAATCTTACATCTCAGCCAAAAATCCAAGCCAACCCCCTCTCTACATAACTCACCTCTCAAAAATGCAATACAGTTCAATCCTAAATTTATGGTAGTACAGCATCGCCATCTACAGATTCCTCAACATCTAATCTCTTCCCTGCCCAACAGCCACATATCACCACATCCAATTTCACCTTCAAACCTACGCCCACATCCTACATAAAACTACTCAAACCTATACCGTGCTCTGCTTCAGCTGATGACCTTCTAAGTGAATACCTAAAAACAGCAGCTGACAGCACTGCTGATCTTGTCTCAATCCTTATAAATAGGTTTATCCACGAATCTACATTCCCTCTCTCTAGAAAAAGTCACACAATCCCTCTGCACAAAGGAGGAAACTCTAAATTTAGACCTACAGCAATCTTATCCTCCATTTGTCAAAGCACTTGAAAAAAAATGCATTCAAAAACAATTGCTAGACTATCTCTTGAAGGAATAACTCCTACCCCCTATACAACATGGCTTATGTCCTTCCCATAGTACTCACATTGCCCTTCTAATCTATACAGATAATGTCAATAAAGCTAGAGATAATGGAAAACTAGTTTCATCCTTATTTCTAGACTTGTCTAAGGCTTTTGACACAGTTTGTCACAGCAAACTCCTACCGTCTGTACTCATACAAGGCTGCTATGGCCTGGAACTCCTTATTTGTATCCATTTGGTCTATACCCTCCCCTCTCATCTTTCAAAACCACTTTGAAAGTCTTCCTAGCTAAAATCTGGCTCTGTTCTTGCTCAAAACCATGTAAACTATAGGGAGAGGGAGTGTCCATATTCATCAAGGACACCCACACCTCCAGGTTAGTAGCAACACATGAAGCATCAGAGACCATACAGGTGCAACTAACCATAGGCAAAACTGCTATACAACTGGTAGCATGTTACAGACCACCCTCCCAATCTCAGGAACCCCACTCAGCCTTCCTGAAGACATTGGAGGATATGAATGTATCACAAAATACCACCATACTGGGAGACTTCAACTACCCAAACATAGATTGGGTACATTATTCTAGCCCTAACACCCTAGCCCAAAGGTTCCTGGAATTCATAAATTCAAATGCACTAGAACAACTAGTCACCTCTCCCACTAGGGGAGATAATATACTAGACCTGATCATCACAAACATGGGGAAAGCAGACTTCACTCTTAAGACTGAGATGGTATCCTTTAAGCCCACTGGGCCAGTGGATACCACATCCCACAATGCTGAATCCTTCACAAATGCTTTCTATGGACATCTCCAAGAATGCATGGATCATGCAATCCCAAATAAATCGAAGTCCCTCTCCACCAAAGGCAAGCGTCCTGTCTGGTGGACCTCAGCCATTAACAAATTGTATAACAAAAGAAGGAAGCTACTGCACGACAGAGCAAAATCCCATAAAGGGAAGACATCTCTGATCAACATTAGCAGAAAACTACGTTCTCTCATAAAAACATCCAAGGCCAACTTTGAGAGAAAAATCGCTAAGGACACTAAAGATAACCACAAAGCCTTCTTCAGCTATGTTAGAAACCTCATGAAACCCTCAGATATGCTGAGAGTTAGTTCACAACAACAAAAAATACACTGAACCCACAGATATTGCCAACATTCTGGCTGACAGGTTCAGTGCAAATTTCTCCCCTCCCTCACCCCCAAAAGAAGAAATACTTATCCCAGCTGAATGTAATCTCCCTGTCATCTCAGATGTCCAAGTGAGAACCACCCAGAACAAAGCTAAAAACACAGCATCAATGGGACCTGAAGGTATCCCAGGTTGCGTGCTACGTGAACTCCAAGAGGAGCTAAACCTGCACATAAAAATGCTACTTAACCTTAGCCTTACTACAGGATATGTACCTGAACACTGGCGTACAGCAACAGTGGTCCCACTCCACAAAGGGGGTACCTCTACAGACCCTGGGAACTACCGCCCCATAAGCTTAACCAGCCTGGTCTGCAAAGCTATGGAAAGAATCATTATGGAACTCATAAACAGAGACATAGGGGACGTACAGACACTTGACCCCACCCAGTTCGGCTTTGTAAAGGGCAGATCCTGCCTTTTGAACCTGGTTGACTTTTCTGAAACAGTCACTAGAGCCATTGATGAGGGCAAAGCAGTCCATACAGCCTACCTGGACTTGGTTAAGGCCTTCGACACAATACCCTACTCAGGCATCATAGATAAGCTAAACAGCTTAAACGCAAACCCTTATGTCACTAGATGGGTTGCAAACTGGCTAAAGGACAGAACCCATAAAGTTAAAATTGCTGGAGCAATGTCAGACTCAAAGCCGGTCACAAGTGGTGTCCCACAGGGATCTGTCCTGGGACCCCTCTTGTTCGGCATGTATTTCTCAGATGTTAAAGCAAACATGGGAGGGTTGTGGCTGACAAAGTTCGCAGATGACTGCAAACTAGGCGCCATAGTCGATACACCAGCGGACACATACATCCTACAAAAAGGCCTCTCAGAAATGGACAACTGGTGCCGGAGTCACGGCCTTAAACTAAACACCAAAAAATGCATAGTCATCCCCTTTGGGAAAAACAAAGTACCCACAAATTATCACATAGACAGCAACCCACTGAGTACGGAAAAAGTAATCAGAGACCTAGGGACCCAAGTCGATAGCGACCTCTCATTTGACACCCACGTTGCCAAAGTGGTTAGAAAAACATTCTACCTTGCACACCTCATCATGAAGGGATTCACATCCAGATCCAAGGATGTCATTGTACTCCTATACTCCTCCCTCATCAGACCCACGATTGAGTACAATGCCCCATTTGGTATGTACCTCACCCAGCATTTGCAACAGCTTGAGAGACCACAAAAGTACCTCACCAAGAGGATCAAGGGTCTCCAACATATGTCTTATTCTGCCAGACTAAAGAAACTCCAGATCTATTCAGTAGCATACCGCCTGCTCAGAGGTGATCTCTGCCTGACGTACAAGGCCATGTCCAATCAGGATCTGATGGACATGCTCCACCTCAAAAAATCCAAATCCATCAGGACCACGAGAGCTAAAGACTTAAACCACGGCACAAGTATGAATAGGACATGCTGGAGGGATAGATTCATAACCCAGAGGCTTCCCATGCTTTGGAACAAGATCCCAGTTCATGTTAGGCAGAGCCCCTCTCACTGACTCTCTTCAAGAGAAATCTTGATGAGTGGATGGGAAATCGTAAGTTTACCCCAGGGGTGACATCTGTGTCACTGCTAGACAGGGGCACAGTAAACTAATTCTATTATATAAGGGGGCCTTGACTGTGTCACTACTAGACAGAGGCACAGTATTCTAAATCTATTCTGTGCATTTTTGTACCATTTCATGGGGTAGTGAAAGCCACATCACTATGGCTAGGCTTACAAATGCCCCAGGGCAGATAGCCTAGTACTAAACTATGAAACTATAAATGTGAACAAGTACCTTCTCTTTCCTCATACCTCCATACTCTCCCATTTTCACTTACTTTCCTGCTACTAATTCTCTTTGACATTTTCTCTAAATATACCATAAGCCTGTTTTTCTCTCACTTTATATTGCAATTCCTGTTTCTATTACAATAACTTACCATTAATTTTTCTACAAACTGTGTAAATTTATCTAAATATTAAATATTTATCATATACCTTGTTATCGATTCTTAATCACTGTTTTTATATTGTCTAATTTGTTCCAATTATTTAAACTGTAGATGTTTTTATTTTTGACGACTGTATAATTATTAAAATATTTTATATTAAATTTGGAGCTTTTCTCCAAGGGCCACTGCTGAAAATGGGCTTCTACCCAGTCAGACGTTTCCAGTAATCAAATATCAACAAACAAATAATGAGTGCCATACAAAAGACAGTAGTTGAATAAAGCCCATTTTGAAATGCAAGACGACCTGATGCTGGGTCTACTAATTTTTCTTGGGATGAGTAAGATGCCCTAAGAAAACCTGCCTGATGGGATAAGTCCTAAATCATCCAATCTGCCAGTTTCAGTGTACTCAAGTGAAGGTGTACAGTGGACATTCCCTTGCACTGGGTAAGGCGATCCACTTACCGGTACTATAGCCATGGTTGCTTCCTTGGTCATGCTCAACGGGTCTATATTAGATAATTGAACTTTCAAAAGTTCGACTGTCATATGGTCGACACTATATGATCAAACTTTTAAAAGTTTGAACATCTAATAAAAAAAAAAAACTACACAAATAACCTACCTGAACATTTTAAGCAGGGGGGCAAGCGCCCCCTAATCTTTAAATACACCAACTTCAAAGATTGCACTACAGTGCATAAAAGAAAAACCTTCCCATTCCGCGCTGTACAGAGATCTCCGTTAACACATTCGAACTTTCAAAAATTCGATCATATGGTGTCGACCATATGACAGTCGAACTTTTGTTTGGGGAGCTAGTAGAATCACCTCTGGCCTGTTCTCCCAGACATTTTGAAGTACCCCGAGGACAAGTACAGTTGTGCAAGTAAACTTACCATATTAGGAGATGTTCACCATTACAGTATCTTAAACTATCTGGGTCTCATCTCCACTGACCAGCCAGGTTTTCAAATCTAAAGGGCATCTTCCACCCACTAACTGTATGGAGCTCGAGGGGGAACGCCATAAAAAAGGACAGGGAGAGCACCAAAAACTCCAGAGTTTTACTGCCCCAGAAGGGAACAATACTAGGAAACATACTCGAAGGTAACCTAAATACACATGGGTATAATACATCCACACACTGACACCACCAAAAATGACACCAAAAGAAGGGGTCTGGAAAGAGGTGTGGCTACTGCAGCAGTGCTCTATCAGAGCATCTACTGTCATGGTACATGCAATAGTTATGTTATTTCAGTAGATCACCACAGCTTACACAGTAAGCATGGAGGAAGACACCTTGAAGAACTGTTCTAGCAAACCCTGTTCTGGACCAGGAAAAGGAATCCAATTTGTAGTACTTTGTAAAGGCCTGCAGAGATGACCAAGTTGCTGCCTCTATAATACATTGAGTCTACCTATTTCGAGAAAGCTGCCAAAACCCTAGTGGAATGGGCCTTAACACTGCCTAGAAGTGGCTTATTATAGTGAGTACAACAGAAAACAATACCATGAGACAACCACCTGGAAAGTGTGTGCTTTGATACTAGTCCTTTACATTTACCTTCGTTGGAGACAAACAGCTGGTCATCTTTTCCATATGGCTAGAGTTTTCTTCTATGGAGGATCTAAGCTCCTTGTGAAAATCCAGACTATGAAGAATCCTATATCCCCTGTTCTTGGGTTCAGGAAAGAACAGGGAGATTTAGAAGTCCATAGGTAGATAGATACTAGGCTATCTGCCCTAGGGCATTTATAAGCCTAGCCAGAGTGTATTTGGCTTCCGCCTCCCTATTAGATTAGCCTACTGTGCCTCTGCAAAGTAGGCCACAGAAGGTACCCTTTAAGATTAGTTTACTGTGCCTCTGTCTAGCAGGGACACAGAAGAGATCCCAGGGGTGAATTTGCGATTTCCCATCCATGCGCCCAGATTTCATTTGAAGAAGGTCAGCGAGGGGCTATGTCTAACATGAATTGGGATTCTATTCCAGAGTGAGGGAAGCCTCTGGGAAATGAATCTGTCCCTCCAGCATATCCTATTTATTTTTGTGCTGAGGTTTAGGTCCCTAGAGCGTGTAGCTCTAAGGGACTTGGATTTTTTGAGGTGGAGCATGTCCATTAATTCTGGGTTTGACATGGCTTTGTACGTCAGGCATAGATCGCCTCTGAGTAGGCGGTAAGCAACTGAGTAGAGCTGGAGTTTCTTTAGTCAAGCTGCATAGGACATCTGTTTGTAGCCCATGATCCTCTTGGTGAGGTACTTTTGGGGTCTCTCCAGTTGCTGCAGGTGTCGGGTAAGGTACATCCCAAAAGGGGCACTGTATTCAATTATGGGCCTGATGAGTGACGAGTAGAGGGGCACAATGACCTCTCTTGATCTAGATGCAAACCCTTTCGTGATAAGGTGGGCTATATAGAAGGTCTTTCTAACCACTTTGGCAACGTGATTATCAAAGGAGAGATTACTATCTACGTTGGTCCCCAAATCTCTAATTACTTCTTCCGTACTTAATGGATTACCACCTATGTGGTAATTTGTGGGCATCTTGTTTTTCCCAAAGGGGATGACTATGCACTTTTTAGCATTTAGGTTGAGGCCGTGGCTCTGGCACCAAGCATCCGTCTCTGTGAGACCCTTTTGCAGGATGCTTGTGTCAGCTGGAGATTCGATTATGGCCCCCAGTTTGCAGTCATCTGTGAACTTTGTCAGTCATAATCCCCCCCGTGTTAGCCTGAACCTCAGAGAAGTATATACCGAACAAGAGAGGTCCCAGAACTGAGCCCTGCGGGATGCCACTTGTAACTGGTTTGGATTCGGACATGGCAACTGCGATTCTGACTATGTGGGTTCCATCTCTGAGCCAGTTTGCAACCCATCTTGTGATATAGGGGTTGATATTTAAGCTGGTAAGCTTATTTATGATGCCCGAGTGGGGTATTGTGTCGAAAGCTTTTGCGAGGTCCAGGTAGGCTGTGTGGACTACCTTGCCCTCATCTATGGCTTTGGTAATTGTTTCAAAGAAATCAACTAGGTTTAAGAGGCACGATCTGCCCTTAACAAAGCTGAATTGGGTAGGGTCCAGTGTCTGGAGGCTCCCAATGTCTTTGTTTATGAGTTCCATGATAATACGCTCCATAGCTTTACAGACCAGACTAGTCAGACTTATGGGGCGATAGTTTCCGGGGTCCATTGTGGCACCACCTTTGTGGAGTGGGACCACTGTAGCTGTACGCCATTCTTTGGGTACACATCCTGCAGTAAGGTTAAGTTTGAACAGTGACTTAATGTGAGGGTTCAGTTCTTCTTGGAGCTCGTGCAAGACACAGCCTGGGACACCGTCCGGTCCCATAGATGCTGTATTTTTTGCTTTGGAGAGGGCAGTTTTCACCTGTGCATTTGTGATGTCAGGGAGGTTACATTCAGTTGGGATAGGCATTTGCTCCTTTGGGGGGGAAGGGGGGAAGAAGTTTGTGCTGAATCTGTCTGCCAGGATGTTGGCTATGTCTATAGGTTCGGTATATTTTGTACCGTTATGCAACAATTCAGAGCATATCTGGGAGTTTCCGCCCATGTTCCTGACATAACTAAAGAAGGCCTTGTGATTATCTTTAGTGTCTAGGGAAATTTTTCTTTCGAAACCTGCCTTTGATGATTTTATGAGGGATCGAAGTTTCTTGCTAATACTGATCAGAGATGCCTTCCCTTTTTGGGATTTTGCTCTGTCATGTAGTAGCTTCCTCCTTCTGTTGTATAGCTTATTTATGGCCGGGGTCCACCAGACCGGTCTCCTGTTTCTGGAGGAGTGAGTCTTGGTTTTATTTGGGATAGCACGATCCATGCATTCCTGCAGGTGCTCATAGAATGCATTTGTAAAGGATTCTGCAGATTGGGCTGTATTATCCTCTGGCCCAGGGGCTTTGAAGGATTCCACCTCAGTCTTGAGAAGTGCAAAGTTGGCTTTTGAGAAATTCTTTACAGTGATTTCCTTGGCTGGGGTGGGGACGGATATGGATGTCCAGGGAAATTTGTTTATGGTCTGATCTTACCAATGAGGGGTTTACCTCTGGTGTGGAACACAGAGTCCCCATGTTGGTGATGACCAGGTCCAATATGTTGTTCACTCTTGTGGGAGTGGTGACCAGTTGTTCCATTGCGTTAGAGTTTATAAATTCAAGGAACCGTTGGGCGAGGGTGTTTGGGCTTGAGTAGTTTTCCCAGTCAATGTTTGGGTAGTTGAAGTCACCCAATAACATAGTGTTTGGAGAGACCTTCATATTCTCCAGTGTTCTCAGGAATGCCAAGTGGGGTTTCTGTAATAGGGAGGGTGTTCTGTAGCAGGCTACAAACTGACAGGCAGTTTTGCCTGCTGTTAGTTGCACATGGATGGTTTCCAATGCTTCGTGCAGTGCCACTAACCTAGAGGTGTAGGTATCTTTGATGAATATAGATACTCCCCCTCCTTTTGTGCTTCGGTACGAGTTTTGGGGCCAAAACGCATGGTATGAGTTATAACCTGGTAGTGCTGGGGTGCTCTCAGGAGCCTTGAACCAGGTTTCTGTTACTGCACAGACATCGATTTTCTCCATACTGAGGAGAGCCTCGAGTGCGTGCGTTTTGAGGTTTAGACTTCTGGCACGGAGTAGCATTACCTTTAGTTTTTTTATCCTTGGGTTGTCTATGGAGGTGGGTTTGTCCTTTGAGCCTTGCCTAAAAAAGGCACTATGGGGGTGGCAAGAGCCTTGGCCAGTATACGAAAGCCTAAGGGTGACAGGTGCAAGCCGTCCCTAGCGAAGCAATGTGGCTTGTCGAGCATGTCATCCCAGGCTGACAGACACTGGATCCCCTTTGAATGACACCAATACTTTAGCCAATTGTTGAAACTGATCATTTTGTCTTTATACTGTGGCATCACTCTTGGTGAGGGCAAGATGCTACTCAAGGTCAGGGTCATACCAGCCTGGGCTACATGATCAGAGAGCTCCTCTATGTCTCTTTTCATGTAGTCCAGGGAGGTACGTCTCAGGTCATTCACACCAGCATGGACAATGACAGAGTCATACTTGTACTTGCTTAGGAGTGACCTGAGTGCTTGCATTATGTGGCGGATCCTGGCACCCGACAGGCAGCTTACAGTGACCTTCTCCTTGTTCGATCTGGTGAGCGGGTCGTCAGTGTGCCAGACAATAGAGTCCCCTATAACAAGTGTATTTGGTGTGTTGTTTGGCCTTAAGGGCTGTGACTGTGAGGCACACTGATTTTGTGAGATATGTGATTCGTGGGTATTGTTGAGGGGTGGCTGTTGCTTGGATATCTGCTTAGGAGGTCTTTGCTGTTTAGGCAGATTTTTATTTAGAGCCTCCGAGTATGTTTTTGTGTGTTTATGTGTTGGGTATGCAGATGCAATAGGTCTGTGTGAGACTGGATTTGTGGTGTGGGTGGTTACCTTTTCCTCCTGACTGACTGTGCCAGTCTTGGGTTGAGAGAGCTCTGCCTCCAGTTTGGCAAACCTGAGACCACTTTAAGCATAAAAGAAGGCTTAGTTCTCAAACTTTGTTCTTGGGAAAAATGAGTAAGCGCAATGTGTAAACAGTCTTCCACAATAAGAACCACAAAATCACACTGATTAACTGGTTCAAATGGAAAAAAAAAATGTACTCACCATAACGTTCCATGTTTGTTGTCCATAATCTCGTCTTCATTCTTGACGGCTGGGTTCGGAACCAAGCATCGGTCTGACTTGGCCTATTACTAAAGCTCGAGAGCTTCCACTGGCTCGATGCTATACCCTATCCCATGATGCCTGGCGAGAGTTTCCCAGATTTTGTTTGCAAATACTAAAGACTAGTAATTACAAGGTAAGAATAACACTCCTTAGCCCATGTCTCATGAGGTGAGAAGGAAATCAGAGAACTCATGACCAATTCTAGAAAATTACCTCTCGATCCTCCATATAGGAGGAAGGAGATGGGATGCAAGAATGAAAGCGAGACTATGGACAACAAACATGGAACGTTATGGTGAGTACATAACTTCTTTATGTTATGTTGTCCCATCTCGCCTTCATTCTTGACGGTTGGGACAGAGTCACCAGCACCTTCTTTTTTGGGTGGCTCAAGGGAATAAACTCTTCAGAAATTACAGTCGTGTACGCTTACCATAAATGAAGATGTTAGAGTGTATTCACTGTTGCAGTCATCACATTTGGGTTATCCTTGCCAGGGTATCCCTCGGCCGGCCCGAATACCAGAGACTTAGTATTTCTGTGTCGGTTGCTGTTGCTTGAGGACTGACATCAGGTCGTCAGTAGTATAAAGTAAGGCAACCGATGCCATTACATCAGTTTTTCTTGCCCTAACCTGTCAAGGAGGCAACAAGGAGGAGGCCAGGGTCTAGTGGAAGAAACCCCACCAGTGGAAAATAAATACCAATATGTTCCTTGAAAGGAAAGAACAAGTTAGAATGGTAATAAAAGGAGAAAGAGAAGAAAGGGGGGATGGAGGGGGGAAAACCAGGACTACAACAGTGAATACACTCGAACATCTACATTTATGGTAAGTGTACACAACTGTACTATGTTTTCCGTGTTTCACTGTTGCAGTCATCACATTTGGGTTGATTCCCAAAGCTGTGGAAAAGGTAGAGGCAGTCAATGAAACTAGGGGCTGGCTAGGATGCCCTGCAAGACTGCAGAGGCAAACCCTATCCTGGATTTGGAGAAGAGAGGCAGGTGTTAATGCTTGGTAAAGTGTGAACAGATGCCCAGGTGGCAGCCTGCAGAATGTCCCTGGTGGGGACTCCTCTGAGGAAAGACACAGAGCTGGAGGCTGCTCTGGTGGAGTGTGTCCTGACCCCCTTGGGGGAAGGCTTTCCATGCTGTTTGTAGCAGAAATGGATGCAGTGTGCTATCCATTTAGAAATGGTTTGTTTTAGAGATGGCTTTGCCTTCTTGTCCCTGTAGCAAAGCTAACCAGCAAATGATCAGGCTTTCTGAAGGATTTAGTTCTGTCTAGATAGAATCTGAGCTGCCTGTGGACCTCTAGAGAGTGAAGAATCCTTTCCCCTTTGTTCTGGGGATTAGGAAAAAAGGTGGGCAAATGAATGGATTGGGTTAGAGCCACACTGGACACCACCTTGGGCATGAAGGACGGGTTAGTTCTGAGGGATACCCTGCCTGCATGAACGATCACGGGTTCCACAGCCATAAGTGCTTGGAACTCAGACACTCTCCTGGCTGAAGTGATGGCCAGACGTAAAGCTGTTTTCCAGGAGAGAAATTTTAACTCTGCTGAAGCAGCAGGTTCAAAGGGTGGAAGTGTGAGTTTTTCCAATACGAAGTTAAGGTCCCAGGCTGGAGTGGAAGCTCTCCTGGCGGGGGTCTTAAATTTCTGGCTCCTCTCAGGAACTGTTTGACCAGAGGATGAGAGAAGAGGGGTGCCTCAGTATTATAATGAGATGAGATGGCAGAGGCATGAATTTTAATTGAAGAGAAGGCTAATCCTTTGTGGAGCATTTGTGTCAAGTAATCTAGTATACGAGGTAAGCTGGGGCACAGTTGTGTCTACTCCTTGAGACTGGCTCCAAGAACAGTATCTTTTCCACTTTTCTGATTAGGATTTTCTAGTACTAGGCCTCCTTGCCTCAAGGATGACATCCAGCACCTGTTTGCTGAGGGTTGCTGGTGATGAGTTCAGGGGATGAGCCAGGCTGCTAGGTTTAGGGTTTGTAGCTGAGGATGCAAAATTTGGTTCTCCCTGCTGGGACAGCAGGGAGGGGGTCTAAGGCAGGTGCCATGCTGGCAGTACTGTCAGATTGCGCAAAAGTGGGTACCAGTGCTGGCGTGGCCAGTCTGGTGCAATCAGGATTGTCCTTGGCTTCTCCTGTTTGATCTTTAGTAGAATTTTCGAGAGGAGGGGCAGAGGAGGAAAGGCATAGATTGAGAGGTTTTACCATGTAAAGGACAGAGCATCCACTTTCCATGCTTGGCTGTGGGGAGTTCTGGTGCAATATTTGCTCAATTGATAGTTCTGAGGGGAAGCAAAGAGGTCCACCTCTGGTGCCCCCACCTGTGAATCAGAAGCTTGAATGACTTGGGGTCCAGTTTCCACTTGTGCGGGTCCATTAGATTTCTGCTTAAGTCATCAGCCAGTGAATTTAGTTTACCTGGCAAGAATCGAGTTTGCAGGTGCACTTGAATGCTCAAGGCTGTGTTCCACAGAGTCATGGCCAACCTGCAGAGGGTGTAGAAATGGGTTCCCCCCTGCTTGTTTATGTACCACATAACTGTGGTGTTGTCTGTCTTTATCAATAGTTGCCCTGGAAGAATAAGGCCTTTGAAGTCTGTCAGAACATTCTGTACAGCTAACATTTCTTTTTGATTGATATGCAGGTGCATTTGCTTTAGGCTCCATTTGCTTTGAATAAAATGTCCTGCCATGTGAGCCCCCCATGCATAGTCTGATGCGTCTGTTGTTAGGATGTGGGCGGCAGGGGTTGAGTTAAAGGGAGTCCATTGTTGTAGTAGCAGGTCTCTGCCCACCAAAGGAACTCTGCCCTTAGGCAAGGAATGATAGGAATCATTGTTTCCAGATCCTGAGAATACTGACACCAGAGAATTTTTAAGTACCGTTGATGTTTCCTCATATGCATTCTTAAATATGGAATTAGAAGAATGCAAGAGGCCATGAACCCTAGGGCTTGCAGAATTGTTCTTGCAGATAGCTGGATTTTGGTGGCCAGTAGACTGAAGTAGTTTGTCAAATAAATTTGTTTTTCTGGTGTGAGGAATGACATCTGGGAAGTTGTGTTCAAGCTTGCTTCCAGGAATACAAATCTGTTGGCTGGGTACCTGATGTGATTTATTTTCGCTGATGGTATACCCCAGTGAAGTTAGAAGTCTCTTTAGAAATATCAGGTGCTGGAGTAGCAATTCCTAACTGTCCGCCTGAATCAAGCAATCGTCCAAGTATGGGTAAATTTGAATTTTTCTCTGCCTGCAATATGCAATGGCTAGAGCTAGGCATTTTGTGAATACCCTGGGTGCAGTAGATAAGCCAAAGGGAAGTGCATAGAGCCTGCTCTGAAACGTAGATATTTCCTGCAAGATTCTCTTATATGGATGTGCAGATAAGCTTTTTTTAAGTCTAGGGTGGCTAGCCAGGAGTCCTTGGCTAGCATAGGAAGCAGCTGTTTGGAGAGTAAGCATTTTGAACCTTGGAACAACCAGAAAGGTGTTAAGAATAGACAGATCCAGGATAGGCTGCCAAGAGTTTTCTTTCCTGGGTACCAGAAACAGTCTTGAGTAAAAACCTTGCCCCCTTTGCACTGCTGGGACAGGTTGAATAGGCTTGAGAAGAGAAAGTACTTGCTTTTGGGCCTCTGCCCACTGGTTTGGGGGGAGGTCTGGCCATCCGACTGGGGTTGGCAGTGAGTGGAAGTAGAATCTGTATCCCTGGCATACAATGTTCAAGATCCATCTGCCCTGGGTGATGTACTCCCAGTTTTTTGCATGCAGGGCAAGTTTTCCTCCAAAGGGTGCAAGTACTTGGGCAAGGCTTGGAAGAGTGAAGGATAAGTCACTGCGATATTTTACCATAGGATGCTGGTTTACTACTCCCTGTTTTTGAGGTGGCAGCACTCCATTGCTTAGATCTGTGCATACCCTGAGACTGTAATCTTGGTGGTCTGCTGCCCTGGGTTTGGACTGAAGATCTGGGAGGGACTGGAAAGGACCTGTTTTTAGAAGGCCAATGCCTACTGAATCTAGGTGGCTGTACCTGTAGGAAATCTTTAACAATTTGCAGAGATTTAGCTTTTTCCTCCATCTTTTTGAGGACTACTTCTGGTTTAGTGACAAACAGGCGTTCTTGGTTTAAAGGTGCATCTAGTAATTTAGCTTTGACATAGTCTGGCAAGATCTGTTCCTCAAGCCAAGCATGCATTCTAAGAACAGACCCAGTGACAGCAGCCCTGCAAGATGCTTCTAAGGCATCATAACCACACTGCAAAGTATGTTTTCCAACTTGGTTAGCAGAATCCATTAACTCTTGTAAATCTTTATGTTCTGCACAATCAGGAATCAACATCATTTTCAGTTTAATTTGCTCCAAAACATGTTGCTGATACTTTAACATATGAAACTGGTTTAAAGCCCTAATGGCAAGAGTAGCAGAGTTGTATACCTTCTTACCCCATCTAAAACCCTAGAGTCCCTGTCTGAAGGGATAGGGTTTTTGGCTGTTGTAGCCTTAATGCCTTTAGATCCCTGGGAAATGGTCTCGATCTGCAGTTGGATTCTTAAAGAGGAATTTGTGGGAGTCGGGTACTCTGTAATACCTGTCAAGTTTCCTGGGAGCTGTAGGCAATGTATCAGGGGTAATGCTGGATTCCAAGAAGACATCATCTATAATTTCCAGAACAGGAGGGATAGCTAGAGGCCTGTGCTGAGGCAAGTTTAAAAATTCTTTGAGTCTCTTTTTGGACTGTGGGTAGTCCTGGCACTCCCACCGGAAATGCTCTCTAAGGGTATGCAGGGTTTCACCAAAAGAAAAATCTTCTGGTGGGGAAGCAGAGGGAGTGGAATCCTCTGCATCAGAATCCTCATAAGTAGATAAGGGTATGTCCTATCAGTTCTTGGTCCTTTTGAAGGGGAAGGCTGGCTTCCTCTAATTAAAGTAATAAGATAGTCAGCCATCCTAAGCATTTGTTTCTGAGGCATGTGGGCCTGAGAATGCGCTTTGGTCATTGGTTTCCTAGGCGCAGTGTCAACTCTGGGCCTGAGAAATTCTGTATTTTTGGTTTGGAACGAAGTCTGTTTAATATGGAAATTGGAAGGCCTGAATACACCCTCAGAAGCTGGTGCCTGCACAGCAGCTCCGGACCCATCCAAGGTAGAGACATCCACAGGTTCCATAGTCGAAGAAGCATCTCGCAGCATACCGGACTCCACATGTGTCTCAGTAGAGGCCTGCGAATCTGCAGAAGTGGGTATCAGGGGCTGCAAAAGCACCTCACTGAGTACTGGCGGACTGGCGACTAGCTTAACAGAAGCGTCGTCAGCAGTTTTGGACCTATGCAGTCTGTCTTTATCCTTACATTTTTTTGGATCGCTTAAAGAAGCCATTTCGGAATACGGAGAATGAGAGCAAAAGAATTTAGCAACAAAAATAGCCCAATGACGAATAGTTTGGGCATTGAACAAGGCACAAAACTGACAGCGAGGAACGTCGTGGTCTAGGCCTAAAAAGGTGACGCAGTAAGAATGAAAATATCTGAGGTATTTGCTTTCCACAGGCAAGACAATTAACTTTTTCTGACATTGGTTAGAGCAAGAAAAAAGGATCCGTAACGGAGTACTTATCTTTTAGAAGACTTCAGGTCTGAAACTCGAAAAACGAAAATTTCAGGAGGCGGCCGAGCAGCACTTGCGAACTACTTCTGCTTCAGACACTGCACGGCAAGGAAAGCTGATGTAATGGCATCGGCTGCATGTTTTATACCCCGACGACCTGACGTCATGGAAGAAGCGACACAATCCGACGCAGAAATCCCAAAACTCTGGTATTCAGGCCAACTGACCGCTACCTGCAGGCAGATAACCCAAATGTGATGACAGCAACAATGAAACATGAAGACGACAGCAACAGTGAAACACGAAGAACATCGGGCCTGTGAAAAGGGGGAACGACGGCCCACACAACAAGAACACCACAAACAGTGGTAACACAAACTAGTTACATAAACCAACACTAAGCTCCTCTAAAGAGGATAAGAGAAGTTTTAAAGGTTTTACAACACTAAGCAAAATATTAAGACTTGGCCAGAGCCAGTGAAACGCAATCCCAACTCAGCAAAGTGGCTAACGAGACCTGGGTAACTCTAGCCAGGCATCATGGGACAGGGTATATCCTCGAGCCAGTGGAAACTCTCGATCTTTAGTATTAGGCAGAGTTGAACCAATCGTCGAGAATGAAGGTGAGATGGGACAACATAACATTAACAAAATCGTCAAACACAAAGTTAAGATCCGAAAAAGGAGATATCTGCTTTCAATGTGCCTGGATATGCAATAGCCCTTTCAAAAACTGCTCAACGTAAGGAAGGTTTCAAGGGGAGGGGATCTAAGGGCATCCAAGCTGAAATGGCTAATAAATGAATCTTAAAAGTGGCGAAAGAAAGGCCAGGAACAGTAACTCACAAAAATAATCGAGAGCTAGAGGCAATCAGGCTTTAAAAAGGTTCCAGTAACTGGAATGGCACCAGCTAGAAAAGCTTTTCCACTTAAACAAAATTACTTCACAGTAGCAATTTTATTTATTTATTTATTTTTACCTCGTCCATTAACTCCTGCAATACTTCAGACAAAAAGTGTGTAAAAGAAAGAATAGTTGTGTAAAATCTTACTATAACCATAGATGTCTTTCTCTTCCATGTTGCAGTATTCTAGCTGTGGGATTTCCTGCCCTCAGGCGACTCGTACGTCGGCTTCTATACAAAAGCTTCAGCTTAACTGCTGTAGTGTGCATGGGACGTCACATGTAGGGTCATAAACCAAGGGGCCTTAAATGTGATGTCTGCACGCACAAGCCTCAGAACTTGAAGGCCAGCAGGCAGAGAATAAGGGCCAGCAGGAGGTGTGCCATTTGTTTACAGGTGTGTGACTTGGAGACCTACTGAAATGTAGATAGTACAGGAAGCTATAAGACCTGAGGGGACTGGTGGGGGGAAGGAATACTACATCATGGAAGAGAAGGACATTTACGGTTATGGTAAGATTTTACACAACTATTCTATGTCCATCTATTCTTATGTTGCAGTATTCTAGGTGTGGGAGTGTAACACAACTTTTGAGGATGAGAGGGTGGTGGTAGATGCAGAGGGTTCTACAAGACCCTGCAGGATTGCCCTGGCGAATCCTGTACTAGCTCTGGAAACTTGGTCCAATTTGTAATGCTTGGTGAAGGTGTGGATAGTGACCCAAGGTGGCTGCTTCCAAAATGGATGCTGCGTCTAGGCCTTTAATTAAGGCCCTTGAGGTGGCCACAGCTCTAGTGGAATGGGCCTTGATTCCCCTTGGAGGTTCCTTTCCATGGTGAGAGTAGCAGGAGCAAATAGCTTTCCTGATCCAGCATGCAATGGTTTGCATGGAGACTGCCTTGCCCAGGGCTCTGGGGTGGAAGGAGACAAAGAGCTGGTTAGTCTTTCTGATGGCCTTGGTCTTGTCCAGGTAGAATCTAAGTTGTCTGTGCACATCCAGGGAGTGCATTATCCTCTCCCCTTCGTTAGTGGGCAAGGGAAAAAAGGTGGGCAGATAAATGGATTGGTTAAGAGAGAGATCACTGGCCACTTTAGGTATAAAGGAGGGGTTGGGATGCAAGGACACGCTGTCTTTGTGGAAGACTGTGTAGGGGGGACAGGCCATTAGACCCTCAACTTCTGACTCTTCTGGCTGAAGTGATAGCCACCAGAAGGACCATCTTCCATGTACCCATCTGTAAGGAGGAAGGGCCAGCAGGTTCAAAGGGATGATGGGTTAATTTCTCTAAGATGTAGTTAAGGTCCCAAGGCAGAGGGATAGGTTTCCTAAGTGGTCTCATGTGCAAGACCCCTTTAAGGAAGAGCTGCACGTCGAGCCTGGCAGCAACGGGGGTTCCAAGAGCAGGCAGACTGATATGGCCGAGAGGTGTACTTTTACAGAAAAATAAGAAAGGTCACTTTTTATCAATTGACAAGTAATTTAGATCCAAGGGAGCCTCGGCAAAGGTGGGGTCCCTTCCATTTTGCAGACACTATTTTGCAAAAAATTCCCATTTAGCCATGTAAGGCTTCCTTGCCTCCCTTAGGACTGAAAGCACGTACTCTGAATAGTGGTGTCTGAAAGGAATCAAAAGTTTATCACCCACAGAGTCAGAGACAACATCTGAACCTGTGGGTGTAAGAGTGCCTTTGTCTTGTGACAGTAGGTCCACCTTGTAGGGTAACAAAGTAATTGCCCTTGGCTAGTTTGTGGAGTAAGGGGAACCAGTGCTGCCATGGCCAGTAGGGAGTCGCTAACAAGATTTTTGGTTTGTCCTTCTGAATTTTCAGGAGGACTTTCTGAATCAGTGGGACTGGGGGAAAGGCATAAAGGAACTTCCCCTCCCAAGAGATGCTGAAAACGTCCACTCTCCATGCTAGAGGGGAGTAGGATTTTGAGCAGAAGTTCTGCAGTTGCCTGTTCTAGGGGGAGGCAAACAAGTCTATTTGTGGAGTACCCCACCGGTGGACTATGTCCAAGACCACCTTCCTGTTCGCCATCCATTCATGCTGTGGGGAGGATGTCCTGCTCAAGAGATCTGCTTGGTGGTTGTTCTGTGAGAGAATGTAGACTGCCTGCAGGACCAAGTTGAGCCAGGAGGCTAAGTCCAACATCAGCAGAGAGGACTGCACAACTGATAGGCCTTTGTTCCTCACTGCTTGTTGAGGTACCATATCACTGTGGTGTTGTCAGTGACAATCTGGAGCACCCCTGGAACCAGAAGGGGGAGGGGGGTTGAAGGTCTGTAGAGCTAAGAAAACTGCTGTAATTTCCCTGATATTGATTTGTTTGGCCTGAAATGAGGGATGCCATTTTTCCTGAATCTTGTAAGAGGCCAGAGTTGCTCCCCAGCTTGAATCTGAGGCTTCTGTGTGCATCACTTGGGGTGGGGTGGGGGGCTTTAGTGGGAGCCCTGGGTTCAATTTCACTTGCTGGGTCCACCATTTGATTTCTGTTTTCAGACAGAGAAGGAGAGGGATGGACTGCTCTAGGTGATGTAGGTGCTGGGACAGTACAGCACAGCTGTGTACACTTAACATAAATGAAGATGTTCGACTGTACTCACTGTTGCAGTCATCACACTTGGGTTATCCTGCCAGGGGGAGTCCTCAGTCGGCCCAAATACCAGAGGCTTACTATTTCTGCGGCGGTTGCTGTCGTTCCAGGACTGACGTCAGGTAGTCAGTGGTATAAAATCAGGCAGCCGACACCATTACATCAGTTTTTCTTGCCCCAGCTGTCAGAAGCCCCCAAATAGGGAGCTAGGTTATGGTGGAAGAACACCACCAGTAGAAAGTAAATACCAAAAATTCCCTGTAAGCTGAGAGAGAGAGACACAAGAGAGATGGAGGGTGGGAAACCAGGACTGCAACAGTGACTACACTCGAACATTTATGGTAAGTGTACACAACTGTACTATGTTCTTTGTGTTTCACTGTTGCAATCATTACACTTGGGTCGATTCCTAAATCTGAAGAAAAGGGTTGAGGCAGTCAAGAAGACTGGGGGCTGGTTAGGGATTTAGAGAAGATATGCAGGTGGTAATGCTTGGTGAAGGTATGAACAGAAGTCCATGTTGCAGCCTCCAGGATGTCCCTGGTGGGGACCCCTCTGAGAAAAGCTGCAGAGGTGGAGGTTGCCCTGGTGGAATGCACCCTGACCCCATTTGGGGGTGGTTTCCCATGCTGTTTGTAGGAGAAATGGATGCAGTGTGCTATCCATTTTAGAGTGTTTGTTTGGATATGGCCTTGCCCTCTGCCCCTGCTGTGAAGCTGACTAGCAATTGGTCAGTTTTTCTAAAAGATTTAATCCTATCCAGATAGAATCTGAGCTGTCTGTGGACATCTAGAGAGTGCAGAATCCTTCCCTCCTTGTTTTGTGGGTTAGGGAAAAACGTGGGCAAATGAATGGATTGGTTGAGAGCCACACTGACACCACTTTAGGCATGAATGATGGATTAGTCCTGAGGGAGACCCTGTCAGCATGGAAAATGATGAAGGGCTCTACAGCCATGAGTGCTTCTAGCTCTGAAACTCTTCTAGCTGAAGTGATGGCCAGAAGCAAGGTTGTTTTCCAAGAGAGGAATTTTAATTCTGCTGAAGCTGCAGGCTCAAAAGGGGGTAGGGTGAGCTTTTCCAACACAAAGTAAGGTCCCAAGCTGGGGTAGGAGCTCTTCTGGGTGGCCTTAAATTCTTAGCCCCTCTTAGGAACCGTTTGATGACAGGGTGTGAGAAGAGAGGTGGCTCTGTGTTGTAATGAGCAGAGATGGCAAAGGCATGAATTTTAATAGAAGAGAAGGCTAGACCCCTGTGTAGTAGGTCTGCTAGGTAATCCAGGATGAGAGGTAGGGAGGGCTGTGCTGTTTCGGCTCCATTAGCCTGGATTCAGGTGCAAAACCTGTTCCACTTGTCAGCATAGGATTTTCTAGTGCTGCGGCATCTGGTCTCACGTACAACATCCAGGACATGTTTGCTTAGGCTGGCAGCTGGAGAAGAGGTCAGGGAATAAGCCAGGCTGCCAGGTTCAGGGTCAGGAATTGTGGATGCATGAATTCTCCGTTCTTCTGGGTCAGGAGTGTTGGGATCTGAGGTAGGTGGCAGGGGTGACAGGCTGTGCAGCAGTGGGTACCATTGCTGGCGTTCCTCCCTTATTTTGAGCAATACCCTTGAAATGAGTGGCAGAGGGGGAAATGCATAGATCAAGAGGCTTACCCATTAGCAGGACAGAGCATCCACGTTCCAGGCCTTGCTGTGAGGTTCCCTGGTGCAGAATTTGCTGAGCTGATGACTGGAGTAGGAGGCAAAGAGGTCCACTTTTGCGGTGCCCCATTCCTGGGTTACAAGGTTGAAGGTTCTGTGGTCTAGCTGCCACTCTTGTGGGTCTAGCAGGTTTCTGCTCAAGTTCTCTGACAGAGAGTTTAGGCAACCTGGCAGGAATTGTGCTAGCAGCTGTATTTGCATGGCTAAGGCCGTGTGCCAAAGGATCATGACGAGCCTGCATAGAAGATAAGAGTGAGTCCCTCCCTGCTTGTTGATATACCACATCATTGTGGTGTTGTTGATTTTGATCACTAGAGGCCTCAGGGAGAGAAGGGATCTGAAAGCTGTCAGGGCAGCTGAACAGCTAGCATCTCTTTTTCGTTGATGTGCAGATGTATTTGATTTGGGGTCCAATGGCCCTGAATGCACCTGCCGTCCAGGTGTGCAACCCAGGCATAGTCTGATGTGTCTGCGGTGAGCGTCTGGGCGGCGGGGGGTTGTGAGAAGGGAAGTCCCTTGTTGTGGTTGCATGCTGCTGGCCACCAAATAAAATCTTTCCTCAGACAGGGTATCAAAGGTATTAATAGTTTCCAGGTCTTGAGTGTGTGGACACCAAAGACTTTTTAGGTACCACTGTAGTTTCCTCATATGCAGTCTGGCATATGGAATGAGTGGAATGCAGGCGGCCATGAACCCTAGAGCTTGCAGGATTTTCCATGCGGATAACTGGGTTCTGGTGACTAGTTGAGAGAAATAGCCTGTCAAGTAGGCTTGTTTTTCTGAAGTAAGGAATATCATCTGGGATGCTGTGTCCAGGCTTGCTCCCAAAAATAAAATGGTTTGTGTGGGGACTAGTTTTGATTTTTTTTCATTGATAGTATACCCCAGGGTGGGCAGTAGGTCCTTTAGAAAGGTGAGGTGCTGTAAAAGCTTTTCCTGTCTGCCTGAATCAGGCAATCGTCTAAGTAGGGGTAAATTTGAATATTTCTTTGTCTGCAAAAAGTAATGGCTGGAGCCAGGGATTTTGTGAAAACTTTGGGAGCAGTGGATAAGCCAAAGGGAAGCGCATAGAACTGAAAGTGCACAGATCCTGCTCTGAAACGAAAATATTTCCTGCATGATTCCCTGACTGGGATGTGTAGGTAGGCCTCTTTTAGGTCTAGGGTGGCTAACCAAGCATCCTTGGAAAGCATAGAAAGAAGCTGCTGGAGGATGAAAATGTGATCACCACCAGAAAGGTGTTTAGAGGGATAGAGCGAAGATTGGGCGACAGGTACCCTCTTTTCTGGGTACCAAGAAGAGTCTGAAATAGAAACCTTGGCCTATCTGGTCTGCAGGAACATGCTGTATTGCCCTCACAGACAGCAGGGAATGGACTTGCTTTTTGGCCTCTGCCCACTGGTTTTAGGAAGATCTGAGAACCCTTCCGGGGTTGGCAGAGTGCAGAAATAAAATTTGCATCCCTGGGACACTATGCTGAAGACCCATCAGTCGTTGGTAATATAGGCCCAGTTGTTTTCTTCCTAGCAGACAAGCAGGTGGGCAGAGGTAAAGGGTGGAGGTGTAAAGTCATTGTGAGTTTTTACTTAGATCTCTGCATTCCCTGGGACTGCTGTCTGGGGGGTCTGCTTCCCCTGGGTCTTGGCTGAGCTGGCCTGGAGGGGGCTGGAAAGGACCAATGCTTGGAGGGGTAATGCCTACTGAATCTCTGAGGCAGGACCTGTAAAAAGTCTTTAACTGTCTGCATAGATTTAGCTTTTACATCCATCTTTTTTAAGACCGCTTCTGCCCTGGTGCCAAACAAATTGACTTTGTTCAATGGTGTGTCCAATAATTTTGAATTGACATGGTCTGGCAAGGTCTGGCAAGGTCTGTTCCTTAAGCCAAGCATGCCTTCCAAGGACAGAACCAGTGACTGCTGCCCTGCAAGATGCTTCTAGGGTGTCAAAGCCACACTGCAAGGTGTGCTTAGTAACTTGGCTTGCAGAATGCGCAAGCTCTAGTAATTCTTTATTTTCTGCACAAGCAGGAAAGGAAGATATTTTTTGTTTGAGGAGTTTCATGGTATGCTGCTGCTATTTCAGCATGTGGAATTGACAATTTAGTGCTCTAACAACAAGAGTTGTAGAGGTGTATACTTTTTTAATCAGTCTAAAGCTCGGGAACCCCTGTCTAAGGGGGTAGGATTCTTAGATGAGGTTGCTTTAATTCCTTTAGGTCCTTGGGAGATTACCTCTGGGTCAGCAGTAGGATTTTTGAAAAGGAATTTATGAGTTAGGGACTCTGTAGTACCTGTCAGTTTTCCTGGGAGCAGGAGGAAGGGTGTCAGGAGTCAAACTGGATTCCATAAAAACATCATCCAGGACAGGAGGAATGGCTAAAGGTCTGTGCTATAGTAAATCTAAGAATTCCCCGAGTCTCTCTTTTGACTGAGCATAGTCCTGACATTCCCATTGGAAATGCTCCCTTAAAGTATGTAGGGTTTCACCAAATGAAAAATCTTCAGGAGGAGAGGCAGAAGGAATGGATTCCTCTGCATCAGAATCCTCATAAGCAGGGAGAGGTTGCATGTCTTCATATTCAGAAACCTGAGTCATCGGACTCCTGCTCAGATAAAACTACTGGGGACAAGTCTCTTTCTTTTGGAAGGGGTAGCCTGGTTTCCTCTAATAAGCATAATAAAGTCTTCCGCCATTTTAAGCATTTGAGACTGAGGCATGGAAGCAGGAGCCTGAGCTTGGGTCGTCGCTTTTTTAGGCATATTTCATACCCTGGGCCTTAGAAGCTCGGTAGTTTTACAAAAAAAACGAAGACGCGAAAGAAGTTGTCGGTTTGTGTCGAGTATCGGCAACGCAAAGAACATCCCCAGAAGCCAGTGCCTGCTCAGAGGCTCCGGACCCATCCAAGGTAGAGACATCCGCAGGATCCTTAGTCGAAGAAGTCTCACGGCATACCGGACTCCGAATGAGTCTCGGTAGCGGCCTGCGAATCTACACAAGCAGGCATCAGGGGCTGCAAAAGCTCCTCACTGAGGACCAGAGAACTGACTACTAGCTTAATGGAAGCGTCGTCGGCAGTTTTGGACCTGTGCAGTCTATCTCTGTCTTTAGCCTTATGTTTTTTTGGAAGATTGGTAGTCGGATGGCTTACCGAAGCCATATCAAAATACAAGCGCTGAAAGCGAAAATATTTAGCTACAACAAGGGCCAGACAACATACAGTTCTGGCATCCAACAAAGCACAAAAGCGACAGCAAGGGACGTCGTGGTCTGGGCCTAAACAGGTGACGCAGTAAGAATGGAAGTCTCTGTGTAGTATTTGCTTTCCACAGGCGAGACATTTGTTGACTTTTTCTGACATCGGCTAGAGCAAGAAAAAAGGATACCCCAACGGAGTACTTGGCTTTAGAAGACTTCAACTTCAATTTGGAAATGAAAACTCATGTAGCGGCTGACGGCACTCATGCGAACTGCTTCTGCTTCGAGCTCCTCGGCAAGAAAGACTGATGTGATGGAGTCGGCTGCCTGATTTTATACCACTAACTACTTAACGTCAGTCCTGGAGTGACAGCAACCGACGCAGAAATACTAAGCCTCTGGAAATCGGGCCGACTGAGGGCTACCCCTGGCAGGATAACCCAAGTGTGATGACTGCAACAGTGAAACAAGATCATCAGGTGTTCTCTTCAGGATCCAATGCAGCTTGCACATGTGCATTCTTTCCAGAGGTAGCATGGGGGTGGTTGCTGCCATCAAACCCCGGAGACAAAGAAAATGCCTTGCCGTCACCTTTCGGGATAGCAGAGGTTCCTGGAAGTGGGAAGTTAAAGACAGAACCTTGTCCTGAGGTAGAAAGGCCTTCATTGTGTCTGTTCCAATTCTGCAGCCGAGGAAAATCTTGTCCTGTCTTGGGATCAGAGGGGATTTGGGGTGGGTGATGGTGAAGCCTAGGTTCTGCAGAAGGGACATGGTGAAATGCAGATGCTTTAACGGAGCATCCCTGGACTCTGCCAGAATCAGGATGTCATCCAGATACGGATAAATTTGTATCCCATGAGTTCTGCAGAGGTCAATGGCTGGAGCTAGGCACTTTGTAAAGATCTTGGGGGCCATGGAAAAACCAAAGGGCAATGCAGTAAATTGGAAATGAGAGGAAGAGCCAGAGAAATGCAGAAATTGTCTGTGGGAACTCCTCATGGGTATGTGCAGGTAGGCTTCCTTTAGGTCTTCTGGCCCCTCTCCTGGACCTGGAAGAGGAGGGCTGTGGAGTACATCTTACAAAGGTGGCTTTAGCAGGGTAGTTCCTATAATACTTGGTTATGGGCGACACCAGCAGGTGCTTAATGTCCTGGAGTCCTTTACTTTTTTCTTGTAGATTTTTAAAAAGGTCAGCAGATTGCTTTCCTAACAGCACATTGTGGTCCAGAGGGGAGTCCAGGATTTTAGCCTTGAAGTCCTCGGGGAGGTTCTGGAGTCTTAGCCATGAGTACCTCCTGAGGGCTGAAGCAGATGCTGCAGACCTGGTGGATGCTTCTGCAGCATCGTAGCTGCACCTTATTGAGTGCCTGGCTACCTCTTGGGCCAAGGAAAGTTTGGATGAGATGTCTGTCTTGGTGGGACTGTCAGGCAAGGAAGCCAGCATGGAGGAGGCTTGAGAGACCAAGTCTAATGCATACTTGGTCATGTGGGTCTGATAATCTACGGCTCTGAAAGCCAAAGTAGAATTGTACACCTTCTTCCACATCCTATCCATGTACTTACTGTCTTTGTCAGTGGGTAGTAGGGAGGCAGAGGGCTGCAGTCTAGATTGCTTATCTGCCGTGGTGGCAATAACAGCTGGGTCCGCCAAGGGTGGCTTAACTAAGAATTTGTGGTCTTCTGGTACTTTAATACAAATAGTCAGGATGCTTAGGGGCTGAAGGCTGGAAGTCAGGGGCCTTAGAGGCCGCATTGAAGGCATCCAAGTAAGTAGACAGAACAGGAGGAACTGCTGAAGGGGAGGGTGATTCCACTTGCTGCAGTTCAAAGTACCTTTTTTTGGTGTCACTTATTTGGGAAGTGTCCCATTTAAAGTAATCCATCTTGGTGATGTTCTCACCAAAAGTAATGTCCTCAGGGGGAAGAGTCCCCCTCCACAGATTCCTCATCCGGAGAGTAATATTCCTGGGGGGAGGCATGTTGAGAAACATAAGAAATGGACTCCACTGATGAACCGAAAGAAGAGTCATGTTCTTCTTCCCTGAGCTGAGGGGTTATGAATGGGAGGAAAGAAGCAGAGACAGGCCTAGGGCTCAGAAGAGGCAGGCAGGAAGTGGCTGAGGCTGAAGGCCTCAGGGCCATGAAGGCCTGCCAATCCGGTGCGACTTCTGAAGAGGAGGAAGTATGTTTAGTTTTCTGCTTCATTTTGGCCGGAGACGAAGTAGGGAGTGGCCTGGCGTCGGTTCTGGAGATTAGCACATCCGAAGTCTGGATTTCTGCCGGACGTACCACCGAAAAGTACAGCTGTGTACCTACTATAAATGTAGATGTTCGAGTGTATTCACTGTTGCAGTCATTACTCTTGGGTTATCCTAGACTTTGGAATTCTGGCCGACTGAGGGTAGCCTGCCAGCAGGATAACCCAAGAGTAATGACTGCAACAGTGAAACACGATGAACATCTGGTTCCTCCTTGACCTTGATGGGAGTGTATATCTGAGTGAGCTCAGAGGACGTGCCAGTCGTAGGCTGCGAAATAGCTTCCTCGAGGGACGTCGCTGCAGTCGACGGATCCTCCGAGCGAGCCTCAATCCCTAGATCAGCAGTTTGTGGTGCATCTGGAAGCAGAGCAGCAAGCAGAGAAGGCCTAGGAACCTTGCCTTTTTGCCCTAAGGTTCAGGTGCGGCCTCTGATGCAGGTTCCATCCTAATGGCGAACCGTTTGAGGCGCTGGTTCTCAAGGTAGAGATTTAATGTGGCTAGATGGCTGCGCAAGGTCTTAGGCACAAACGACTGAAATACCGCAGGAGGAGTGATCGTTTTCCCAAGCCTAGTCAAAAAACACACCTGTCATGGGCGTCCTTATGGGGTATCTGGCACCTGCATTGGCACGTTCCCTTTTTTCCTGACATCAGCTAAAGGCTACAACAACCAAGCGTTAGCTAAAACAATCATCAAAAATAACAAAATTTGAAACCCAATGGGCTACTTATCTTTAAGATGAGACATCTGTGAAGAAGCGATTGCATGATGCGAATGTCGTTTGCGGCTGAAAAGTTCTGGGGATTGTGAGTGCAGACGTCACATTTAAGGCTCCTTGGTTTATGGCCCAATGTGTGATGTCCCACGCACACTACAGCAGCCAAGCTGAAGCTTTTGTATAGAAGCCAACGTACGATTCGCCTGAGGGCAGGAAACCCCACACCTAGAATACTGCAACACAGGAATAGAAGGACATTCAACATTCTATCATTTAGGCAATTAACTGAGGAGTTCTCAGGTTGGGGTGTTTCAAACAAACACTGTCTTGTATGAGTAACTCCAGTCTGTGAGAAAGCCTGTGGTAATTGCCTTTGGCCAGACTGAAGAGAGAAGCATTGCTTCCTGGGCTAAAAGGGAGTCAAAGGATTTTCAGAAGAAAGAATAGTTGTGTAAAATCTTACCATAACCACAGATGTTGTCCTCTTCCATGTTGCAGTACTCTTTACACATAGGTTGTATTCCACCAATCGGCCCAACATCCAGTCTGTACGCAAAAGCTTAGAGCCACTGCCTGTACGTGGGACATCGCACGAAGGGACAGTCAACGTCAGTCATAAAAGGGATGTCCGCACGTACAATCTTCAGAATAAGAAAGCCCCATAAGGAAAGGAGTCCAAAAGAAGCCTAAGGAGATCATCCTAGGAAAGAGAAAGTTGTAGGGGGAAGGCGGGAGGGACAGAATACTGCAACACAGAAAAGATAATAGTCTATGGTTATGGTAAGATTTTACACAACTATTCTATGTCCTTCTATTCAGTGTTGCAGAATTACTTACATATGGAAGCGTGACAAAGCTGAAAGGGAACCCAGGGTGGAAGATAGAGTAGGGAAAGACTAAGAGGAAGCCCTTTCCAGGAATCCATGGAGGACTGCCCTGGCAAAACCTGCCCTGGACCTGGAAACAGTATCCAATTTGTAATGTTTCTTAAAGGTATGAACAGATGACCAAGTGGCAGCTTCCAGGATGGAATGAGCATCTAGACCTTTAAAGAAGGCCCCTGAGGCTGCAACTGATCTAGTGGAATGGGCCTTAATGGAAGCAGATAAAGACTCCCATGGAATTCATAGCAAAACACAACAGTCTTAGAGATCCATGTGGAGATGGTTTGTTTGGATAAAGGCAAACCCAGAGCCCTAGGATGAAAGGAAAAGAAAAGTTGGTCAGACCTCCTAATGGACTTATAGTTTCTCAAGATAAAATCTCAGTTGTCGACGGACATCTAAGGTATGCAAAAACCCTCTCACTGGAGGACTGTGGAGAAGGGAAAAAGGTAGGCAAGTTGGATGGACTGATTAAGAGAACTCATTCACCACTCCGGGCATAAAGTTTGGATTAGTTCTCGAAGCTACTCTGTCCCTATGAAAAACTAAGAAGGGGGTAGCCATCAATGCCTGAATCTCAGAGACCTCGCTAGCAGAGGTTAAGGCTACTAGACGCAGTTTTCCACGTGCAGAACTTTAGAGAAGCAGAAGCTGCTGGCTCAAAAGGGGCCTGAGTAAGCTTTTCTAGCACATGGTTAAAATCCCTTGGAGGAGGAACTGGTTTCCTGCGTGGTCTTAAATGTATGACACCTTTAAGAAAAAGCTTAACTTCTAACCTGGTAGCTAAGGGGGCAGTTAAAGGCAAACAGGTAGATAAGGCAGAGCAATGGACTTTAACTGAAGAATAGGAAAGACCACTGTTGAGCAACTCACACAGGTAAGAAAGTACCAAGGGAATGTCCGCACCAAAGGCATCCTCTTTCCTTTTTTTGGCACCAAACGTAAGATTTTCTAGCATTGGGTTTCCTAGCCTCCTGCAAAACCTGTAGCACGTCCTTAGAAAATACGTGCCTAAAAGAGATCAAAAGTTGATCACCCACAAGGTTAGTTGTAGGGATGACATATGGGGGTGAAATCAATGACCCTTTGTCCTGAGTGAGTAGGTCCATTCTATGAGGTAACTTGCAGTGATGACCCTTGGCTAATTGCAGAAGAGGGAACAGTGTTGTCTTGGCCAAAAGGGGGTCACTAGCAAGATTTTGGGTTTCTCTTGTAGAATTTTCAACAGGACTTTCTGAACTAAGGGAGAGGGGGAATGCACAGAGAAACATCCCCTTCCATGAGATAGAGTATACACCTTCCAAACTTGAGGGAGAGGGACCCTTGTATAAAAGCGAGGAAGATGTCTGTTCACAGGGGAGTCAGAAAGGTCCAGTTCTGGAGTACGCCACTGGTGAACTAGATCCAGGAACACATCCCTGTGAAGCATCCACTGATGAGATTGTGTCACAGATCTGTCTAATGTGTCTGCCACAAAGGTCTGAGTCGAGGTACACGGCATGCAGAGTTGCTTGGTATTGAGTAGCCAATTCCCGGGCCTTGATGGCTAGGCAGCAGAGAAGGTAAGATTTTGTGCCTCCCTGCTTGTTTACATACCAAAAGACAGTGGTTATTGTCATTGAAGATCTTGACAGGTCCAGGCTGAAATGAGAGTGGAAGATCTGTACAACTAGAAGTACAGTCCTCATTTCCCTGATGTTGATATGTTCCTTCGAGAAGGGGACCAAAGACATTGAACTTTCCTGGAAGCAAAGGTTGCTCTCAACCAATGTCTGAGGCATCTGTGAAAAGTGCTGAACTGGTTGGGGTATCTGAGGTGGTAACCCCAGGGTTCCAACTTAGTTGCTGTATGCACCAATGTAACTCACTTTTCAGACAGGGGAGCAGGGGAATCAAGGCATCTAAGGGGTGAGCATGCTGGAACCAGAATGTCTTTAGAAATCACTGGAACTTTATGAGTAGCTTTGCAAAGGGCAGCATGGGGATAGTGGAGGCCATGAACCCCAGCAATCTCAGAAACTCCCTGGCCATGACAGAAGAGGGAGAGGAGCCTCCACGAAGGCCTTCAAATAAGTTACTTTCTCTACAGGAATAAAAACCATCAGCAAAGTCTGTACGGAACCTTCACCCCAGGAAAATAAGGTCCTGACTTGGTAGAAGGGATGATTTTTTGAAATTTATTGAGAAACCCAAGGTCTGCAGAAAGGGAATAGCTACGTTCAGATGCCAAGTTAACACGTCTAGACAAAAGGAGTCTTGGCAGGAAAATTGTTATGAAATTTTGGGTCTGGAGAAACAAGCGTTTTAAATCCTGAGGTTCCTTACCCTTTTCCTGCAGTGATTTAAATAACGCTGCAGCTGCTTTGCCAAAGAGGGAGGAATTATCTAGAGGAGAATCAAGCAATTTTGCCTTTATGTCACCAGGGAATGCCTGGAGACGTAACCAGGAATGCCTTCTGAGAATAGATGCAAAAGCTGCTGCTCTGGAGAGGCCTCAACTGCATCCCTACTATACTCGAATGTCTAGATACCTGGGAGGAGGCTGAAAAAAGTGAGAGACAATGATTCAGCCTCTGATTCAGACAATGGGGAAAGAGCCTGGGTAGCCCGAGTGACATGGCTAAAGCAATACATGGACATGTGTGTTTGATAATTTAAGGTCCTGATAGCCAAGGTGGAAAGGTATACACCATCTTACCCAGTCGTTCCAAAATTCTACTTTCCTTGTCAGAAGGCAGCAGTTTGGTTGAAGGAGATAGCCATGAAGATTTATTTGAAGTAATAGAAACTACAGCTGCGTCAGCTGAGGGGCATTTAAAAGAAACTTGCAATCCTCAGGGACCTTACAGAAGCAATCAGGTCTTTTAGGGGCAAGGGCCTGTGAGTCACAAGTCTTGGAAGCTGCCTTAAAGGCATCTAAGAAGGCTGGCAGGAATGCTGAAGAAGCAGGGGTGTCTAGCTGGAGAAGCTCATAATATTTATTTTGTTCATCAGAGATTTGAGATGAAACCCACTTGAAGAATTCTCTCATTTTGTTAATAGTTTCTTCAAAGGAAAGCTCCTCAATGGGAGAGTCATCCCCACTAGACTCTTCCTCTGGGGAAGTATATTCCAGTGCAGAAGGAATCTAAGTGGAGTATGCTAAAGAATCTTCACCTGAGGAAGACTCCTCAGAACTAAGTACTATGAATCTGGAATTCCATAGGCTGCCCTGAAGAAGACCCCTGTGACCCTGAAGGTAGCACTGGAGAGGGGAAGAAGGCCGGGCCGGCTGAAGGAGAAGCCAGAGCCAGACGCCTCAGAGCCATCACAGCCTTAATAAAACCCTGTGAAAAAATGTCCCATTCTGACATAGGGGTAAGGAGGAGCCAGGAACATGCTTAGATTTTTTTGTTTCTTTTCAACAAGTTTCTCCTGTTAAGGGGAAACAGCCGATGTAGGCCTTACCTCTGTCAACTCCCTAGACAAAGATGCTAGAACAGTTCAAGTCTTCTGCAAGAGCAAGCCTTGGTTCCCCAAAGTCGTCCAAACCAGACCTCTGCATAGCCTCGGATGTGCTAGGATCCATACTCCTGACTGCTTCCAAACTGCTACCCACCGATGGAGCAGACCCTACCTCCGGTCGCACCAACAGGTTTTCATCAACCTCAAGGGGTACATCAGATGGAGCAGGCACAGTTAAAAAGGATTCAGGCCTAGCCTTGCTAACCTTCCTCAACAGATGGCTCAGAAGTACTCGTGGAACCTTCCATAGAATCCCTAGCCAGATGTTTGAGTGTGATTTTCTAAATAGAGATTCAAGGCCAACAGATGATTGTGCAATGTTTTACAAACAAAGGCCCTAGAAACAGAGCAGGCCCGGTGGTTGTGATTATGCCATAAGCAACACAAACAAATCTTGTGACTACCTTTATGTGGAATTTGTCTTCCACACTTTCCCTTTCTGAATGACATTAACGAAAACAAAAGGTAGTAGCAATATATTAAATCCCCTACGGGGTATTTATCTGAAGCTGGAAGACGACACCAACAGTATCCGACGGCAAACCAAACGTACGAGTTAACCTTTCTGAATGGCAGGGGAAAAGGTGTGAAGATTGCAAGTTTGGAGATCCCTTTTATGGCTGATGTTGACTGTGCCTTTGTACGCTGTCCCATGTACAGGGAGTGGCTCTACGCTTTTGTATACAGACCGGATGTTGGGTCAATTTGGCGAAATACAACCCATATGTGAAGAATACTGCAACACTGACTAGAAGGACATTCCTAGATATCTGTGGAAATGCATAAATGAACATCCTTGTCAGTGGGAATGAGAAGGTATCAGACTTCCAGGCCTGTTTGCAAAGTCTCCTGGAGAAGAATGTCTTTAGTTGTCTGTTTTTTTTTGAGAAGGCAAATAGATTCAGCTGTGGGGAAACCTCAAGTAGATCAATTCTTGGAAAACTCCAAGTGAAATTTCTATTCATGAGGGTCTGTCCTGGTCCTGCTCAGCTTGCCATAGGTCCACAAGTGAATACTACTGTAGCTGCCCTGAATGGCCATTTTAAACCCAGCCAATAATCTGAAGTTAGACTCAAACCATGTATCTTGCGTCTAGGAGGTAAAGATCTTAACCATTATGCCAAATCCAATTAAGTATTGTTTTGATGGAATGTATGAAGCCTACAGAGTCGCACTGAGATGAGCTGCTATCTCTTAGGCTATTACAGTAACTTTGCAAAGATAGTAAGAACTGGTACTCCCCCTTGGCTTGCATGCCACAACTGTGATGCTGGCTCTTGAAAGCCTGCAGAGGTGCTGAGAACCAGGCATGATTTAATGCTTTAAAAGCACTGATCACTGTCATATTCTCTCAGACATTTACATACTTTTGTCTGTTGTTGGGGTTCCACAGATACTGCCACTTTACACCTTTGGAAACCATACCCATGCCAGGTCTGATGCATTTGTAGTGGAACAGATTGTAAGAAATCTGGTCTTCCCAACAAATAACCTCTCTCCTTACAAACTACAAAACAAAACGGTTATCTGAAAAGATAAACAGTGAATATGTTGAGTCCAGAATGACCTGAAGTACCACTGGATTTTTTTAAACTAAAACCTCCTGAGAAATTCCCATGCAGATACCGAGCTTCGATTAGGAAACACTGAAAGAACAGTTGTACCATCTCAACTTCCTCTGGAGGAGAAAGTCTTTTCTTAGGGCAGAATCAGACAGACATCCCAAGAAAACAATCATGTGAGAAGGGATGAGAAAAGATTTCTGTAAGTTGATTTGAAAACTCATAATTAGCAGTAGATTCTAAACAGTCAAAGATGGATTAAAATGGAAAAAGCCTACAAAGATAAGACAATTGTCCAAATATGGAAATATATGAAAGTCGAAGTCTGCAATAAGCAATTACAGGAGCCAGATATTTTGCAAATACCTTCTTTGCAGTGGAAAGTCCAAATGGTAAAACAGAGCTGATAATGTAAAGCCACACACTGAAATTCCTAAGAAATGCCTGAAAAGCTTGCCAATGGGAATGGGATGTCAGGGATCATTTAGGTTTACCTTTACTATGAAAGCTAGTAAAAGAGGAGCAGAGGCAAAGAAGTCTGAAGGGGTGTCATTCTGAACTCTGAATTTTCTCAAAAAACATTTAGAAAGGAAAGGTCTAGCATGTCTCTCCACAATTTCTTTTCTTCTTTGGTACAATAAACATCCTTGAATAAAAGCCTTTACCCCATCTGTGTTTTTGCAGGGAGATACTGTTTTTATTACAACCTGAAAAAGTATTTGACTCAGAACTGGAAGGAACAGAGACTTGGTTTACCAAGCGAAAGAAGATTCCCCAGGAAAGAACGGAGGGATTCCCTTTGCCAAATGTACACCCACCTGTATACCCTTTTAAACCCATTTGTCTGAACAATTCTGGTGTCATAAGGGAAGATGAAGACTTAGGGAAGGACAGACTGCCAGAGCAGTGAGGTAGCCTGAACAGATAGTCACTATGACTGGGAGGACTGTCCATTTTTTGAGTCTTTCCACTCCTTATAGAGCTTCCTTTCCATTGTTTTTCGAACTCCTGCTTGATGGCACCTTGCTGCTTGAAAGGCTTATCGAAAAAGGGAGCCATGGAGGAAAGGAAATTTTTATGTCTTAAAAAAGGAGGATTGAACATTTTGAGTAACCCTTGCATCAACTTTCCCATTTCAGACTTTTTAAGCACATTAGCTACAGAAGGGCCAATCAGATATTCTAAAGGAGAATTTAACATGTCAGCCATAGCATCTTTAAGCAGGTTTTTGAGAATTAAGCCAAGCAAATTTTCTAATTACTGAGACAGAAACACCAACTTAGGAAGTAGGATCAAGAGCACCACAAACTTGCTTTAAACTACTTGTAACATAGAAGCAGATATTAAAAAGGCATTCAATTTTTTTTTTACCTCAAAAGGGGGAATGAATTTCTGCATGGTCTCAAAAGATAAAAGCAAAAACTTTAAATTATGAGCCTGACAAGTTAAAAATTCTGAAAGCTAAAGTAGCAAAAGAATACGCTGTTTCCCAAGTAGTCAAAATCAATCTCACGCGTGTCAGAGCGAAAGGGGGTAGATATGGCTATCAGTTTAGCAGAAGCGGTTTCAAATGGGGAAATCACTGCAGATCTGCTTTAGTGCTAGAAAAAAAAAAGAAGTTATGTCTTACCATAATGTTCCATGTGTGTTGTCCATCTTCACTTATCCTTGACTGTGGGTTTGGTTCCGTATCTCTAAAGCGACTCTGACGTTAATCCAGCTCGCACCTTGCAAAAACTCTCTCGCTTAGCTTTACTCACAATGCTCTTCTCGGGATTACCTCAGATCTAGTTTGCACAAGATAGTGACAAACAGGAAATAACAGATCTGAGATCATATCTGTATTCACAAAAGGAAATTTAATCTATTAGGCTAGATCCGTTTGGCCAAGAAGCCCGAAAGACAGGGGGAAGGAGGGTGGGAATGTCCAGATAAGTGAAGATGGACAAAGTACAGTTGTGTACACTTACCATAAATGTAGATGTTCAAGTGTATTCACTGTTGCAGTCATTACATTTGGGTTATCCTGCTGGCAGGTTGCCCTCAGTCGGCCTGAATTCCAAAGTCTTGGGTCCTGCGTCAGTTGCTGTCGCTTCTTCCCTGACGTCAGGTCGTCAGGGGTATAAAAGATGCAGCCAACGCCATTTTCTTCAGATTTCTTGCCCCAGATGTCAGGTGCCCCCAAAAGGGTAGGCTAAAAATATGCAAATAAAACATACATGCACCAAAATAAGCTTTACCTTCATCTATAAGCAAATACATCACATAGGTTGTAAAGATTAGAGAAGTAAAGATAAGTTCCAGAAAAAATAAGGGGGATGGCGGGAGGGTAACCTGGACTGCAACAGTGAATACACTCGAACATCTACATTTATGGTAAGTGTACACAACTGTACTATGTTCTTCGTGTTTCACTGTTGCGGTCATTACATTTGGGTTGAGTCTCAAAGCTAGTTTAGGAGCGGCTATGAGGCCCTGCAGAACTGCAGTGGCAAAGCCTGCCCTGGATTTAGAGCAAAAAGGCAGATTGCAATGTTTTGTAATGGTATGCACTGAACTCCAAGTAGCAGCCTGTAAAATGTCTTTGGTTGGTACTCCCCTGAGAAAGGCTGCAGACATGGCTGCAGCTCTTGTTGAATGTGGCCTAATGCCCTTAGGCATTGGTTTGCCATGCTGTGAGTAGCAGAAACGAATGCATTGACCTATCCACTTTGAAATAGTCTGCTTGGAGATGGCCTTTCCTTGTGATGCTGCGGCATATGCCTCTAGTAATTGTTCTTTCTGAAAACTTTAGTTTTGTCCAAGTAGAATCTAAGTTGTCGGTGTACGTCCAAAGAATGCTGAATTTTCTCCCCCTTGTTCAGTGGATTTGGATAAAAAGTTGGCAAATGAATAGTTTGGTTAAGGGCTACACTGGATACCACCTTAGGCATAAATGTAGGGTTTATTCTCAGAGACCCCCTGTCTGGATAAAAAATGATAAAGGGTTCCACAGCCATGAGAGCCTGTAGTTCTGAAACTCATCTTGCAGAAGTTATTGCTAGGAGCAGAGCTGTTTTCCAAGATAAGAACTTTACATCCGCAGTAGCAGCTGTCTCAAAAGGAGGTAAGGTGAGTTTTTCCAAGAAATAATTGAGGTCCCATGCAGGTATTGGCGTTCTCCTTGGAGGCTTTAAGTTTTTGGCTCCTCTGAGGTACTGCCTTAATAAAGGATGAGAAAAGAGTAGTGGCTCTGAACTGTAATGAGCCGAAATGGCAGAGGCATGGATTTTATTTGATGAAAAAGATAAGCCTTTGTCCAGTATCTCAGTTAAGTATTGCAAAATCTGAGGAATATTTGGGACAGCTGTATCAGTTCCTTGAGCTTGGTTCCAAGCACAAAATCTCTTCCATTTCCCAGCATAGGATTTTCTAGTACTAGGCCTTCTGGCTTCTAAAATGACATCCATCACAGCTTTACTGAGAGGTGTGGTTTGTATGGCTACATTACCCGCCATGCTGCCAGGTTTAGGGTCCTGAGTTGGCTGTGCAGAATCTGATTGTTTTGCTGGGACAGTAGATGAGGTATTTGAGGTAAGGTCCAGGCTGGGCACTGGGACACGTTCCTTAGGCTCGGATACCAGTACTGGCGTGGCCAGTTTGGGACAATGAGAATCATTTTTGGTTTCTCCTGTCTGACCTTTAGGAGTACCTTGGGGAGGAGAGAAAGTGGAGGAAAGGCATATACTGATAGGTTTGTCCAGCTGAAAGCTAAGGCGTCCACTTTCCAAGCTTGTCTGTGATAAGTCCTTGTGCAGAATCTTTTTAGTTTATTGTTGTGATGGGAGGCAAATAGGTCTATGTCCGGGCATCCCCATTTCTTTGTTATCATGCTGAAGACTTGTGGATCCAGGTGCCACTCGTGGGGATCCATGAGGTTTCTGCTTAGTTCGTCTGCCAGAGTATTTTCCTTTCCTGGCAGGAATTGTGCCTGCAGATGAACTTGGTAAGTCAATGCTGTGTCCCATAAAGCCATGACTAGTCTACAAAGGGGGTAAGAATGAGTGCCCCCCTGCTTGTTTATGTACCACATGACCGTGGTGTTGTCTGTCTTTATCAGTAGTTGTCCCGGATGAAGTAGGTCCTTGAAGGTTGTCAGGGCATTTTGAACAGCTAGCATCTCTTTTTGATTGATCTGTAGATGCTTTTGGTTTGTGGACCAGGTGCCCTGAATGCCTCTTCCTGCCATGTGTACCCCCCAGGCTCAGCCTGGGTGGGGGTAGTGAGAATGGCTGTCCCTTGTTTTGGAGACAAGCCTTTGCCCACCACCGAAACTCCTGTTGCAGGCAGGGAATGAGAGTAATCATTGTTTCCAGGCTCTGGCAATGTTGTGTCCAGACACTTTTTAGGTACCATTGAAGATGCAGACTGCCATGAAGCCCAAAGCCTGCAGAATTTTTCTTGCAGATAACTGGGCCTTTGTTGCCATTTCCTTGAAATAGGTAGTCAGTTGCCTTTGTTTGTGTGGAGTGAGAAAAGCCATCTGGGCAGTTGTACTTAAGCTTGCACCCAGGAATATTATCTCTTGAGAGGGAACTAGTTTTGATTTCTTTTTGTTGACTGTGTACCCTAGGCATGTTAAAAGTCTTTGCACAAACGTCAGATGCTGTAGAAGAATGTCCTTGCTCTCTGCTTGTATGAGGCAGTCGTCCAAGTAAGGATATATTTGTATTCCTCTTTGTCTGCAGTAAGCAATTACTGGTGCCAGTCACTTTGTGAAGACCCTGGGCGCAGTAGATAAGCCAAAGGGCAGTGCAGAGAATTGGTAATGCTTTGAGCCAGCCTTGAATCTGAGGTATCGTCTGCATGATTGTCTGATTGGGACATGCAGGTATGCCTCTTTTAGGTCTAAAGTCACAAACCAAGCCTTGTTGCCCAGCATGGGCAGAAGCTGCTGCAAGGTCAACATATTGAATTTTGGTATATCCAGGAAAGTGTTTAGAATAGATAGGTCCAGTATTGGTCTCCATGCTTTGTCCTTTCTGGGTACCAAGTACAGTCTTGATTAAAATCCTTGTCCCTGCTCTTGCTGTGGCACTTGTTGAATAGCCCTCATGTCCATGAGAGCTGCAACTTGTTTTTGAGCCTCTGCCCATTGATTTTTTGGCAGGTCTGGCCATCCGTTTGCCTTTGGCAGGGTATGGAAGTGAAACTTGTAGCCTTGTGACACTATATCTAGAACCCATTTGTCCTTGGTTATAATGTGCCAATTTTGAGAAAAAAGTGCTAGTTTTCCCCCTAAGGGTGCTGCCAGAAGATTGCTTGGTGCAGGCAGGGGGGAGTCATTGGGACTGTTTCCTGTATGGTTGTGATTTGTCTTCTCCACCTTTGGAGGTAGAAGCACCCCATTGCTTAGAACCTGTAGGAACCTTGCGGCTGTAATCTGCCTCTAGGGCGTCTGGATCTGCCCCTTTGAAGTCTGAGACTGGAAAGGACCAATTCTTTGTAGGCCAGTGTCTGCTAAATCTACGTGGCTGTACCTGTAAGAAATCCTTGACCATTTGCATAGATTTAGCTTTGTCCTCCATTTTCTTAACACCTCTTCTGCCTTAACACCAAACAAGGTACCATGTTGTAATGGAGCATCTAATAATTTTGCTTTAACATGATCAGGCAGATTTTATTCCTTTAACCAAGCATGCCTCCTAATGACAGAACCCGTAACAGCGGCCCTGCAGGAGACCTCCAGAGAATCAAAACCACATTGCAAAGTATGCTTTCCAACTTGTTCAGCTGCATGCAATAAATCCTGCATTTCTTTGTTTTCTGCACATTAAGAATTTACCATCATTTTCTGTTTAAGCAGTGACATGAAATATTGCTGATATTTGAGCATATGACACTGGCAATTTAAGGTCCTTATAGCTAAGGTAGCATATGTGTAAATCTTTTTTCCCCATCTATCCAGAGCCCTAGAATCCCTGTCAGAGGGGATAGGGTTTTTTGCAGTGGAAGCCTTGACCCCTTTGGGACCCTGAAAAAAAGTTTCTGGGTCTGCAGTAGGGTTTTTGAAAAGGAATTTATGAGAGTCAGGGACCCTGTAGAATCTGTCCGGCTTAACAGGAGCTGCAGCTAAGGAGTCAGGGGTCAGACTAGACTCTGAGAACAGATCATCTACAATGTCTAACACAGGTGGAATAGCTAGAGGCCTGTGTTGAGGTAGTAAAAGGAAGTCTCTGAGCCTCTTCTTAGATTCTGAAAAATCCTGGCTCTCAGTGGAAGTGCTCCCTCATGGTATACAAGTTTTCCCCAAAAGAGTAGTCCTCAGGGGGAGAAGCTGAAGGAATTGATTCTTCAGCATCAGAATCCTAATAGGGGGGAAGAGAATATTCCTGACCAGAAGAGGAATCAGAAGAAATGGAAAACCTGATCTAAAGATTCATAGTTTGTCTCTTGCCTAGGCCTCTTATCAGGAGGGGGATGGGAACCCCTGATCAAGGTAATTAAGTCTTCGGCCATTTTGAGCATCTGTTTTTTGGGCATAGAGGCCTGTCCATGTGACTGGTGAAAGTACAGTTTTGTACCTACCATAAATGTAGATGTTCGAGTGTTCACCCTGCTGCAGTCATCACACTTGGGTTATCCTGCCGTCAGGCGGTCCCCGCAGTCGGCCTGAATTCCAAAGTCTTGGACCCGCGTCGGTTGCTGTTGCTTCTTCCCTGACTTCAGTGCGCCAGGGGTATACAAGAGGCATCCAACGCCATTTTCTTCAGTTTTTCTTGCCCCAGATGTCAGGTGCCCCCAAAAGGTAGGCAATATATATATATATATATATATATATATATATATATATATATATATATATATAGATATATACATATGGCTATATAAAAATAAAACAAAACCTTTAGGTACAAGCAAATACACCACAGAGGTAGTATAGGATAAAGTGGTAGAGATAAGTTCAGCTAGTTCAGAGGGGATGGAGGGAGGGTAACCTGGACTGCAGCAGGGTGAACACTCGAACATCTACATTTATGGTAGGTACAAAACTGTACTATGTTCATCGTGTTACCCTGCTGCAGTCATTACACTTGGGTTGAATCCCAAAGCTAAGGAGGGGAGGTGGAGTCAAACAGGGTTAGAAGAAGCTAGTAGGCCCTGCAAAACTGCAGTGGCAAAACCAGCTCTAGTCTTAGAGTAAAGAGGTAAGTGATAGTGTTTGGTTAAGGTGTGCACTGAACTCCAAGTAGCAGCTTCCAGAACATCCTTGGTTGGCACTCCCCTGAGAAAGGCAGTGCTGATGTAGCTGTAGCCCTGGTAGAGTGGGACCTAATGTTAGCAGGTACTGGTTTCCCATGATGTGTGTAGCAGAAACGTATGCAATGTCCTATCCATTTAGAAATGGTCTGTTTTGAGATGGCTTTTCCTTGTAATCCTGTAGCATAGGCTACAAAGAGCTGGTCAGTTTTTCTGAAAGCCTTAGTTTTATCCAAGTAGTAACGTAATTGCCTGTGAATGTCCAAAGAGTGCAGGAGTCTTTCTCCTTTGTTCTGGGGATTTGGGAAGAAGGTGGGCAAGTGAATGGTTTTGGTTTAGGGCCACACTGGATACCACCTTTGGCATAAAGGAAGGATTAGTTCATAACGAAACCCGGTCTTGATGGAAAATGAGGAAAGGTTCTACTGCCATTAGTGCCTGTAGCTCTGAGACTCTTCTAGCTGAGGTTATTGCTAGTAGTAGGGCAGTTTTCCATGAAAGAAATTTTAAATCAGTTGAAAAAGCTGGTTCAAAGGGTGGCAGTGTAAGCTTTTCCAGGACAAAGTTGAGATCCCAAGCAGATGTTGGAGCTCTCCTTGGCGGTCTTAAGTTCTTAGCCCCTCTGAGGTACTGTCTTAGGAGTGGATGTGAAAATAAAGCAGGATCTGTGCTGTAATGAGCTGAAATTGCTGAGGTGTGGATCTTAATAGATTAAAAGGAAAGTCCTTTGCGTAACATCTCAGTTAAATATTGTAGAATCTGGGGAATGTTCGGCTCCAGGGGATTTAGGCCTTTAGCCTGGTTCCAGGCGCAACATCCTTTCCATTTGTCTGAATAGGTTTTCCTGGTGCTGGGCCTCCTGGCCTCCAGAATGACATCCATAACAGCTTTGGATAAAGGTGTTGGCTGGTTGTTTAGGTAATTTGCCATGCAGCCAGGTTTAAAGTCTTGAGCTGGCTGTGTAGAATCAGATTGCCTCACTGGGTGAGCAGGTGAGGAATTTGTGGCAAAATCCATGGTGGGCCCTGGGCCATGTTCCTTAAAATTGGATACCAATGTTGGTGTGGCCAGTCTGGTGCAACGAGAATCATTTGTGGCCTCTCTAATCTGACTTTTAGCAGTACCTTTGCTAGAAGAGGCAGTGGAGGGAAGGCATATACCGTTAATGTTTTCCAACTGAATGAGAGGGCGTCCACTTTCCAAGCTAGTGGATGGAAGGTCCTTGTGCAAAATTTTTGAAGTTGGTGGTTGTGGGGGCTTGCAAACAGATCCATATCTGGGCGCCCCCATTTTTGAGCTATCATTGCAATACTTGAGGATCTAGTTTCCATTCGTGTGGATCCATGATGTTTCTGCTTAGGTCGTCTGCCAATGTGTTTTTCTTTCCTGGCAGGAATTGTGCTTGTAACTGAACCTGGTAAGACAGTGCAGTGTTCCACAAGGTCATTGCTTGCCTGCATAGAGGGTAGGAATGTGTGCCCCCTTGCTTATGTACCACATAACTGTGGTGTTGTCTGTCCTTATTAGTAGTTGTCCTGGTTGTAGAAGGTCCTTGAAAGCTGTTAGGGCATTCTGCACTGCTAGCATTTCTTTTTGATTGATATGCAGGTGTCTCTGATCTGTAGTCCATTTGCCCTGAATGCACTGTCCTGCCATGTGTGCTCCCCAGGCATAGTCCGATGCATTTGTTGTCATAGTTTGCCTGGCTGTGGATAAGGTGAAAGGCTGACCCTTGTTGAGGTGACATGCCTGTGCCCACCATAGAAACTCCTGTTGAAGGCAGGGAATGAGTGGAATCATTGTTTCCAAGCTGTGGCTGTGCTGAGTCCATACACTTTTCAGGTACCATTGTAATTTCCTCATATGCAGTTTTGCAAATGGTATTAGTAGTATGCAAGATGCCATGAATCCCAAGGCCTGCAGAATTTTTCTTGCAGGGAGTTGGGTCTTTGTTGCCATTATTTTGAAATATTGAAACAGCTGTCGTTTGTCTGGCGTGAGATAAGCCATCTGGGCCGTTGTATTCAAGCTGGCACCCAGGAATATTATGTTTTGTGAGGGCACTAGTTTTGATTTCTTTTCGTTTACTGTGTATCCTAGGCAACTTAGAAGGTGTTTGACAAATGCCAGATGCTGTAAAAGAATGCCCTTGCTTTCTGCTTGAATAAGACAGTCGTCCAGGTATGGGTATATTTGAATTCCTAAAAACACCTTCAATGACTGAAGAAACGCAAACTGGCACGAAGTAATAGTTCAAAAGCTTTAATTGCATACAAATCACAGCAAAACTGAATCAAGCGCTTTCACCTGACTAATATCAGGCTTTATCAAGATACAAAAAAAGCTAAAAACCACCATTCTTATATATCATTAGATGCAGTCACATGATAGTTAATTTTGAATAATTAATTAATAATTACTCTCATTAAAACCCCCCCTTTTTTTTTTAAAAAAAAACATTACATAGTAAATACATACCTTAGAAATGCCATTAATTAAATATACCATATAAAGTATTTGACTAAAAAATGAATGCAACCACAAATTAATTTAATTTAAAATGTATTGTCATAAAAAATATTTTGCAATAATAAATATGTTATAATAAATATATACCAACATTATTATAATTTTGCTCTTCTCATCCTAAGAATACTTTTAATACTAATATTGTCATTAAGACCAGGGGGTTTTGAAGCATCTAACCTTAATTGCAAAAATAGTTCTCTACATTCCAGAAATGTTTCCCAATCACCCCCTCTTTGGTCTTGCAAAACTTGCTCCAAGACCAAAAACTTTAACTGCATGTTAGGGCACTGGGTAAAATGCTTGTAAAAGACATTAGTGTCTTTCTTTTTAGTTACCTCATATAGGTGTTCATAGATCCTACATCTTAGGGGTCTTTCAGTCTTCCCTACATAAAAACTGTAGCATTGTGTACAGACCCCTAAATATACTACTCCTCTAGTTCCACAATTAAAATTACCCCTTGGATGATACCTAAAATTTCTTGAGTGAATATGCCAATTACTATCATTTAAAATAAAATGACACTGGCTGCAGGCTCCACATTTAAATGTACCCAACCTTGAAATAGATGTCTGGTTCCTAACACGATTTTTACCTTCATATAAACCTTTTAAATTTGTGCCCCTTCTTTTGACAAAACTAGGCTCTGGTGGTATCACATTACGCATATCTTCCTCAAGTGTCAGTACTGGCCAATATTTTAACACAGTTGATTCTAAATATTCAGCATCCTTAGTAAATGTGTAAATAAATGTGCTATTTGACTCAAATTTGCCTTCCTGTACCGTTTTCTCTACTGTCTGCTGTCCAATGCCCAATAATGGGTAATATTTAAATTCCCTATTAGTAGTTACCTCTGAAGCCAATTTGTTGATCAAACTTGTTGGATAACCTCTCTCTGCAAAAAAACTTTTTAGTGCATCAACCTCTCTAAGGAACAATTCATCTGTACTGGACATTCTAGATGCCCGAATGAATTGTCCTTTTATTATTCCTTTTTTCTGATGGAAAGGATGGCCACTTTCAAAATGCAAGTAAGAATTTGAGAAAGTGGCTTTCCTATAAATCTCAGATTGAAAGAAGTTATTAGCATAGTCTTTATGGAGTGTAACATCCAGGTAATTAAGCTTATTGTTACTGACATTATGTGTAAAAGAAAGAAAATGTGTGGACATGTTAATATATGCCATAAATTCCTCAAATTTATTTAAACTACCATCCCACAAAATACAAATGTCGGCCAAAAAGCGTTTATAATGAATAATGTATTTAGCCCAATCAGTTGTGAAAATAAATTTGTTCTCCCAATAATGTAAAACAATGTTCGCATATGCTGAGGCGCAAGGAGTACCCATTGCCACCCCCCTTCTTTGTTTGAATATTTCTCCATTAAAGTAAATAAAGTTGTTCCGAAGAACAATTTCCATAAATTCTACTAATAACATCACTGTGTTAGCTCCCAAACCAGATTGTGTGGCCAATACCTCATTGAACCATTCTAAACCAGTGTGATGTGGGATGCTTGGAAATAACTCCACAATGTCTATGGTTACCATTAAACAAGTGGGTTTGTAGAGACCCCTTTTCAATGCCTTTAAGAAATTCCCATGAGTCTCTACAAACATGCTTTAAGGAAGTTACAAACTTTTTTACAGTTTGGTCAATAAATTTTCCCAGTGGTTCCGTAATGCTACCAGCACCAGAAACTATTGGCCTAAACTTCAAAGGGTCTAACCCTTTATGAACCTTAGGTATTCCAAATATAACTGGGGTCTTGGGCTTATCCACATATAAATAGTTATACAACTTTTCGTTAATTGCACCTTGCATTAAATGATCAAATAACACAAACTTAATTTTGGAATAAGATATATTTAGTTCATTTCTATAAAATATCTCATACTGCTGGGGGTCCTGCAACATGTTGTAAATGTAAGTTTCATAAACCCAATTATACATCAACACTACCCCCCCCCCCACACACACACCTTTATCCATTTCATGACTCTAACCCCTTCATCCTTTAAAAAATCTATTACCTGGTGCATTTTAAAGTCTAAATTCACAGGTGGAAGAAATGTATTAAATTAAAATTGTTTTCTTAAATCTGCCTCCACCATTTCCTCGAAATTTTTTAAAGTGGGGTGAATGGGGGGGTTTATAGTGCTAGTTCTGACAAGCTGTTCATTTGCCGGTTCTTGCCTTTTAAATTGTAGTAAGAGGTTTAGACGTCTCACAAACAACTTCAGATCTATTATTGTGTTCGGTAAATTTAATGAACGCAAAGGAACAAACTGAAAACCTTTTGTGAATAACTCAAAAAAGTCCATATTCACATCAATGTCAGTAAAATTGTAAATAGTAAAATTGTTTTTAGTTGTAGTTTTGTAGTTACATTCAGTTGTATCTGACAATGAACTATAAGATTCAACACTAGCTTCAAAAACCGTGTCATTTAACAGTGTAGTCTGTTCCAACATTGTGAGTAGTACATTATATTCCTCCCCTTCAACATGCCCTGGGGAATTAAAGGGTTCAATGTTATTTTCAAAACCAGTATCATTTATCTGCGTGGCCTGCTCCACCCTTGTTGGTAATGTGTTGTACTTCTCCCCCTCGGTCTGCCCTGGGGAACATGAAAACCCTGGTGTATGTTTCTGTTCTCTTTTTGAGCTAAACGTTCACTTCTTCTAGGTGGATCCATAACAGGGTCAACCTCATTGTCAATAAATACTGGTTTATCAGACATATCTGTAATATAACCTGTGTTCATCCTACCCTTGCCAGGAATCAGATAGGCCAACCCATCCCTATATTCAGCCATATCCTGCTCTAACTTTCTTATTTTACGATTAATAACCTTTATACAACGTTGGTCAACCTCATTAAAAATCCCATCATATTCCTTCTTTACACTCAAAAAGTTTTTCTTTTTGAATCATTTAAACCATTTACTTCAGTAAGTAAATCACTAGCTTTAAGCTCGTAATCTTTAATCATGAGGTCAAGGACCTCTAGGCCAGTTCTGTCAAACAGTTTCACCAAATTTAAGTATAAATCAGTTCCTGGTAATGCGCTGTTTGGAAATTTGAAACAGCGCAAGCCTTTTGGAACACGCTGTACACGTGTGCATTCTTTCAAGTATTCAATCTCTAGCTGCATAGTCTTAAAAGCATACAATTTGTCACTTAGCTCTTTCAAATCTCTTTCCACATTGTCATTTTGAGCTAAGGAAGTTAAAAAAAATACCTTGCTTGAAAACAAACTGCTTCTCAGTCCACGAGTTAAAAGTTGAAATTCTTCGTTTGCGTTGTACATCCATTACTTTGGTTAGTGTGCGTTCTACCAGGCTGTTCCTGCAGATCAGCTTCTACCAATAGGATCTCATCAGGAAGTCCCACCCAGTCTGTACCATTTTGCATTCGAATTGTAGGTGAGAGAGTCTTCTTTTTTTGTAACCTCTTGTTGATTACCAGGTATTGAAAGAGTAGAATCTCCAGATCCCAGCGCCAAAAAATTATTGCTTAACTGGGTTAACAAAGTTAATACTTGCTTAAATTCACCTCTTGTTACCGGAGCATATTTGAATTCCTCTTTGTCTGCAGTATGCAATTACTGGTGCCAGGCATTTTGTGAAGACCCTGGACGCAGTAGGTAAGCCAAAGGGCAGTGCAGAGAATTGATAATGCGTTGAACCTGCAATGAAGCGGAGGTATCGTCTGCAATTTTGTCTGATAGGGACATGCAGGTATGCCTCCTTGAGGTCCAAAGTGACTAGCCAAGCATTCTTGCCCAGCATGGGAAGAAGCTGCTGTAGTGTTAGCATCCTGAATTTTGGTACATGCAGATAGGTGTTCAGAATTGAAAGATCCAGAATGGGTCTCCATGCTTTGTCCTTACTTGGAACTAGGAAGAGTCTTGAGTAAAATCCTTGTCCTTGCTCCTGTGTAGGTACCTGTTGAATGGCTCTCATGTTCATAAGAGCTGTAATTTGTTTTTGTGCCTCTGCCCATTGATTTGGTGGCAGGTTTGGCATTCCTTTGATCCTTGGTAAGTTATAAAAGTGGAATCTGTATCCTTGAGAGACAATGTTTAGAACCCATTTGTCTTTTGTGATGATGTGCCAGTTGTCTGCAAAAAATGCTAGTTTTCCTCCCAAGGGTGTTGCCAGGAGAGATTTGCTTGGTAGTTTGAGGATAGAGTCATTGTGTCTGCCTTCTGCTAGCTTGGGGCCTGTCTTCTCCTCCTTTCTGGGTAGCAGAACCCCATTGGCGAGGTTTGTAAGGGCCCTGTGACTGACCTCTGCCCCTTGGGCGTCTGTATTTGCCCCTCTGTGATCTGTCTGAAGCTGGAAAGGACCAATTTTTGGTTGGCCAATTTCTGCTGAAGCGAGGGGGTTGTACCTGCAAGAAATCCTTGATCGTTTGCATAGATTTAGCCTTATCCTCCATTTTCTTTAAAACCTATTCTGCTCTGACACCAAATAATACATCCTGTTGTAAAGGTGCATCTAATAATTTTGCTTTAACCTGGTCAGGGAGGGTTTGCTCTTTTAACCAAGCATGTCTACGAATGACAGAGCCAGTAACACCTGCTCTACAGGAAGTTTCCAGTTAATCAAATCCGCATTGTAAAGTATTCTTGCCCACCTGTTCAGCTGCATGCAACAGATCCTGCATTTCCTTGAATTCAGGATGTTCTGAATGTCTGCTCATTTTTTGTTTTAACTGAGACATCAGGAATTGTTGATATTTCAACATGTGAAACTGGCAATTTAATGCTCTCATAGCCAGAGTTGCAGAGGTGTATATTTTCTTTCCCCATCTATCTAGGGCTCTGGAATCTCTTTCAGAGGGCACAGGATTTTTAGCCATAGAAGCTTTTGCTCCCTTAGGACCCTGGGATATGGTTTCTGGGTCAGCTACAGGGCTTTTATAAAGGAATTTGTGTGAGTCAGTTACTCTGTAGTATCTGTCTGGTTTGGCAGGAGCAGGAGGTAGAGAGTCTGGATTTAAACTAGACTCCAAGTAGACATCATCCACAATATCTAAAACAGGAGGGATAGCAAGAGGTCTGTGCTGGGGTAATAAAATGAACTCTCGGAGCCTTTTCTTAGAATCTGAGTAATCCTGGCCTTCCCAGTGGAAATGTTCCCTCATGGCATGTAATGTTTCCCCAAAGGAGTAGTCTTCAGGGGGAGATGCTGAGGGAACAGAGTCTTCAGCATCAGAATCCTCATAAGGTGGAAAAGTGTAATCCTGTTCCTCAGAAGAATCTGAGGAGAGAAAAACCTGGTCAGAGGATGCGTAATCCTCCTCTTGTCTTGGTTTTTTATCAGGAGGGGGATGGGAACCCCTGATAAGGGTAATTAAATCTTCAGCCATCTTAAGCATCTGTTTCTTAGGCATGGGGCCTTGATCTGTAGACTGATGAACAGTTTTCTTAGGTTTTAAAGGAGTTTTAAGCTTAGCATAAAATTTAATGGTGAGTGTAGCCGGTCTGAAGACACCTTCTGCAACCGAAGGTGTTTCCTCTGCACCAGTGTCTAATTCTGCTCCGGTGTCGGTAGATGGCTGCGTCAGCCTAGTAGACTCCACTTGGGAGTCAGTAGCTGTCTGGGGTTCAAGCTCTGCAGTTATCAGGGGCTGCGTAGGCGCCTCACTGAAAACCGGAGAGCCGGCGACAGGCCCAGCTGAGGCCTCGGGGTCTGGCTTATTCCTAGGCTGCCTGTCCTTATCCTTGCGATTTTTATGAATTGCGATCGTCGGCTGCTCAGACGGCATGATGTAATTAAATTTCCTACCAAAGTAATGCCGTGTGAAGTCAAAACGGCATTTGATAGTGCGTTTATTAAACCTAGTGCAAAACCGACAACCTGTGACGTCGTGGTCTGGGCCTAGGCAAGGAATACAATAGGAATGGAAGTCCTTATGAGGTATTTGCTTCCCACAAGAAATGCAATTGTTAACTTTTTCTGACATCGGACTGAGGCAAGAAAATGTTCCCCAACGGGGTACTTAGTTTTATTGAAGAGTTCGGACTGAAATTTAAATCGAAAATCTCAGGTGTTGGCCGACCGGCACTTGGAAACTGCTGCTGCTTCGGACACCGCACGGCAAGAAAGACTGAAGAAAATGGCATTGGGTGCCTCTTATATACCCCCGGTGCACTGATGTCAGGGAAGAAGCGACAGCAACCGACGCCGGACCAAGACTTTGGAATTCGGGCCGACTGCGGGACCGCCTGATGGCAGGATAACCCAAGTGTGATGACTGCAGCAGGGTAACACGATGAACATCCACCATGGCATCTACTGGTATCCCTTTAGCCCAATGTTGGTGATCTTCAGGAGCTGACAAAATGCAGCCTGGTCTCTTGGGGTTTGGCTCAATGGAATCGGGTATCTTCCAAGCCTGCAGTGCAATCAATTTAATTAGATCATCAGCTAGCAGAGATCCAAGAGGTAGATGGGCAGGCACAGAAAGCCTGCAGGTATACAGACTATTCCGTGGAAGGCTGATGGGAAGTCCAGTGACCCCCCCCCCCCCGTTTAAAGGTTTGTAATATGACTCCAAATGAGACATCTTCCAGGGGTCATTTTGGGAACCTTCCCCTTCATCGAAATCAGTATCTTCAGTGTAAGACTGTTCACGGGAGTCCCAGTGCTTTCTCTTGCACTTCCTTTTCAGAGGCACCTCCTTGGTGGGACAGGCCAGGGAGGTGTCTGAAGAGGACATAACCACAGTGGTAGAATCCTGAAATTTCTGTGCCTGCTGGTCACAGGCTGGAGGTAGCTCTGGGAGAGGGGAAGGACAGGGATGTTGGCCTGACGAGAGTAGTACCGACTGTGGACAAGGCCCTCTCCATGGCCTGGAAAGCACTCCTCCCCCTCTATAGGAGCTCGGAACAGAGGTAGATTCCCTTGGAACCATGATTCCCCCCCCCCCTGCACTGAGGAAGCTGCCTCCAAAGTTGAAACCGGAGTCGAACTCATGTGTGCTGATGCCTCTAGCAGCATTGACGGCTCCAACACCAGCAGAGTGGAACCATGCTCCCCAGAACAGACAAGTGAAGCTCTGAACCAGAGGGGTCTCCAGATCTGACAGAACCGAAGAGCTCAGGGTGGTTACAGTTGCCGGAGATGACCTGCTCGGCACAAACATAGTCGAAACTGGAACCGTCACAGCCAGTAACTCCAAGGGCTCAGTTGGAGTCAGTGGAGGAACAAAAACAGGTGAAAAGGTAGGTAAATTCCCAAAGCCAGGGAGACAAAGAACAGAAGTAGCTAATCCCCTTGCCGCCAGGAGCTGGTCCACCAGCCTCAAAACATCAGACTCCATGAGACTCTTGGTAGAAAGGACAAAAAAGCGACCGGGATCGAGGTTTTTCCAAGAAAGCACTTGGAAGTTGGTCTGGAAAAGGGTCTATAGATGGAGAGTATTTAGTTTGGGGCCTGTCTGTAAAGGAAAATTCTTTTGGTTCCGAAACAAATATAACCAGGAGTGAAGAGGCACAGAACTCATTGTGTCCAGAACAATAGCTAGTGCTGAAATAGTCTGTGCAGAGACCAGCACTGAAAGCACAGAGGGTTTAAGCAATTTCCCCGTTAGGTTCCACGGAAACTATGGGAACCGGGGAAGTTTTAGTCATCTTAGTTGGTGGTGCAGAGACTGTCGAAACCAACTGGCTCCTCTTCTTGGATCGGTCATGTTTACTAGAAGAGGAAGAAAAAGGGAAGCTAATATCAGTTTTGGATTTAGAAGCACATATGGCCTCACTGAAATTGGATTTAATGAGGTGCTTTAAAATCAACTTTTTTTTTTCTTTTTACAAGGGCCTGGTGACTGAAGCCATGACAAATAGCACAGCCTTCCTGAAGGTGCAATGGGCCCAGGCAGTAGACAGAGAGAGTATCTGTCTGAATTTGGCAAATTCCTCTCACACTTCTGGCATCTTTTGAAGCCAGAAGTACCCGTAGCCTTCTCTGCTAAAACAAAACACACACACACACATGGAAAAGTAAGAAGTTTAATTTTATTTTATTTTTTTAATGTAAAGTTAGGCAGAAGAAAGTACCAACAATGACACAGAAGGTTTACCGTAGAGGTAAACAGAGGAAAGAGAAAGAAAGAGGGACTACCAACAATGGCAGTGGGAAGAATAACAAGATAAGTGGGATGTTCAGTAATGATGCATCATGCCCTTTGCTGGTATTCCAATTGATGAATCTTTTCCACTTTGCTAAGTAGACCTTTCTGGTGGACGGTCTTCGAGCCTCTGTTAGTATCCGCTGAACTTCCTTGGAGAGAGATAAGTTGAAGTTATTTATGGGATCTCTCAGGCTGTTAGCTGCAGAGTCTGAAGGTTTGGATGCAGTGTTTCGAAATTGTGTTGAGTCAAAAGTAGAGGCCACTGAGGGAGGGCCCACCTCCTGGTGTGACATATGCTCCGTAGCAGTGGGTACCAGTGTTGTCTTGGCCAATCCGGAGCTATTATGATTCCCTTGGGCTTCTCTGCTTTGATCTTTAGTAATACTGAAGTCATCAGTGGCAGAGGTGGGAATGCATAGATTGCTAGGGAGTTCCAGTTGAATGAAAGAGCATCTATTTTCCAAGCCTTTGGATGGTATGTCCTTGTGCAAAATTTTGGTAGAAGATGATTGAGGTGAGAGACAAATAGGTCGACTTCTGGCTTGCCCCATGTCGAAGTGAGTTGTCTGAAAGCCTTCGGATGTAACCTCCACTCGTGTGGATCTGTGAAATTCCTGCTTAGGCTGTCCACCAACACATTGTCTTTTCCTGGAACAAACTGTGATTGTAACTGGATGTTTAGACTCAGTGATTTCTCCCAAAGCTGCATTGTCAGTCTGCAAAGGGGGTAAGAGTGGGTGCCCCCCTGCTTATGTACCACATCACAGTGGTGTTGTCTGTCCGTATCATTAAGTGACCTTGCTGGAGTTGGTTTTGAAAAGCCTCGATAGCATGCATTACTGCCAGCATTTCCTTTTGGTTTATATGCAGATGTGTTTCCTTTGGAGACCATTGTCCTTGTATACACCTGCCTTCCATGTGCGCCCCCCATCCGAGGACTGAGGCGTCTGTAGTCATGGTCTGTGTTATCTGTGGTTTTTTGAATGACATACCTGTGTTTTCCTGGCTCACCGAGGCCCACCATAGGAATTCCTTTTGTAAGCATGGAATGAGTGGTATGATTGTCTCCAAGTTGTTGCTGTGCTGAGACCAAACGCTTTTTAGGTACCATTGAAGCTTTCTCATGTGTAGTTTTGCTAATGGAACCAGTAGAATGCAGGATGCTATGTAACCCAGGGCCTGTAGGAATCTCCTTGCAGTCATCTGGGTGAGTTTTGCTAAACCTTTGAAGTATTGAGTTAACTTCTCTTGCTCGTCTTCTGTCAGGTAAGCCATCAGAGAGGCTGTGTCTAGTTTGGCTCCTAAGAAGATTATTTGCTGGGATGGATGCAGTCTTGACTTTTGGAAGTTGACTGTGTATCCCAGAGCTTGAAGTAATCGTATGACATATTCCAGATTTTTTGTCAACATCAATTTGTCGTCCGCTTGTATGAGGCAGTCGTCCAGGTACAGGTAAATTTGTATACCCTGGAGCCTGCAATGAGCAATTACTGAAGCCAGGCATTTTGTAAACACTCTGGGCGCAGTAGATAAGCCAAATGGCAATGCTGAGAATTGATAATGCTCTGGCCCTGCAAGAAATCTGAGGTATCTTCTGCAGCTGTGTCTGATAGGGACATGCAGGTATGCCTCCTTGAGGTCCAGAGTAATCAGCCACGACTCCTTGCCCAGCATGGGAAGGAGTTGCTGTAGAGTCAGCATTTTGAACTTTGGTACTATGAGAAAGGTGTTTAATGCGGACAAGTCCAGTATTGGTCTCCATTGAGTTTCTTTTCTTGGAACAAGGAACAGTCTTGAGTAAAACCCCTGTTCTTGTTCTTGTTGTGGAACTCTTTCTATTGCTTTCATTCGAGTTAGCAGAGTGATTTGCTTGATAGCCTCTACCCTTTGATGTTGTGGTAGATTTGGCATGCCTTGTTTTCTTGGTAAGGTATGAAAATGAAACCTGTACCCTCGGTCTATAATGTCCAAAATCCATTTGTCCTTTGTCAGTCTGTGCCAGTTTTCTGCAAACAGAGATAATTTCCCGCCCAAGGGAGCTTCTAGTTGCTCCCTGGTAGGCGGTAGTAGAGGAAAGTCATTGAGATTATGGTTGTTGGGCAGGAGAAACCCCTGAGTCACCTCTTTGGTTTCCTGGCTGCCATTGACTTCCCCTGTAAGGGCCTCTGTATTGGCCTCTTCCTCGGCCACGTCTGTTCTTACCCCTTTGAAACTTTTCTGGATTAGGAAAGGACCAGTTTTTTGAAGGCCAATTCCTACTGAATCTGGGGGGTTGAACCTGGAGGAAATCCTTTACAGTTTGAACTGATTTTGCTTTTTCTTCGATGGTCTTTAACACATCCTTAGCATTTGCACCAAAAAGCTTGTTCTTTTCCAAAGGTGCATCCAGAAGTTTTGCTTTTACATGATCTGGTAGAGGTTGATCTTTTAACCAAGCATGTCTATGCATCACTGCCCCTGTCATAGCTGCCCTACATGAAGCTTCCAGTGCATCATATCCACACTGCAGGAAGTGATTGCTTACTTGCTGAGTGTTATGTACAGCTTCCTGCAAAGTCTTCCTGTCTAAAGGATCAGGAGAAGCTAATGTTTTTTGTAAATCTTCTAAGAGATAATCCTGATATTGGAACATATGAAAAAGGCAATTTAAAGCTCTCATAGATAAGGTAGTAGATGTGTAAACCTTTTTACCCCAATCTCTCTAATGACCTTGCTTCCCTGTTGGAGGGCAAAGGATTTTTTGAGGTGGAGGCTGAAACTCCTTTAGGCCCCTGTGAAATAGTTTCCAAATCAACAGTATGGGCCCTGAATAGATGGGAATGAGTTTCTGGGACCCTGTAATACCTGTCTGGCTTGGCTGGAGCAGGAGGGAGAGAATCAGGGGTAGCACTAGAATCAGAATACAAATCATCCAGAACATCAAGTACAGGAGGAATAGCTAAGGGCCTGTGCTGAGGCTTCTTAAGGAAAGTTCTAAGGCGTTTTCTGGAATCAGAATATTCCTGGCCCTGCCACTTGAAATGTTCCCTCATGGTGTGCAGAACTTCCCCAAAAGAAATATCCTCAGGAGGGGAGGCCGAAGGTATGGAATCTTCTGCATCCGAGTCCTCATAGGTCTGGAAGAGCTCTTCCTGGCTATCAGAGTGGACAGAGCCCTCCGAGTCTTCATCTGAAGGAGTAGGGTCAGAGGGTTCAACCCGGGGCCTTTTATCAGGAGGAGGCTGGGATGCTCTCTCAGGATGGGTCTGTGAACCTCTAATCATGGAAATTAAATCAGCAGCCATGGACATAATTTGTGTCTCCGGAGTCGGCTGAGGTAAGGATTTAGAAGTGATATGCTTTGTTTTGCTGGCTGCCTTAGCCCTAGTGTAGGCCTTAATAGACATGGCCATAGGAGGCCTGGCAGCTCCACGTGCAGGAGTGACCCTGTCTACAGCAATGGTCTCGGGCATTTCCTCGGTTTCGGTATCCGGAGGAAAATCTATAACTGGCGGAGTAATGTCTGGAATCGGAGTCGTCGGTAATGCGGTGTCTTCGGTTCGGAGCGGTGGAGAGACCATCTCAGAGGGAACCGGAGCACTCGCGCTAGGTTTTGGCGTGGAGTCGGAGGTAGACGCGGGCCGAGGATGTCGGTCCCGGTCTTTTCGCTTTTTGGGAGTTTGCGATGTCGGAAGATCCGACGGCATGGTGTAAGCAAATTTATCGCCGAAAAAATCTTCAGCGAACTCCGCCCGGCGCCTGAGAGTGCACTTGTTGAAGCGAGCACAGGCTACACAGGCCAAGACGTCGTGGTCTGGGCCCAGGCAAGGCAGGCAGTAAGAGTGGAAATCCTTATGAGGTATTTGTTTACCACAAAAAAGACAATTGTTAACTTTTTCAGTAATTTCTGACATCGGCTGAGGCAAGAAAAGGTCCCCAACAGGGTACTTAGCTTTTTTGATGACTTCGGTATCGTAGAATACAGGAGCTGACCGACTGGCACTTGCGAACTGCTTCTGCTTCGGGCACTGCGCGGCAAGAAAGACTGAAGAAAATGGCGTCGGCTGATGCTTATATACTCCAGCCGCTCTGACGTCGGAGAGAAATGCGACATCAGCCGACGTCGGACCCAGACTTTAGAATCCGGCCGACCAAGGGCTGCCTGAGGCAGGACAACCCACATGTTATGACTGCAGTTGCATTCTTGAAGGACATCACAAAGTGTTAAGGAAGGTGCCTAGAGAGGAGCTGGGTAAGCGAAATAAAGATAGAGAACTACCTGATAAACGTTTTCAAAGAAAAATGCTTACAGTTTTAAAATAAATGACTTCACTCGAGAGCTGACAGGAAAAACTTCCCTGGCACCAAAAGTGGCAAACAAGATCTGAGGTGATCCTGAGGGGAACATTATGGGTAAAGCAGAGCTTGAGAGTTTTTAGAAGGCGGGAGCTGGAATAATGGCAGAGTTGGTTCCAAGATACAGAACTGAACCCACAGTCAAGGATTAAGTGAAGACTGACATCATCCTTCCAAATAGATACGAGTCTAAGGTACTCTGTATAACCTATCAGATTCAGTGGGAGCAGGTGGTTGACTGTCAGGTACACTAGTAACGGTGAGAAAAACATTCTCAAAGGTTGACAAAACAGGAGAAATAGCTGCAGACTTGTTTATATCCAGCTATAACAATTTATAACATATTTTCTGTACAACAGGAATTTCATTCTGCTCCCACCAAAAAACCTCATTCATCTTGGACAAAAGTCAAAAAAAAACATTCCAGAGGGAAATAAGAAAAGTACAGCTGTGTACACTTATCATACATGTAGATGTTCGAGTGTATTCACTGTTGCAGTCCTTACAAAATGGGTTATCTGGCTCCTGGTAGCTCACAGTCGGCCAGAATACAAGTCCTTCTTATACGACGTCAGCTGCCTTCGGATTAAGCCTGACATCAGGTACTAAGGAAGGTAGCTGACACCATTTCCTCAGTTTTTCTTGCCTTAACTGTCAGGAGCACCCCAAAAAGGTTAGACCAGGAAAAGAAAAATCCAGTCTGTGCCCTAGAAAAAAGGGGACCAGGGCTGCAACAGTGAATACACTTGAACATCTACATTTATGGTAAGTGTACACAACTGTACTATGTTCATCGTGTTTCACTGTTGCAGTCCTTACAAAATGAGTCGATTCCCAAAGCCCAGGGGAAAAAATAAAAGGGAGGAGGAACACCCACTGTTTAGGGGTTGGTAAGGATGCCCTGCAACACTGCAGTGGCAAAACCAGCCCTGGACTTAGAAAACACCCTGCCATTGGAAGTGTTCCCTCATTGAGTGTAGGGTTTCCCCAAAAGAAAATTCTTCTGGAGCTTTTGTAGGTAAGGCCTTGGAAAGCTTGGCTGCTTTAGCCCTGGAAAAGGCCTTGATAGACATAGAAGCAGGGGGTCTAGCTGCCCCACGTGCAGGAGTAGAGATGTCCAACGGAATAGTGTCAGACAACTCTTGTGTGCCTGCTACTTCAGCAGGAATTTCTGTAGCTGACTCAGCCATGGCCTGTGTGGCCTCGGTTATCGGAGGCATGCTTTCGGCCGAAGGGAGAACCGAGGTCTCGGTTTCAGCCGAAACCGAGACACTTGCGGTAGGCCTAACCGTGGTTTCAGCCGAAACCGCGGGCCGCGAGTGTCGGTCCTTTTCTTTGCGTTTTTTAGCTAAATGTGTAGTCGGAGTCTCCGACGGCATTTTATATGCAAAAGTGGAGCCAAAAAACTCTTCTGCAAACTCCGACCGACGTCTGAGAGTCCGTCGGTTGAAAGAAGCACAGGCTAAACAAGCTGATACGTCGTGGTCTGGGCCTAAGCAAGGAAGGCAGTAAGAGTGGAAATCCTTATGAGGTATTTGTTTCCCACAAGTTAAACAATTATTTACTTTGTCTGACATCGGCTGAGGCAAGAAAGAGTCCCCAATGGGGTACTTAGCTTTTTAGAAGTCTTCGGTACGTTGAAATCTCTGGATCTGACCGACCGGCACTTGCGAAGAGCTTCTGCTTCGGGCACCGCGCGGCAAGAAAGACAGAGGAAAATGGCGTCGGCTGATGCCTTTATACCCCAGCAGCTATGACGTCGGGTGAAGTGCGACATCAGCCGAGGCCAGACCCAGACTTTGGAATCCGGCCGACAGAAGGGCTGCCTGAGGCAGGACAACCCATTTGTTATGACTGCAGATGCATCCTTGAAGGACATCCAGCCCTGGACTTAGAAAACAAGGGTAAATTGTAATGTTTAATGAAAGTGTAGACAGAAGTCCACGTAGATGCTTCCAGGATGTCCCTAGTAGGTACACCTCTTAAAAAAGCTTCTGAGGTAGAGGCTGCTCTAGTAGAAAGGGTCCTAATACTCTGTGGAGGAACCTTGACATGCTGTAAGTAACAAAAGTGAATACAATGAGCAATACATTTAGAAATGGTCCGTTTAGAAATAGTTTTGCCCCGAGCTCCAGGAGCAAAACTGACCACCATCTGATCTGACTTTCGAAAAGGTTTAGTCCTGTCCAGGAAAAATCTAAGCTGTCTATGCACATCCGGGGAATGCAGTAACCTCTCTCCTTTTATTCAGAAGATTAGGAAATAAGGTAGGCAGGTGGATAGATTGGTTAAGAGTCAGGCTAGAAACGACCTTAGGCATAAAGGAGGGATTAGTCCTAAGAGGAACCCAATCCACATGGAACATGATAAAAGGCTTACTGCCATTAAGGCCTTGCAGCTCAGAAACTCTTCTAGCTGAAGTAATAGCCAAGAGAAAGGCAGTTTTCCAGGAGAGAAAACTTCAAATCTACTGAGGTAGCTTGTTCAAAAGGAGACAGAGTAGGCTTCTCAAGTACAAAATGAAGGTCCCAAGCAGGAGTAGGTGCCCTTCTGGGAGGCTTTAAATTGCTAGCTCCCCTGAGAAACGGTTTCAAGGGATGAGAGAAAATGGGTTGCTCAAAGGAACAATGAGCAGAAATAGCTGAAGCATGAATCGTGATAGAAGAAAAGGAAAGTTCACCATTAAGCAAGCCTGCCAGATAGTCAAGCATAAGAGGAAGAGTAAGTTGAAAAGGGTCTTCCCCTCTAGTCTGCATCCAAATGGAGAATCTTTTCCACTTATCTGTGTAAGACTTCCTAGTGTTAGGCCTCCTGGCCTCACAAAGGACCTCAACTACCTGTTGGGAAAGGTTTAAAGTATGAACCAAGCTGCCAAATGCAGAGTCTGAAAATGAGGATGCAGAATTTTTCCCCACTCCTGAACCAAGAGATTTGGTATCAGGGGAAGACGCCAAGGCTGAAACTGGGAGAGACTGCGAAGTAGTGGATACCAGTGCTGCCTGGGCCAGTCTGGAGCTATGATGATGGCCCTTGGTTTTTCGTCCCTCATCTTTAACAGCACTCTGGGAAGAAGAGGCAGAGGAGGGAATGCATAGATAGAGAGCTGTAACCAGGGGAAGGACAGAGCATCCACTTCCCAAGCCTTGTCGTGATGACCCCTGGTGCAAAAGGTTGGAAGAAGGTGGTTGGTCGGAGATGAGAAGAGATCCACCTGTCCAAACGCTCAATGATGCGAAAGAAGATGGTCTTGTTTAGTTGTCACTCGTGAGGATCCAGGACCTGCCTGCTCAACCGGTCTGCCAAGGTGCTGAGCCTTCCTGGAAGAAACTGAGCTATCACAGGACTGCCCATGGAATCTGCTATGGACCATAGTATCATGCTTTGTCTGCACAGGGGGTAGGAGTGAGTCCCTCCCTGCTTCTCGATGTACCACATGATTGTGGCGTTGTCTGTTCTGACTAGAAGAGTACCAGGAGAGAGAAGATGCTTGAAAGCCATCAAGGCCTGCAGGACTGCCATCAATTCCTTCAGATTTATGTGCAAATGAACCTGTTAATAGTTCCAAGTCCCCTAAATGCATCTGCCCTCTAGATGTGCTCCCCAAGCATAGTCTGAGGCATCTGTGGTGAGAATCTGGCTGGCAAGAGGTGGACAGAAAGGCAGGCCTTTGTTCTGTGCACAGGCCATCACCCACCAAAGGAACTCCGTCTGCAGGCAGGGAATCAGATGAAGTATCAAGTCTAAATCCTGAGTGTGTTGACACCAAAGGTTTTTGAGGTACCATTGTATTTTCCTCATATGCAGTCTGGCATATGGAATCATCAGAATACATGAAGCCATGAATCCCAGGACTTGCAGGAATTGCCTTGTAGAGAGCTGGGTCATGCTTGCCAAATTCTTTAAGTAATTCGAAAGATCCATTTGTTTGTCTTGAGGGAGGAATACCATCTGGGCTGCTATGTTCAAACTCGCTCCCAGGAATACAATCTCCCTGGTGGGTACCAATTTTGACTTCTTTTCGTTGACAGTGTAGCCCAAAGAGGTGAGAAGGTTCTTTACAAAGTCCACATCCTTTAGAAGTTGCTCTGGAGAGTTTGCCTGAATAAGACAGTCGTCCAAGTAAGTTAAATTTGAATGTTTCTTTGCCTGCAAAAAGCAATGACTGGAGCTAGGCATTTTGTAAAAACTCTGGGAGCAGTAAATAAGCCAAAGGGCAGTGCAGAGAATTGGAAGTGTCTGTTCCCCGCCCTGAAGCAAAGGAACTGCCTGCAGCTTTCCCTTATTGGGATGTGCAGATAAGTTTATTTGAGATCCAAAGTCACCAGCCAGGAATCCTTGGCCAGCATTCGCAACTGCTGCTGAAGAGTGAGCATTTTGAACTTGGGAATCACCAGATAAAAGTGTTTAGAATGGACAAATCCAGAATAGGGCATCAGGTGGCCCCTTTTTTGGGAACCAGGAAAAATCTTGAGTAGAAATCCTGGCCTATCTGTAGTGCAGGAACTGGCTCTATTGCTCCCAGGTTTAGCAAAGAAGACACTTGTTTTTCTGCTTCTGCCCTTTGAAGTGGGGGAGTATCTGGGTATCCTTGGAGGACAGGGAAGGTGTGAAAGGAGAACTTGTAGCCTTGGGATACTATTTTGAGCACCCATAAGTCGTCTGTGATGGTGTACCAGACATCTGCAGAAAAAGCCAACTTTCCCCCCAAAGGAAACCCTGGGCCTGTAGAGGCAGGCCGGAGTCATTGGGAATGCTCGCTTTGGGAAGTGTGCTTAGAACTCCCCATTTTTGAAGAGGAAGCCTGCCAGTGCTTAGCCTTTTGAGGGGTGGAAGTCTGTCCCCTAGAAGACCTATAACCCCTAGGCCTAGTGCAACCCTGTTTACTAGGGTCAGGAAAAGTCCAATTCTTAGAAAGGCAATGTCTACTAAAACAAGGAAGCTGAACTTGTAGGAAGTCCTTAACTGTTTGCATAGATTTTGCCTTACCCTCCAACATTTTCAACACCTCTTCTGCTTTGCTACCAAAAAGACTGTCCTTGCGCAAAGGTGCATCCAGTAATTTAGGTTTGACAGGTTCAGAAAGGGGCTGTTCCCTGAGCCAAGCATGTCTTCTAATAACAGAACCAGTGGCAGCTACCCTGCAAGAAGCCTCCAGAGTGTCGAAATCACAATGCAGAGAATGTTTAGTGACAAGAGTGGCAGAATTCAATAACTCTTGCATGTCCTTACTCTCCATTGGGGAAGAAACACCAGCAATTTTAGCCTTAATGGTCTCCAAAGTATGCTGCTGATACTTAAGCATATGAAAGAGACAATTAACAGACCTAATCACCATTGTGGAAGACGTATAAACCTTTTTACCCCATCTATCCAATGCCCTAGATTCCCTGTCAGAAGGAACGGGATTTTTAGCAACTGTGGCTTTAACACCTTTAGGGCCTTGAGAAATAATCTCTGGATCAGCAATAGGATTCTTGAAAAGGAACGGATGAGAATCAGGAACTCTACAATACCGGTCAGGCTTTCTGGGAGCAGGAGGAACAGAATTAGGAGCCGAAGAATTCTCCAAGAAAACATCATCAACCACTTCCAAAACCGGAGGGATAGCCAAAGGCTTATGCTGTGGCAAATCCAATAATTCCCTAATCCGTTTCTTAGACTGAGGGTAGTCCTGACTTTCCCATTTGAAATGCTCCCTAAGAGTATTCAGAGCATCTCCAAAAGAAAAATCTTATGGAGGGGAGGCAGAAGGGATGGAGTCTTCTGCATCAGAATCCTCAAAACCAGAAAAAAGTTGAGAATTTTCCTCTTCATTAGCAGAGTTGCTGGAAACCTCAGAGTCTGAGGCAGACAAAACTTCTGGTGACAATTCCCTAGCCCTCTTAGAAGAAGGTGGCTGAGAGCCCCTGATAAGGGTCAAGAGATCACTAGCCATTTTAATCATCAGAGACTGAGGCATTTGAGGGGAGCCCTGCTTTGGAGTAGATTTTCGGCTGGAATGCCTGCTAGAAAGCAGGAGGGACTCAGGAGGCCTAGCCACTGCAGTAGTCTGAACCAAGGTCGTTGGTCTGGATCTGGTCTCCGGGCGGAGAAAAGAGGCCTCAGAAGCTGATGCCTGCTTAGCGGCTCTGAATCAATCAGAGGCGGCGACTGGTAAAGGGTCAGAAGACGAAGTAGAAGCCTGTGGTATGGAGGACTCAGAAAAGGTCTCTGCAGACGCCTGCTGCTGAACATCCACGGACTGCAGGGGTAATGAAAGCGCCTCACTGACTACCGCTGGGCTGACAACTGACTTAACAGGGACATCGTCGGCTAATTTGACCTTAAGCCTGTCGCTGTCCTTATCCTTGCACGTCTTAGGAACATCTGACATTGGGAGACCAGAAGACACCATACCAACGAACTTGGGCCAAACTCCGAAATGCTTGAACAAGATCCTAACTCTATGGCATATGGTTTGTGGGTTGATAGAAGCACAGAAAACACAATAAGGGACGTCGTGCTCAAGGCCCAAACAAGTGATACAAGAGTGAAAATCATGGTGCGGAATCTGTTTTCCACAGGCAAGACAGTTATTAACTTTCTCTGACATTCGTTAAAGCAAGAAAAGAGGGTCTCCCAATGGGGTACTTATCTGAGGATTTCTTCAACTAAGCAGTGGGAATACAAAACGAAGGTACTTGGCCGACCAGCACTCGTGCAAAATGCTTCTGCTTCGGACTTCGCGGCAAGAAAGACTGGGGAAATGGCGTCAGCTGCCTTCCTTTGTACCTGACGTCCTACTAAATCCGAAGGCAGCCGACATCATATACCAAGGACTTCGGTATTCTGGCCGACTGTGGGCTACCGGGGAGCCAGATAACCCATTTTGTAAGGACTGCAACAGTGAAACATGATGAACATTACTGCTTTACTCAAAGTCATGATTTTCTGACTGAAGAAATTCCTGGAGTACAACCATCACCCTGCCATGCCTACTCTTCTGACTGACAATATCAGAAAGAAAGGGCACAAAATAGTTTGATGAAACCACTTCAACAAACAACAATTTTGTTTTTGGACACTCCCTCCCCAATTAAGAGGTCGCACGACAGTGGAGGAAAAAAAGCATTCATTGAGTCAGGCAAGGGAAACAGTATGTTTATTGCCATGACATGCCAACTCTCAGGAATTCCCTGGCTGACATGGTGGTCCTTTTTGATATTTCCGTAAATATTGGGATAGGAACAGGATCTTGTCTTGTAGCAGGTAGGCCTTCTAGTCCCTGAGGTGGGATTTTTGGAGAGGGACAAACCCAGTCTAGAGAAGTAATCTATGGTCAGTCAGAAATGCCTGCATATCATCCAGAGATAAAGCCCGAGACAATCATTCAGAGAGGGTTAGATGTAGATGACTTTTGCTCTGCAGAAAGCCATCAGTGAAACAAAGTTTGGTAAAAACTTGAAGCAATGGACATGCCAAACAGCAAAGCATAAAACAGCCCCCTGCATCTCAAACTCAGGGGAACTACCTGTGTTCCTGGTGCTATGGAGATATTGGGACTGGCATCCTAAAAATACAGGGTGACCATGAGATCTTTGATGAGATACGCTTCTAAAGGATAGGAGTCCTGAATGTTTGGACAAGTAGGAACTTGTCCAGTTTTGACAGGTTTACAAAACCTTTCTTTTGGTAGAACCAGGAACAACCTGGAGTAAAACCCTGTCCCTTTCAAGTTGTGTGGGACGGGTTCTACAGATCCCTCTGCTAGCTGCTGTTGATCTTTTGAGGATGTGCAGAATGCCTCAAAGGATATAAATTATTCTGAAAACTGCATCTTGTATCCTGACTTTATGTGATGAGACACTAATTTGCGTGAGGTAATGCTGAGAAGGGGGGGGGGGGTTGTCTCCGATCTGTCTGACAGGGCAGTGTGGGGGGTTAGGGTTGGGATGGGATTTTCTGAAGGGAGAGGAGAAGACGGAGGTGCATTTTAAGTTAGAGCTACTCCCTCCTGGGTCCTAAAGTCTGGGACTCAACATGCCTACCTTTTGTGTCAGTCCGCCACTTTCTTGGGTATTTATCCTTTTTCTTGTCCTTACACTTTGTGGGAATTTTGGGGGTAATTTTTGCTGAACTTTGGTAAGGAGACCTGCAGAAAGTGTTGACTGGCTGCACAGTCTTTGACTTCTCTGCCAGGTTCTTGACTAGTCCAGTCTGGGACCCAGACAGGAAATCATTATTGAGGGGTGCATCAAGGATCTCTGCCTTAATATACTCTGGCAGGGGCTGCTCCCTTGGAATAGTACATTAACAGACACTGTTGCAACTGCCCCGTGAGATGCATCCAAAACACTGACGCCATATTTCAGGGAGTGTTCCGCAAACTGAGCAATAGCACTGCAGAACTAAATCTCCACCTTCTGGAAAGTCTTATCCTCAGCCCTTCCTACTTTAAGCTGTATCTCATCCAAGAGGACTTCTGGTATTTAGCAATATGAAACTAGCACTTCAATGCTCTCATGATCAGGGTAGCCAACGTGCAAGTCTTCTTTGAAATTCAAACAGCTCTACTCTCCTTGTCATATGAGAGGGAGTTTCAAGAACAGAAGCCTTTGGACACCTTTAAATCAGAATAGACCATTTAGGATCTGCAACAGGGTTTTTACAGGTGCTTGTGGAAGTCAAGCATTCTATAAAAAGTGTCAACTGTCCTTGGAGCTAGTGGTTGGGAGCCAGGTTGCAAGGATGCGTCCTGGAACATAATTTCCAGAACTGTAAGAGTAAATATAGGCTCTGGCTCAGGAAGACAAAGAAAAGTACAGTTGTGTACCTACCATAAATGTAGATGTTCGAGTGTATTCACTGTTGCAGTCATTACACTTGGGTTATCCTGCTGGCAGGTGACCTGCAGTCGGCCCATGTTCCAAAGTCTTGGTCCGCGTCGGTTGCTGTCGCCTCTTCCCTGAAGTCAGTGCGCCAGGGGGTATAAAAGTTGCAACCGACGCCATTTTCTTCAGTTTTTCTTGCCCCAGATGTCAGGTGCCCCCAGATAGGTAGGCTGAAAAGATATAAGTATGCCAAACAACCATGCATATATTACTGTAAACATTTCTTTCATCTACAAGCAAATACACCACATAGGTTGTATAGAGTTGAGAAGTACAGAATAATCCCAGCAAAGAGGGGGATGGTGGGTGGGTAACCAGGACAGCAACAGTGAATACACTCGAACATCTACATTTATGGTAGGTACACAACTGTACTATGTTCATAGTGTTTCACTGTTGCAGTCATTACACTTGGGTAGAATCCCAAAGCTGAGGTTGGGTGGCTGGGTCTAGATTGGATTTGGCGAGGCTAACAAGCCCTGCAGAACTGCGGTGGCAAAGCCTGCTCTGGATTTGGAGTAGAGAGGTAGGTGGTAGTGCTTGGTAAAAGCATGCACTGAGCTCCAGGTTGCAGCTTCTAAAATATCTTTGGTTGGTACCCCTCTGAGGAAAGCTGCTGAAGTGGCTGCTGCTCTGGTAGAATGAGGCCTAATGCCCTTAGGCACAGATTTGCCATGTTGTGCATAACAGAAGCGGATGCAGTGTCCTATCCATTTGGAGATTGTCTGCTTTGTAATAGGTTTTCCTTGTGATCCTGCAGCATATGCTACAAACAGTTGCTCAGTTTGTCTGAAAGCTTTTGTTTTGTCCAAGTAAAATCGTAGCTGCCTGTGTATATCCAAAGCGTGCAGAAGTTTTTCCCCTTTATTCTGGGGATTAGGGTAGAAAGTAGGCAAATGAATTGTTTGGTTTAAGGCCACATTGGAGACCACTTTTGGCATGAATGTTGGGTTTGTTCTTAGAGAAACCCTGTCTTGATGAAAAATGAGGAAAGGTTCTACAGCCATCTCTGCCTGTAACTCTGAGACTCTTCTTGCTGAAGTTATTGCTGGGAGCAGAGCAGTTTTCCATGACAGGAATTTAAGATCAGCTGTGCTGGCTGGTTCAAATGGAGGCAGTGTTAGTTTTTCTAAAACAAAATTGAGGTCCCAAGTTGGTACTAGTGCTCTTCTAGGGGGTCTTATATTCTTTGCCCCTCTGAGGTACTGTCGTGGTAGAGGATGTGAAAAAATTGGAGGATCCGCACTGTAATGAGCTGAAATGGCAGAGGCATGGATTTTAATAGATGAAAAAGATAGGCCTTTGTCCAACATCTCAGTCAAGTATTGTAAAATCTGAGGTATATTAGGGACCAGTGGGTCTAGTCCTTGTGCCTGGTTCCAAGCACAAAATCTCTTCCATTTTTCTGCATAAGATTTCCTAGTGCTGGGCCTCCTGGCTTCCAAAATTACATCCATAATAGCTTTAAAGAGAGGTGCAGTCTAAGCGGCTACAATATTTGCCATGCTGACAAGGTGTAAGGTTCTGAGTTGACTGTGCAGAATCTGATAGTTTTGCTGTGTCAGAAGATGAGGGATTTGAGGTAGAGGCCACGGTGGGCCTTGGGACAGAGTTTTTAGGATTGGACACCAGTGCTGCCGTGGCCAGTCTGGTGCAATCAGGATCATTTTTGGCCTTTCTTGTCTGACTTTTAGAAGTACCTTGGTGAGAAGAGGCATCGGAGGGAAGGCATAGACTGTCAGGTTTTTCCAGCTGAATGATAAAGCATCCACTTTCCATGCTTGAGAGTGATAAGTTCTTGTGCAAAATGTCTATTTGGCAATTGTGAGGGGAGGCAAAAAGATCTATGTCTGGCCGTTCCCCACTCCCTTGTTATCATGTTGAACACTTGTGGGTTTAGCTTCCATTCGTGAGGATCCATGAGATTTCTGCTTAGTTCGTCTGCCAGTGTATTTTTTATTCCTGGCAGGAATTGTGCTTGCAGATGTACCTGGTAGGTTAGTGCTATGTTCCACAAAGTCATGGCTTGTCTGCATAAGGGGTAGGAATGCGTGCCCCCTTGCTTGTTTATGTACCACATAACTGTGGTATTGTCCATCTTTATTAACAGTTGTCCTGGATGTATTAGGTCTTTGAAGGCTGTCAGGGCATTTTGTACAGCTAGCATCTCTTTTTGATTGACGTGAAGATGCATTTGTTCCCTGGGCCACGTGCCCTGAACACATTTTCCTGCCATATGTGCTCCCCAGGCATAATCCGATGCATCCGTTGTTAATGTTTGCCTGGCTGTAGGTAAGGTGAAAGGCTGTCCCTTGTTGTGGTGACAGGCCTGGAACCACCATCGCAACTCCTGTTGTAGGTAGGGGATCAAGGTTATGATTGTCTCTAGGCTGTGACAATGCTGAGTCCAAACACTTTTTAGATACCATTGTAGTTTCCTCATATGCAGCTTTGCATATGGAATTAGTAGAATGCAGGATGCCATGAAACCCAAGGCCTGCAGAATTTTTCTTGCAGGTGGCTGGGTCTTTTTTGCCATCATTTGAAAGTAATGAGTCAGTTGCCTTTGTCTGCCATGAGATAGGCCATCTGGGCAGTTGTATTTAGGCTTGCACCCAGGAATATTATCTCTTGAGAGGGCACTAGTTTTGATTTCTTTTCGTTTACTGTGTACCCTAGGCAAATTAGTAACCTTTTTACAAACGCCAGGTGCTTTAGAAAAATCTCCTTGCTCTCTGCTTGAATAAGGCAGTCGTCCAAGTGGGAATATATCTGAATTCCTGTTTGTCTGCAAAATGCAATTACTGGAGCCAGGCATTTTGTGAAGACCCTGGGCGCAGTAGATAAGCCAAAGGGCAGTGCAGAGAATTGGTAATGCATTGAGCCTGCTATAAATCTGAGGTATCTTCTGCACGATTGTCTGATTGGGATGTGCAGGTATGCCTCCTTGAGATCCAAAGTAACTAGCCAAGTCTCCTTGCCCAGCATCGGCAGAAGTTGTTGTAGTGCTAACATTTTGTTTTTTGGAACATCCAGGAAGGTATTTAAGATTGACAGGTCCAGTATTGGTCTCCAGGCTTCGTCTTTTCTGGGTACTAAGAAAAGTCTCGAGTAAAATCCTTGCCCCTGTTCTTCTTGTGGAACTTTTTGAATTGCTCCCATATCCATAAGAGCAGCAATCTGTTTTTGTGCCTCTGCCCATTGGTTTTGTGGCAGGTTTGGCATACCGTTTAGTTTTGGAACCGTGTGGAAGTGGAACCTGTACCCCCGAGAGACTATATTCAGCACCCATTGGTCTTGGGTGATCATGTGACAATTGTTTGAGAAAAGTGTTAGCTTTCCCCCTAGTGGTGCTGTCAACTGGTAAGAGCTTGGCATTTGCAGAGGGAAGTCATTGTGTCTGTTTCCTATAAGGTTGTGATTTGTCTTCCCCTCCTTTGGGGGCTGAAGCACCCCATTGTTTAGGTCTGTAGGAGCCTTGGGGCTGAGATCTGCCTCTTGGGCATCTGTATCTGCCTCTTTGTGGCCTGTCTGACACTGGAAAGGACCAATTTTCTGAAGGCCAGTTTCTGCTAAATCTAGGTGGCTGAACCTATAAGAAATCTTTCACCGTTTGCATTGACTTTGCTTTATCCTCCATTTTCTTTAACACCTCTTCTGCCTTAACACCAAACAAAGTATCATGCTGTAGTGGAGCATCCAACAATTTTACCTTAACATGATCAGGTAAACTTTGCTCTTTCAACCAAGCATGTCTTCGAATAACTGAGCCTGTAACTGCGGCTCTATAAGAAGCCTCTAATGAATCAAAACCACACTGCAGAGTATGCTTTCCCACTTGTTCAACTGCATGCAATAATTCCTGAATTTCTTTACTGTCACGATTTTCTGTATTTGTAGCTATTTTCTGCTTTAACAATGACATGAGATACTGTTGATATTTAAGCATGTGAAACTGACAGTTTAAAGCTCTTACAACTAAAGTAGCAGAAGTGTATACTTTTTCCCCCATCTGTCCAGAGCTCTGGAATCCCTATCTGAGGGGACAGGATTTTTGGCAGTGGAAGCTTCAACCCCTTTAGGACCCTGAGAAATTGTTTCTGGGTCTGCAGCGGGGTTTTTGTAAAAATATTTATGAGAGTCAGGGACCCTGTAGTACCTGTCTGGCTTTACTGGTGCAGGGGGTAAAGAATCTGGAGACAGACTGGATTCAAAAAAACATCATCTACAATATCAAGCACAGGGGGGATAGCCAGGGGCCTGTGCTGAGGCAATAAAGGAAATCTCTGAGCCTTTTCTTGGATTCTGAGTAATCCTGGCTCTCCCAGTAGAAATGCTCCCTCATGGTGTGCAGGGTTTCCCCAAAAGAATAATCCTCAGGTGGTGAGGCTGAAGGAATGGACTCTTCAGCATCAGAGTCCTCATAAGGAGGGAGAGAATAGCCCTGATCAGAAGAAGAATCAGAGGAAATGGAAACCTGATCAGAGGAATCAATCAGTATCTTGCCTAGGCCTTTTGTCAGGAGGGGTATGGGAGCCCCTGATTAAAGTAATAAGATCTTCGGCCATTTTAAGCATCTGTTTCTTTGGCACGGATGACTGTTCTGGAGAATGCTGCACTTGTTTCCTTGTCTTTGACTTTGCCTTTGCTGATGTAGTAGCCTTAATTGTAAGCTGTGAAGGTCTTAAGGCACCCTCAGAAGCCAGTGCCTGCTCAGCGGCTCCGGACCCATCTGAGGGCATAGCTTCCGTAGGCCCAATACCTTGAGTTTCCACAGGCTTCAGGGCCTTGACGTGGCTGTCGGTTACGGCCTGTGGCTCTGAGGTAGCGGGTGTCAAGGGCTGCGAAAGCACCTCACTGAACTGGCGACTGGCCTAGAAGAGGCTTCGTCGTCGGTTATGGACCTCGGATGCCTGTGTCTTTCTTTGTCTTTACGTTTTTTACACATTCCAGTCGTCGGTTGATCCGATGGCATTATATAGTTAAATCTTCGTCCAAAGTAATGTAAAGCAAATTCAAACCAATGTTTAATAGTGCATTTATTGAATCTAGCACAAAACCGACAACTAGTAACATCGTGATCAGGGCCTAGGCAAGGAATGCAATAAGAGTGAAAGTCCTTATGAGGTATTTGCTTCCCACAAGAAATACAATTATTAACTTTTACTGACATCGGTCTGCAGCAAGAAAAAGTTTTCCCAACGGGGTACTTAGCTTTATTGAAGACTTCGGTTCTGAAATTCAAGTTTGAAAATCTCAGGAGTCGGCCGACCGGCACTTGCGAACTGCTTTTGCTTCGGGCACCGCGCGGCAAGAAAGACTGGAGAAAATGGTGTCGGTTGCAACTTTTATACCCCTGGCGCACTGACGTCAGGGAAGAGGCGACAGCAACCGACGCCGGACTAAGACTTTGGAACTCGGGCCGACTGCGGGTCGCCTGCCAGTAGGATAATCCAAGTGTAATGACTGCAACAGTGAAACACGATGAACATCTGTTCAAACCTCCTCTTAGATTGTGGACACTCCCAAGTTTCACAGTTACAGGAGTCTTCCATCTTATGTAAAATGAGACCAAAAGAAACACACTTAAGAGGCTGAGGTTAAAATACCTTATGACTCTCACAGTTGTCACAGGGCTCAGTAGACAACTGGTCGGTCAACATACACAAGGTTATTCTCAAATTAAGAATCAGATGACTCAAGCATTGGTCCCTCTGCCTTTACAGAAGAAAGTCATGAGGAGGGAAACTTCTCATGGTAGAAGTATCTGGATCTCAAAACCTGAACATGTCCTGCCAGACGTGTGAGGACCAAGGCTCTGGCCCATATAGCTGAGGCTGGAACATTTTGCCTTCAGATGCTTCAGCCTGTATTTGGGAGTGGTATCAATCCAAAAAGGAGTTCATTGTTCAATGGTGCATTACAGAATCCACCTTAACAAGGGATGAGAAGGGTCAACTCCTCAGTGAGGAAGGTCACCAAATTACTAGTAGCTACTGCCTTGAATGATGCGCAAGAAGCATTAAAGTTGTGTTATAGCATGATTGGCAACTTGGGCACAAGAGGAAGTATAAACAAATAAGGAGGTTGATGCTTGAGTTAACAACTTCATTAAATCCCACTTAGACTGTGGCAAAGGTGCAAGTACTTTAACAGAAGAGAAAACAAAAGTACAGTTGTATACACTTACCATAAATGTAGATGTTAGAGTGTATTCACTGTTGCAGTCATCACACTTGGATTATCCCTGCCAGGGTAGCCCTCGGCTGGCCCAAATACCAGATGTTTAGTATTTCTGCGTCGGTTGATGTCTCTTCAGGACTGACGCCAGGTCATTAATAGTATAAAGTAAGGCAGCCAACGCCATTACATCAGTTTTTCTTGCCCTGTCAGGAGCCCCCAAGTGGGAGCCAGGTTATGGTGGAAGAACCCCACCAGTAGAAAGTAAATACCAAAATGTCCCTTGTAAAGAGAGAGAGAGAGAAAGAGAGAAGAGGGGGACGGAGGGAGGGAAACCAGGACTGCAACAGTGAATAGACTCGAACATCTACATTTATGGTAAGTGTACACAACTGTACTATGTTCTTCATGTTTCACTGTTGCAGTCATCACATGTGGGTTGATTCGCAAAGCTGAAGAAAAGTGTGGAGGCAGTCAAGGAGACTAGGGGCTGGCTAGGATGCCTTGCAAGACTGCAGTGGCAAAGCCTGCCCTGGATTTGGAGAAGATAGGTAGGTGGTAATGTTTGGTGAAAGTGTGAACAGATGTCCGGGTGGCAGCCTCCAGGATGTTCCTGGTGGGGACTCCTCTGAGGAAAGCTGCAGAGATGGAGGCTGCTCTGGTGGAGAGAGTCCTGACCCACTTAGGGGGAGGCTTTCAGTGTTGCTTGTAACAGAAATGGATGCAGTGTGCTATCTATTTAGAAATATTTTGGAGATGCTTTGCCCTCTGCTCCTGCAGGAAAGCTAACCAACAATTGATCAGACTTTCTGAATGATTTAGTCCTGTCTAGATACAATCTGAGGTGTCTGTGCACATCTAGAGTGTGCAGGATCCTTTCCCCCTTGTTCTGTGGGTTAGGGAAGAAGGTGGGCAAATGAATGGATTGGTTGAGAGCCACACTGGACACCACTTTGGGCATGAAGGATGGGTTAGTCCTGAGGGAAACCTTGTCAGCATGGAAGATGATGAATGGCTCCACAGCCATGAGTGCTTGTAGCTCGGAGACTCTTCTGGCTGAAGTGATGGCCAGAAGAAAAAATGTCTTCCAGGAGAGAAACTTGTAACTCTGCTGAAGATGCTGGTTCGAAGGGGGGCAGGGTGACCTTTTCCAATACAAAGTTAAGGTCCCAAGCTGGGGTAGGTGCTCTTCTGGGTGGCTTCAAGTTGCTAGCCCCTCTTAGAAATTGTTTGATCACAGGGTGAGAGAAAAGGGGCCGCTCAGTGGGGAAATGAGCAGAGACATGAAGTTTAATAGAGGAAAAAGTGAGACCACTATGTAGCAGGTCAGGTAGGTAATCCAGGATGAGAGGGAAGGAGGGCTGTGCCATATCGGCTCCCTTAGCCTGAATCCAGGTGCAGAACCTTTTCCATTTGTCAGCATAAGACTTTCTTGTGCTAGGGCATCTAGCCTCGTGTATAACATCTAGAACCTGTTTACTGAGGTTGGCAGTTGGATCAGTGGTTAGGGAATTAGCCAAACTGCCATACTGAGGGTCTGCAATTGGGGACGCATGAATTCTCCTTCTCTCTGGGTCAGGAGGGTTGGGGTCTAGTGAGATGCCATGGTGGCAGTGAGGACAAGCTGCACAGCAGTGGGTACCAGTGCTGGTGAGGCCAGTCTGGAGCAATAAGAATTGTCCTTGGTTTTTCATCCCTTATTTTGAGCAGTACCTTGGTAGTGGAGGAAAGGCATAGACTGACATTGACTCAGGGGAAGGACAGGGCATCCACTTTCCAAGCCATGCAGTGATGCTCCCTGGTGCAGACCTTACTGAGCTGATAGTTGGTGTGGCAGGCAAAGAGGTCGACGTTTGGGGTGCCCCCATTTCTGAGTTATTAGGGTGAAGGTTCTTTTGTCTAGCTGCCACTTGTATGGGTCCAGAAGATTTCTGCTGAAGTGATATGCCAGAGAGTTTAGAGAACCTGTCAGGAATTGCACTAACAGGTGCAGTTGCATGGCAGAGGCTGTGTGCCATAGGGTCATGGCCAGCCTGCAGAGAGGGTAGGAGTGAGTACCTCCCTGATTGTTGATATACCAACATCACAGTGTTGCTGTCTGTTTTAATCAGGAGAGCCCCTGGGGAGAGAAGGGGCCTGAAAGCTGTCAATGCGTGCTGGACAGCTAACATCTCTTTTTGGTTGATGTGCAGATGGATTTGCTGTGGGCTCCATTGGCCCTGTATGCAACTGCTGACCAGGTGTGCACCCCAGGCATAGTCTGATGCATCTGTGGTGAGGGTCTGGGTGGCTGGGGGGGTGGAGTGGTGGTGGTGAGAAAGGTAGTCCCTTGTTGTGCGATCATCCTGCTGCCCACTAAAGAATATCTTTCCTGAGGCAAGGTATCATGGGTATAAGAGTTTCCAGGTCTTGAGAGTGTTGACACCAAAGGCTTTTTAGGTACCACTGAAGTTTCCTCATTTGCAGTCTGGCATATGGAATGAGTAGAATGCAAGATGTCATGAACCCCAGAGCTTGCAGGATTTTCTTTGCAGATAACTGGGGTCTGGTGGCTAGTTGAGAGAAGTAGGCTGTCAGGTAAGTTTGCTTTTCTGGTGTAAGGAATGCCATCTGGGATGCTGTGTCCAGGCTTGCTCCCAGGAATATAATCATACAAAAGGAGGGGGCATATATCCATATTCATCAAGGATACCCACACCTCCAGGTTAGTGGCACAGCATGATGTTTCAGAGATTATCCACGTGCAACTAACAATGGGCTAAACTGCAATTCAAATTGCAGCTTGCTACAGATCACCCACCATGTCCCAGGACCCCCATTCCACGTTACTGGAAACACTGGGAAACATAAAAGTCCTACCAAACACCCTAATATTGGGTGATTTCAATTACTCAAACATTAACTGGGAGCACTACTCAAGTACTAACTCCCTTGCCCAACTATTCCTAGAATTTATAAACTGAAATGCCCTGGTTCAACTGGTCAACACTCCCACCAGAGGTGACAACATATTGGACCTGGTCATCACCAACATGGGCGACCGGTGTTCCACACCAGAGGTCAACCCCTCGCTGGTTAGATCTGACCATAAACAAATCAATTTGGATATACATATTCCGTCCCCACCCCCAGACAAGAAAGCCACCATGAAAAACTCTTCAAAAGCAAACTTCACGTTACTTAAGACAGAGGTGGAAAATTTCAAAGCCCCCATGCTGAAGGACAACACTGTCCAAGCTGCAAAATCCTTTACTAATGCATTCTACGGGGCAGCTACAAGAATGCATGGATTGTGCCATCCCAAGCAAAACCAAGACTCACTCCTCCAAGAAAAGGAAACCGGTCTGGTGGACTCCTGTCATAAACAAGCTATACAATATGAGGAGGAAACTAGTAGAAAAAAAAAAAAGAGTAAAATCCCAAAAAGGGAAGACATCCCTGATCAGTATCAGCAAGAAACTATGATCCCTCATAAAATCATCCAAGGCGAGCTTTGAAAGAAAAATTGCCAAGGACTCCAAATATAACCACAAGGCATTCTTTAGCTATGTCAAGAATCTAAGTGGCAATGCTCAGATCTGCTCTGAGTTAGTGCAGAATGGCACAAAATACACTGAACCGACCGATATCGCCAACATCCTGACAGACAGGTTCAGCACAGATTTCACCCCCCTCTCACCCCCAAAATGGCCCATAACCATACCAGAAGAATGTAGAGTCCCTGAAATCACAGACACTCAGGTTAAAACAGCCCACTCCAAAGCCAAAAACTCAGCATCAATGGGACCGGACGGTGTCCCAGGCTGCGTCCTACACAAGCTCAAAGGCAAACTAACCCCTCACCTAAACACACTGTTCAAACTCGGCCTCTCCACAAGCTACATACCCCATAGAGTGGCGCACAGCAACTGTTATTCCGCTCCACAAAGGTGGAGCCACAACAGACCCCAGGAACTATCGCCCTACAAGCCTGACTAGCTTGGTCTGCAAGGCTATGGAGCTCATTAACAGACATTGGGAACCTCCAAACACTGGACCCTACTCAGTTTGGCTTTAAGGGCAGATCATGCCTCCTAAACCTGGTGGACTTCTTTGAGACAGTTACCAAGGCTATAGATGAGGGAAAGTTGGTACACACAGCCTACCTAGACCTCGCTAAGGCCTTTGACACCATTCCCCATTCGGGTATTATAGACAAGCTCACCAGCCTGAACATAAACCCCTACGTCACAAGATGGGTTGCCAACTGGCTCACTGACAGAACCCACTTGGTGAGAGTTGCGGGAGCTAGGTCCGTCTCTAAACCAGTTACAAGTTGTGTTCCCCAGTGCTCAGTCCTAGGACCCCTCCTGTTTGGCATAAACTTCTCAGAGGTACAGGCAAGCACAGGAGGACTATGGCTGACTAAGTTCGCAGACGACTGCAAACTAGGTGCTATAACTGACTCTCCAGCTGACACAGACATCCTCCAAAAGGGTCTCACTGAGACGGATACCTGGTGTCAAAATTATGGCCTCAAGCTAAATGCTAAAATGTGCATAGTCAACCCCTTTGGAAAAACAAAGTACCCACAAACTACCACATAGGTGGCAGTCTCCTAAATAGAGAAGACGTAATAAGAGATTTGGGGACCCAAGTAGATAGTAATTTCACCTTTGATAATCACATTGCCAAAGTGGTTAGAAAATCCTTCTGTGTGGCCCACCTAATCAGAAAAGGGTTCACATCCAGATCAAAAGAGGTCATTGTGCCCTTCTACTCATCATTCATCAGACCCATCTTAGAGTACAACACCCCATTTGGGATGTACCTTACAAGACACCTGCAACAGCTGGAAAGACCACAGAAGTACCTCACCAAGAGGATCAATGGCCTCAAACAAGATGCTCTATGCAGCTCGACTGAAGAAACTCCAGTTGCACTCGGTTGCATACCGCCTACTCAGAGGTGATCTCTGCCTGACATACAAGGCCATGTCCAAATCGGAATTGATGGACATGCTCCACCTAAAGAAAACCTTATTCCCTCGAGCCACACTCTAGGGATCTAAATCTCACGAAAACAATAAATAGGACGTGCTGCAGGGATAGATTCCTGTCCCAGAGACTTCCCATGCTTTGGAACAAGATCCCAGTCTACATTAGGCAGAGCTCCTCGCTAACACTCTTCAAAAGAAATCTTGACAAGTGGATGGGAAACAGAAAGTTTACCTCGGGGATCACATCAGTGGCTCTGCTGGACAGAGGCACAGGGAACTAATCTAAGGGGACGGCAACAGCCAACACATTCTGGCTAGGTTTATAAATGGCTTCGGGCAGATAGCCTAGTACCCACCTATGAACCTAATCTTTTGGGTGGGTACTAGTTTGGATTTCTTTTCGCTGAAAGTGTACTCTAGGGAGGTCAGTAGGGACTTTACAAAGGCCAGGTGCTTGAACAGCTTTTCCTGACTGTCTGCCTGAATTAGGCAGTCATCTAAATATGGGAAAATTTGGATATTTCTTTGTCTGCAAAAGCAATGGCCAGAGCCAGACATTTTGTGAAAACTCTGGGAGCAGTAGATAAGCCAAAGGGAAGTGCAGAGATCCTGCCCTGAAACGTAGGTATTTCCTGCATGATTCCCTGATAAGAATGTGGAGGTAGGCCTCTTTTAGGTCAAGGGTTTTCCTCCTAGGGGTAAGTGAAGGTGGGCAGTGGGAGGGGGTGGTGGAGGAGAGTCATTGTGAGTTCTTACCATGAAGGGGTGGCTTAGAACTCCCTGTTTTTGAAGTGGAGGAGTTCCACTTTTGATCTCTGCATTCCCTGTGGCTGCTTACTACATTTTCCCTCTCTAGTGACTTGCCCCCAGTATTTTGGTTTCCTTGCTAATTTTCTGTAGTAAATACAAGCCCATGCTTACAGTCATCCCTATTAGTAAAAATCTCCTTCTCTATTCCCATGTTGGCTTATTTCTTAGAAAACCTTTGGCTACTTTATAAACATTGTATTATGCATGGCTGTTATTCTCATTAAGGACCTGCATGAAAAATCCGACCTGTGTCTAATTTTCAAAATCCTCCTTGTTTCATCATCTTGCCTTTCCACTTGATTTTTAAGTTTCTGCTTGCATATGTAGATGAACCTGGATTATGTAGCTCTAACGTATCCCTTCAAATCAGGTAATCATAAACCATCTTGTTCTAAGGGGAGAAATCAGCTTATCCCACTTAACTCTTACCATCTTCCCTGTCCAAGTATACTCCAATTCTTTGTGTCCACAACTTCTCCTCTGGTTCATAAAAGTATATCCAACTTGTATACAATTCTAAAGGGACTAAAACATTTTCACTGCTTGTATTTTACTGTCTATATCTATAATCAACAGCTTCCAGTTCCTAGGGTTACTTGCATTACATTTTGTTTAGTATATTCTCACATATCCTTACCCGCCACAACAGAATCCTTTTTAATCCATACATCTATATACTTCATCTTATGTCACCATAAATGTGGGTACCGCTGAACCAATTCATGTGTGGGTACACAATTTACTGCCACATCCTTAATTTTATCATTAATCTTGTATCCCAAAAATACTTAAAACTGTCTCAAAATGTTCTGAAATCACTGAAATGCCCTTTTGTGGATTTCTCAAGTACAAAAGAAAATTATCTGCAAATAAAGCTAACTTTTCCTGATTACCATACCATATACATCATTTAATTTTACAAGTCCCTTATTTTCTTTGTCAGAGGCCAAAATTATAAAGGAAATAAGAGAAAGAAGATACCCATGCTTGGTTCTACTGTTCAAACAGCTTATTCGACAGGAACCCTTCCACTTAATTCTTACCTCTGACCCTTCTCGTTTCCTCCAAATTAACCATATTTTTTTTTAGCAGGGAATGGAAATGCTGCCATTGCCCTACTCATAAAATTCTATTTGACCCTACTGAATGCTTTCTCTCCATGAACACTCACCAGCAACAGTGTTTTCTTACATTCTGCTTCCTTCTGGATCAACTACGTTGGACCCATATCCATCAACATTGAAAACACATCTGTCATTCTGTTAGCTAGTATAGACGAACTTTATAATCATGATTTAAGGTTAAAATGGGTCTGTACAAAGAAGGACCTTTATCCTTTTTGGGTAATACAGCCTCCACAACTTTCCTCCAAGATGCTGTTGCTTCCATTCCCCTTTTAAAACATTATACAAAACCTTCCAGATCTCGTCACTATCCTCCTTCCCTACTTCCACAAGAACACTGCCTGCTCCTGGAGACATCCATGTTGACTGATTCTACATCACAGTTTTTATCTCACCTAGTCATACCCTAGCTGCTAATTGTTGGGTCACATCTTTTTCTAACCCTGGCATAATTAAATTTTTCATAAACATTCCCATTTGTGCCATTTTAGATTCCACATTACTTTATACAAATTTTCATAACATTTCTGAAATATCTCTAATTTCTGCAGGATCTCTGGTTACCGATTTAATTATTTTGTAGGCTGCCTAAATCTGGCAACATCCATTTCTACTTTGTTACCTGAGAGGTAAAAGTTTTTGTGCTTTGGAGTTCTCAAAAACATTTATTTAACAGCAATCTTTCTAAACTCATGCACATTATCTAAACACTCTCTTATATTCCCCTTCAGCATTTGGCAGTTGCTCCTTTTTTGTTCTGAGATTCCTCTTAATCAGCAAGACTGCTAACCTGTCATCCCCTCTAAATAGTTGTTGCTCCTTTCTCCTCCACACCTCTCTCTCTTACTTCTACCATGTTTTTAAACATTTAGTTCCACTTACCAGCAATCTCTTTCGTAGATATTTCTATCTTTCCTAAAAACTGTGGAATCATTTCCATTACCCATTCCTTAAATTCCTTTTGTTTTAATAGCTATATAAGAAAATGCCAGTCTATCATTTCACCTTATCACACTGCATCCTTATATTAGTTTTTATTGATGAGCTACCTGGATTAATTACCTGTGTCAAGAATGTCAATTAAATGGGCATACTCCTCTGAATATTGTTTCTATCAAGTCTACCTCAGTTATTGAACCTTGGGATATATGTCAATTCTGCCAGTGTTCCTCTAGCTGAATTAATATCTTCCAGTCCAAATCCATCCATCTATCCTCAACCCCTTTTTCCCATTTTTATACATGGGGTCAGGGTGCCACTTCAACCGTGACAATCATCTTGAGCCAAGGTTTACACTGCCAGGTGACTAGCCCTGCTGCAGTAATTCATCTGTACCACTCACTCGCACCTACAGGCAATTTAGTGTGTCCAATCTAGTCCAAATATTCTGATACACTTCTTTAGAAATGTACCCTCTTTTGTTCTATTTCTCTTCTAGGTCCCCCAGAAACATCCTCACTTTTGCAAATCAGGTTCTAGTCTCCAACCATAAACAATATTCCCTACTCAACGTTTATTTCTCTCAAAATTTTTTCAAGCTCCAGAGCAGCAGCTTTAGGTAGAATATAAATACACGCATGCATAATTTTCCTGTCGTGCCAATAACCCTTACTACAAAAAATCTACCATTACCACAACCCCCCCATGCGTACTGGAACCCTTCTAACAATCAGTATTATTACTATTTTCCTTTGTCCCTGATATTCTGCTGAATCCCCACCCTGAAATCCGTTGTCAAATTCACATGTTCATTTCTATCCAAATGGGTCTCCTGCAACATAGCTATTTGCACCCTGTCCGTTCTATAATTCAGCACTCAGCTTTTTCTCTGTAACGTGTATGGACATTTACATTCATCATGATAATACAGAGCAACCATTACGACAGAAAGCTGCAACTCCCACCCATTATGAGCGACAGTTCTTTCTGAATGCACATCTCCAACTTTTCCCTTACATGCACAAACAAATGTTTGACAGCATGATCTCTATTTTCTTAATTTATTTGATATTTGGTTACCAGGAAAGTCCAACTGGATAAGAAACCCATTTTCAGCAGTGGTTGGGGAGAAAAGCTCCAATATAAAGAAGGCAGAAAATAACTTTTAAAATAATGAGCAACAGTGCGCCACAAACAATACAAAGAGAAAGGAAATTAACATTAGCATAGTAGTCAACAGGATACAAAAATCAGCACAAAATGAAACTCTTAAGATTCATATGCATACACTTGCATGAAAAATGAATACACAGTTAATATGGCTGCGTTTTTTACAAATACATTACCGTATCTGCATACATACATATTTTCATGGAAGCAAAACAACGTATGATAGAAAGTATATTAAGAGACTCAAAATACCTAATTAAGGGGTTACATAGAAGGTAATCTGAGGACAAAGAGACTGGGACGATAGTCTGATTAAGTATAACACAGATCAGCACTTGTAGGTAGTAGTAGGAGGGAGAAGTGAAAGAGTTAGGGATTTAATAGGAAGAAGGTGGTTAAAATAAACAATAAGGGAATTACTGGTTAGGTAGTGTACAATAGGGGGTATGAAATTGAGAGCAGTTGGTGACATTTGGTATAAGAGGTGATTACAGTAGAGATAATTATGAGTGAGGAAAAGTAGTGGGGGAGAGGGAAAGGGCTAGCCACAGTAAATAAAGGTGGATGACAGGTGGAATAGAAAATAGTGGAGAAGCAGAGTCAAGTAAAAGTAAGTAGCATTCAGCTTAGTTTTCAACAAGGACAGTCACTTGACTTCAGCAGGAATTCTTTCAATTTGAATTTGAACTTTTTGAGGTTTAAGGAAGTTCTAATATCAAAGGGTAATGTGTTCCATAATTTGGTTACTGAGTAGGAGTATAAACATTGTCTGGCAGTTTTGTTTTGTTTGTATACAGTTTGGGAGGGTGGCCTAATGGTTAAGGTGTTTGCCTTACAACACAAGGAACAGGGTTTGAATCTCACAGGGGATAACTGGCTAGGCTTAAAATGGCTCACAAGGGCAGTTAGCCTAGTACTAATCTATGAACCTATGAACCTAAAAGTTGCCTGTCTTCAGAGGGGAGAGCTCAATTAGGTATATTGACATGAAGTATAGAATTTATGGCCGGACAGGTTTCAGAATTATAGATAATTTTATGGGCCATTGTCAGTTGTAGGTAGTTAAGATGTTGGGGAAGTTCGAGCCAGTTAAGAGAGCTAAAAGTAGCACAATGGTGTTTATAGAATAGTAATCCTATTGCAAATTTAGTGATTTTACTGTAACAGGACTTAAGCTTATTTTTTAGTGTAGTTTGAAGGTTGGTTAGTATGGGGGGCACCATATGGTAAGGAGGGTAGTAGGTACATGGTGGCCAATGTTATTTTAGTGGCGGAGTCCATAAGTTTTTGTGGTGATAAAGCATTCCTAGTTTATGGTGTGTTTTTTGATGGTATTATGAATAAGGTAGTCAAAGGTAAGTTTATTGTCTACTGTTATCCTCTAATAGTTTGGTGTATGGGACCACTTCGAGTTCTGTGTTAAAAGAATATATTTTGAAGTCAGTTGAGAGTGTCTTTGGTGTAAAAAGTAGTAGTTTGGTTTTGTTAGGGTTGAGTAAAAGTTCTGCATTGCTGACCCAGGATTCAATGGATGAGAAGGTAGTTTAGGTTATTTGTCAAAGGTGTGTAATATTATTGGAGGAAGGAATAAGAGATGAATTGTTGGCATACTGATGACCAGGAAAGTAGTATGGAGTTTATTTATGAAGGTTCATAGGTTGGTACTAGGCTATCAGCCCTAGGGCCTATACAAGCCTAGCCATAACAATTCCCTGGCTATTTCTTCCCACATTATTTACTTCCCTGGACCCCTGTCTAGCAGGGCGACTGACGTGATCCCTGGGGTGAATTTCCTTTCTCCCATCCAATTGTCAAGGTTCCTCTTGAAGAGGTCCAAAGAGGCACACTGCTTGACATGTATGGGCAATCTATTCCAGAGTCTGGGGAGTCTCTGGGTCAGGAACCTATCCCTCCAGCATGTTTTGTTTATTGTGATGACAAGGTTTAGATCCCTGGAGCATGTAGCTCTGAGGGATTGGGATTTCTTTAAGTGTAGCATGTCCAACAGCTCTGGGTTTGACATGGCCTTGTATGTTAAGCAGAGATCGCCTCTGAGTAGACGATATGCGACAGAGTATAGCTGGAGTTTTTTAAGGCGGTCAGCATAGGGCATCTGCTTTAGGCATGTGATTCTTTTAGTGAGGTATTCCTGAGGCCTTTCCAGTTGTTGCAGATGTCTTGAGCGGTACATACCAAATGGGGTGTTGTATTCTATAATGGGTCTAATGAGGGATGAGTACAGTGGGACAATGACCTCCTTTTTTCTGGATGAAAAGCTCTTCGTGATGAAGTGTGCCACATAGAAGGATTTCCTGACTGTTGTGGCGATGTGGTTATCGAAGGTGAGACCACTGTCCACCTGTGTCCCTAAGTCTCTTATCACACTTTCTGTGTTTAGTGTACTGCCACCTATATGGTAATTCATGGATACATGTTTTTCCCAAAGGGATAACAATACATTTCTTGGCATTGAGCTTGAGCCCATGGCTCTGGCACCAAGCATCTGTTTCTGTAAGGCCCTTTTGTAGAGTATCCACATCATTTGGGGATTCAATAATGGCTCCCAGTTTGCAGTCATCTGCAAACTTTGTTAGCCAGAGTCTCTTAGTGTTGACCTGTACTTCAGAGAAGTAGATGCCAAACAAGAGCGGCCCCAGGACTGAATCCTGAGGTACTCCACTTGTCACTTGTCTGGAGCTGGATTTGGAGTCGGCTACTTTTACAGTGTGGGTTCTATCAGTAAGCCATTTAGCAACCCATTGGGTGACATAAGGATTAATGCCCAACTTAGCAAGTTTATCTATGATTCCAGAGTGGGGGATGGTGTCAAAGGCCTTGGCAAGGTCTAGATAGGCTGTGTGGACCACCTTACACTTATCCATGGCTCTGGAGACGGATTCAAACAAGTCAATCAGGTTTAGGAGACAAGATCAGCCCTTCACAAACCCAAACTGGGTGGGGTCCAATGTTTGAAGGTTGCCAATGTCTTTGTTTATAAGTTCCATGATAATACGCTCCATGGCCTTGCAGATAAGGCTTGTCAGACTGATGGGACGGTAGTTTCCGGGATCAAAGGTGGATCCCCCCTTGTGGATTGGGATAACTGTAGCTCTGCGCCACTCAGTGGGCACGAAACCTGAGGTGAGGCTATGATTAAACATGACACTTAGGTGAGGTGCCAGTTCATATTGTAGTTCATGTAGTACACAGCCCGGGATGTCATCTGGTCCCATGGATGCTGTATTCTTGGCTTTAGAGAGTGCGTTTTGTACCTGTGTGGCCGTTATTACTGGAATTTGGCAATCTTCCGGTATTGAGATGGGCCATTTAGGGCGTGAGAGGGGGTGAAGTTGGCACTGAATCGATCTGCCAGGATATTGGCAATATCCTTCAGATCAGTATATTTAATGCCATTCTGTTTTAGCTCAGAGCAGATCTGAGCATTGCCATTTAGATTCTTGACATAGTTATAGAATGCTTTGTGGTTGTCTTTGGAATCTTTGACAATTTTATTTTCGTAACTAGCTTTGGAGGATTTTATGAGGCATCTCAGTTTCTTACTGAGGCTAGTAAGGGAGTTTTTTGCATCCTGGGATTTTCCTCTTTTCTGCAAAAGTTTCTTCCTTTTGTTGTAAAGTTTGTTTATGGCAGGGGACCACCAGATTGGCTTCCTTTTTTTGGATGAGAGCATTTTGGTTCTATTTGGGATGGCACAATTCATGCATGAGTGGATGTGCTCGTACAGTGCCTTAGTGTAGGATTCAGCAGTTGAACTTTCAGTTCCCGTCTGCATTAGCGTCATGAAGTTTGTCACATCTGACTTGAGTAGCATGAAGTTGGCTTTGGAGAAGTTTTTTTATGGTGGTTTCTTTACTGGGGGGTGGGGGTGGGATGTGGATGTTAAGGGTGATTAGCTTATGGTCAGACCTGACTAACGAGGGGGTGACCATAGGTATGGAGCATTGATTTCCCATGTTGGTAATAACCAGGTCTAGGATATTGGAGCCCCTGGTGGGACTATGGATTAGTTGATCCAGGGCGTTGGAATTTATGAATTCCAAGAACCGTTGCGCAAAGGTGTTGGGACAGGAGTAGTTTTCTCAGTTAATGGCAGGGTAGTTAAAATCACCCAGTATTAGGGTGTTTGGTTCCATCTTAATATTTTCCAGTATGTTTAGAAAGGTGTAGTGAGAATCTTGGGGTATGGTGGGGGATCTGTAGCAAGCTACAATTTGGATTGCAGTCTTACCTAGTGTTAGTTGCACTTGGAGAATTTCAGACGCATTGTGTTGGCCAACTAGCCTGGTGGTGTGAATATCCTTGGTGAATATTGACACTCCTCCACCTTTAGTGCTTCGGTCCTGGTTTGGTGGCCGAAAAGTGTGGTAAGAGTTGTAGCCTGGTACTGCAGGGGTGCTCTCTGGAGCCCTGAACCAGGTCTCAGTTACTGCACAGATATCGATGTTCTCCATTTTTAGGAGTGCCTCGAGAGAGTGCATTTTGAGGTTTAGACTTCTAGCATTGAGTAGCATTACCTTCAGATTTTGCATGCTTGTACCTGTTACGGTGGTGGTTTGTCCTTTGAAGTTTGCCTAAAAAAGGCACTATAGGGGTGGCAAGAGCCTTAGCCAGTAACCTGAATCCCAGGGGCGACAGGTGCAGACCATCGCTGGCAAAGCATCATGGTCTGTCAATCATGTCATCCCAGGCAGACAGATACTGGATCCCCTTTGAATGACACCATAAGCTTAGCCAATTGTTGAAGTCAATCATTTTATCCTTATATTGTGGTATCATTCTGGGCGAAGGCAGGATGCTACTCAGGGCTAGGGTCATACCTGCCTGGGCCACATGATCCGAGAGCTCTTCCATGTCTCTTTTCATGTAGTCCAGGGAGGTACGTCTCAAGTCATTCACTCCAACATGGGCAATGACAGAGTCATATTTGTACTTGTTGTGGAGTGACTTGAGTGCAAGCTTTATGTGGCGGATCCTGGCACCCGACAGGCAGCTGACTGTAATTTTTTCCTTATTCAACCTGGTGAGAGGGACATCAGTGTGCTGGACTATAGAGTCACCTATGACTTAAGTGTTAGGTACATTGTCTTGCCTTAGGGGCCGTTGCTGGGTGGCACACTGGTGTTGTGAACTATGTGACACATTGGTTGTGATTGGTGTTTGTTTGCGTTTCAGCTTCAGAGGTCTTTGTTGCTTTGACAGGTTACAGTTAAGGGCCTCTGCATATTTGGATTTAGTGTTGCTATATGTGGGTGTTGGTGGTGCGGGTTTAGAAGGGCTATGTGTTGCTTGAGGTGTAGTGTGGGTGTTAACCTTCTCCTCTTGACTGTTTAGCAGAATCTTGGGTGGAGAGAGCTTTGCTTCCATTTTGGCTATGTAAGCGCATCTCTCACAGGTTGTAGTGTTGGGTGGTAGGAGGAGAGGGTTGTCTGTGTACATGAGGCAATTGCTGCATTGCCCCAGTATGCCCAGATTCACCAGGTGGACAGGAGAAATCACCGGAAGCTGACCCTTGGACATGCCTGGTTTGGGTCTTTTTTTTCTTTTCTTTGTAAAGTATAGGAGCTGTTTCCTTAGCAAGGTACTTTAAAATTATAGGCTGTTTACTGCCTACTATTAATTTATCCTTGTTAACAAGGAGAGTTCAGTGTTTGTATGAGTTTAAGGCTTCCTAGTTCTTTCCAGCAGGTATTAGAGAAAGTGCTAGTCACAGGGATGCTTAAAGGTAAGATTGAAAAGAATGCATTCTGCAGTGTGCACTAGAGAAGTTAGATGTGAAAGTAGATAACCTGAGTTTTACCTGTTTAAAAAGTTAAGGTTTAGTGGAGAGTTACTATTTTTAAAACAGCAAGATGGATTGAAAGGGGTGGTCACTTTTGTATTTTGGTACTATGAAATACTATAGGATGGCCAATAAATTTAAATAATTGAAGGGGTGGGATTTCAAAAATGATGATTTTGTGATTACTCACATAAGCCAGTGAAAGTAGAGAGAAATGAGATATATGGTCAGATTAACATAAGAGGCGGGCAACTAGAAAGTCAGTGGTATTTAACAAGACAACTTAAATGGGTGGGAGTGCGGGAAAAAAAAATTCTGCCTGACTCAGAAGAGAGAGAGCTGTGGTCTTTTTTGAAGTTTTAATATGCTGTTAAAACAGAATGCGAGCAAAACACAAGGCAAAGAAAACAAACTACAGTATTCAAAATATAAAAAGGCAATACAGTAATACAAAAAATGTTGAAGAGAAGGGATTCGATGATGCAGCCTTGCAGAATTCCTGTTTTACTGGTTAGACATTGTGAAAGACAGCCTAGCCATTTTACGCACTGCTGTCATTGAGATTGATAGCTCAAAAATAAGAAGTTATGTACTCACCATAATGTTCGATGTATGTAGTCCATCTCGCCTCACATTCTTACCCATGGGTTCGGAGCCGAACCTCGGCTCTGACTCGGCCATACTCTGGCTCGAAGTCTTTCAACTGGCTGGGCTAAGAGGTATTCCATGCTGCACTGCTCCCTTTCCCCAGATCTTGTTTGCTGCAAGCTCAATCACTCACCCTCCAGACACACGACACACAACACAGAGAAGGAAAAAAAATTCCAATAATGAAAGGAGTACTGAAACCAGAACTAACCTCTAGGTTTTCCAGGATGGGTGAAGGCGGGAGGGTAAGTAAGAATGTGAGGCGAGATGGACTACATACATCGAACGTTATGGTGAGTACATAACTTCTTGATGCTATGTAGTCCAATCTCGCCTACATTCTTACCCATGGGACAGCGTCCCCAGCACCTGAATCCTGGGAGGCTCAGTGAAAAATACTCCTAAGCACTGTGGAACCAAAGGAAGATCTGCCTCTAGATACCAAATCCAATTTGTAGCGAGTAATAAAGGTGTGAGGAGATCCCCATGTAGCCGCACCACAAATATCATCCATACACATCCTGGCCTGAAATGCTGTAGAGGTAGACATCGATCGGGTAGAGTGAGCCTTCACTCTAAATGGTAAATCCTTACCACCTGAGGCATAAATGAAGGAAATACAACTAGATATCCATCTAGACGAAGTCACTTTGGTAACAGGAGACCCAATCCTATTTTCTGAAAATGAGACAAATAGCTGATCCGATTTTCAAAGATCCCTCGTTCTATGCAAATAAAAACGCAACTGCCTGTGAACATCCAGATGGTGAAATTTAAATTCTGCCCTATTAGAAAACTCTGGAAAAAATACGGGCAGTTCAATGGACTGGTTGAGATTACTAACCAAGGCCACTTTCGGCATAAAGGAAGGGTTTGGTCTGAGGGAAACCCTGCCCTTGTGAAATATCAAGTAAGGCGGTCTCTGATTGACAAAGCTCGGAGCTCCAAGACACGTCTAGCTGAAGTGATGGCTACCACAAAGATAGTCTTTCAAGTCAAATATTTCAATTCACAAGTAGCTGCAGGCTCAAAGGGGGATAAAGTGAGACATTGTAGCACAAAATGTAGGTCCCAAGGCATGAGCGGGTCAAAGACTGGGGGGCGAAGCAGCATAGTGCCCTTCAAGAATGCCTTACAAAGTCTATGCGCCATTAGACTGGGTTCATTAACGGCGTGAAAAGTGGAAATAGCCGCCAACTGGACTTTAATGGTCACGGCTGCTGATCCCTGATTGAAAAGCATGGAGAGAAATTCCACAACTGAAGAAAAGTACAGTTTTGTACCTACCATAAATGTAGATGTCCGAACTGGATAGCATCTGCAGTCATAACAACTGGGTTGTCCTGTCGTCAGGCAGCCCTTCGGTCGGCCGGATTCCAAAGTCTGGGTCCGGCCGCTGATGTCGCACTTCACCCGACGTCATCTCTGCTGGTCTTCGGGTATAAAGGCATCAGCCGACGCCATTTTCCTCAGTGTTTCTTGCCCCAGATGCCAGTTGCCCTCTTGGAAGGCTAAATTTTGGATAAATGCCAATGTTTCCAAACAGATAGAAGGCAAACACAGAAAATAAGCATGTATGTACATATATACAAACAAATACACCATAAGAGACTCCCCCCCACCAGCTAGCTATTAGGAGGGTAAATACCCTAGGAGTACCACAGAGGGGAAGGAGGGAGGGTAATCCTGACTGCAGATGCTATCCAGTTCGGACATCTACATTTATGGTAGGTACAAAACTGTACTATGTCCTTCATGGATGCATCTGCAGTCATAACAACTGGGTAGAATACCATAGCCAACTAGGGGAGGAGGAAGAACTACGTATGGTGTGGTTAGGATCCCTTGCAGTACAGCGGTGGCAAACCCTGCTCGGGATCTGGAATACAGAGGTAAATTATAATGCTTGGCAAATGTATGCACGGAGGTCCAAGTAGCCGCCTCAATAATGTCCTTGGTTGCCACTCCTCATAAGAAGGCTGTGGTAGTGGCTGTTGCCCTTGTAGAATGAGGCCTTATGTTCTGTGGAATTGGTTTTCCATGGAAGGAGTAACAGAATCGTATGCAATTTCCTATCCATTTGGAGATTGTCTGTTTGGAAATTGCTTTTCCTTCCCTTCCTGTTGCATAGGCTACAAAAGCTGGTCAGTTTTTCTGTTACTTTTGGTTCTGTCCAGGTAGTAGCGTAGCTGTCTATGTACATCCAAGGTATGCAGCATTCTTTCCCCTCTGTTTTGTGGGTTGGGGAAGAAGGTAGGTAGGTGGATTGCCTGGTTTAAAGACACTCTGGATACCACCTTAGGCATAAATGTAGGATTAGTTCTCATGGACACTCCATCTTGGTGGAAGATTAGGAAGGGTTGTACTGCCATTAGGGCCTGAAGTTCAGAAACCCTCCTTGCTGAGGTTATTGCCAGTAGGAAAGCAGTTTTCCATGATAGGTGCTGTAGGTCTGCTGTTGCTGCTGGCTCAAAGGAGGGAGTGTCAACTTTTCTAGCACAAAGTTCAAGTCCCAAGCTGGTAATGGTGGTTTCCTAGGAGGTTTTACATTCTTGATCCCTCTGAGGAACTGCCTGAGTAGAGGATGTGAAAAGACAGGTGGATCAAAGCTGTATTCTGCTGAAATAGCTGATGCATGTATCTTGATGGAGGAATAGGACAGGCCTGTATGTAGAAGCTCTGCCAAATACTCCAGAATGTTAGCAATATCTATATTCGACACATCTTTTCCTCTTTCAGCACTCCAAATGACAAACCTTTTCCATTTTCCTGCATAGTTCCTTCTTGTTGAAGGTCTGCGGGCTTCAAGGATAATGTCTTTAACCCTTTGGGAAAGATCTGGATTAGTTGCTGCTATGTGATGTTCCATGCAGTCAGTTGCAAAGTTTTTAGGTTTGGATGCATGATGCTGTAGTTGTTCTGAGTTAACATCAAAGGCATCAGGGGTATTGACCACATTTTGTCCCGAGACATGCTCCTCAGCAATGGGTACCAGTGTTTTCTTGGCCAGTTCGGAGCTATCAGGATTATCCTTGGACGTTCTTCCTTGATTTTTAGTAATACCTTGTGTATCAAGGGAAGAGGAGGGAATGCATATGCTGTCAGACCTTTCCAGCTGAAGGAGAGCGAATCCGCCTTCCATGCAAGTGGGTGGAATGTCCTTGTGCAGAATTTTTTGAGCCTGTGATTTAGAGGGGAAGCGAATAGATCTATCTGTGGCATTCCCCATTTCTTCGTGATGGTCTTGAAGATGTCCGGGTGTAGCATCCATTCGTGAGCATCCGAGGTGGTTCTGCTTAACATGTCTGCTAGAGTGTTCTCCTTTCCCGGTACAAATATTGCCTGTAACTGGATGTTGTAGCTGAGTGCCAGGTTCCAAAGGTCCAAAGTCATTCTGCATAGGGGGTATGAATGAGTGCCTCCCTGTTTGTTGATGTACCACATGACTGTGGTGTTGTCTGTCCTTATCATCAAATGGCCTTCTTTGAGAAATGGTCTGAATTTTTGGATTGCCAGTTTTACTGCCAGCATTTCTTTTTGGTTGATGTGCAGGTGTAGCTGGTCCTGAGTCCACAGTCCCTGTACGCATTTGTCCAGCATGTGAGCCCCCCATCCTAGGTCTGAGGCGTCTGTTGTAACGGTTTGGCTTGCTCGAAAGTTGAGAAAGGGTAGGCCTGGGTTTGACTGGCATGCTTGAGCCCACCATAAGAACTCCTGTTTTAGGCATGGGATTAGTGGTATTTCTGTTTCTAGGCTGTGCCTGTGTTGGGACCATAAATTCTTTAGGTACCACTGTAGTTTTCTCATATGCAGTCTGGCATGAGGGACCAAGATTATGCATGATGCCATGAAGCCCAAGGCCTGCAGAACTTTTCTTGCTGTTAGCTTGTTCTGTTTTGTTAGTGCCAAGAAGTAAAGAGGGAGTTCTTTTTGTTTTTCTGCAGTTAGGAATGCCATTTGTCTTACTGTGTCCAATTCCGCGCCCAAGAATGTCCTTGTTTGGGATGGTATCAGCCTTGACTTTTGTAAATTGACTGTGTATCCCAGGGCTTGTAGCAAGTGAATGACCCTTTGTAAATCTGTTGTCAGCTTGCTTTTGTTGTCCGCTTGTAGCAGGCAGTCGTCCAGGTATGGATAAATTTGGATTCCCTGTAGTCTGCAGTGGGCGATTACTGATGCCAGGCATTTTGTGAATACTCTGGGCGCAGTAGATAAGCCAAAGGGCAATGCTGAGAATTGATAGTGCTCTGATCCTGCAAGAAATCTGAGGTATCTTCTGCAATTTGGTCGAATGGGGACGTGCAGGTATGCCTCCTTGAGATCTAGAGTTACCAGCCAACACTCCTTGCCCAGCATGGGAAGAAGTTGCTGTAGGGTCAGCATTTTGAATTTTGGGACAATGATGTATGTGTTTAAGATGGACAGGTCGAGAATAGGTCTCCAACTTTTTCTTTTCTTGGAACTAGGAATAGTCTGGAGTAGAATCCTTTGCCTTGTTCTGTTATTGGTACTCTTTCCACAGCTCTCATCTTTGTTAATTGCATTATCTGCTGTAGAGCTTCCATTTTTGATTTGGGGCAGGTTTGGCCTTCCTCTTTTGACTGGTAAAGTGTGGAAGTGGAACCGGTAACCTTGGTCTATGGTTTGCAAAATCCACTTGTCTTTTGTGATATAGTGCCATTTTTTCGAAAATAAGGCTAATTTTCCGCCTAATGGTGCTGCTATTTGTTCCCTGGTAGGCGGAGTTAAAGTCAAGTCACTGTGATTGTCCTGTTGCAGTGGTAGTGGCTGTGTCCGTGCCTCTGTTATTACCTTGCCACTGTCGTCCTCTGTAGGCACCCCCTCTGGATTGATTTCTGCCTCTGGAACGTCTATTCCTGCCCCTTTGGGATCTTGTGCAGTCAGGAAAGGACCAATTTTTGGCAGGCCAGTTCCTGCTAAACCTTGGGGGCTGGACCTGCAAGAAATCTTTAACCGTTTGTACAGATTTTGCCTTTTCTTCCATTTTCTTCATTACCTGCTGGGCAGGTGTACCAAACAAACTGGCCTTATCCATAGGAGCATCTAATAATTTAGCTTTAACATGATCCGGTAAGACCTGTTCCTTCAACCATGCATGTCTTCTTATCACTGTGCCAGTCATGGCTGATCTAAATGAAGCCTCCAGTGCATCATAGCCACATTTTAAAGAATGGTTACTAACCTGTTGTATGTTATTTACCATTTCTAATACATATTTCTTATCTATAGAGTCATCAGAGGATAGCTTTTTAGTTAACTGATCAAGCATAAACTCTTGGTATTGTATCATGTGAAACTGACAGTTTAAAGCTCTAGCTGAGAGAGTAGCAGAGGTGTAAACTTTTTTGCCCCATCTGTCTAAAGACCTGGATTCCCTTTCAGAAGGAATAGGGTTTTTTACTGTGGTCGAGGCTACTGCCTTAGGCTCCTGGGATATAGTTTCGGGGTCTGCAAGTGGGGCCTTGTATAGGTGGTGATGAGTGTCTGGCACCCTGTAAAATCTATCTGGTTTGGCAGGGGCTGGAGGTAAGGAATCAGGTGCAGTGCAGACATCATTAAATGCATCGTCCACAACAGGAAGGACAGGAGGTATAGCTAAGGGCCTATGTTGTGGTAAGTGCAGAAAAGTTCTAAGTCTTTTTCTGGAATCTGAGAAATCCTGTTGCTGCCATTGGAATTGTTCTCTCATGGCATGTAAGGTTTCCCCAAAGGAGAATTCCTCTGGTGGAGAGGCAGCTGGAATGGATTCTTCAGCATCGGAGTCTTCATAATTGGAAAAAGGAGCCTCTGGCTGGTCTGTAATATCTGAGTCATCCGCAGAATCATCAGAGGACACAGGCTCGGGGGGCTCTGCTCTAGGTCTCTTTTCTGGGGGCTGAGAGGCCCTGTCTGGGTGAGATTGAGATCCCCTAATTAAGGATATTAAATCTTCTGCCAGAGAAAGCATTTGTGAACTAGAAGAGGGCCTGGTTGAGGGGGGTTTAACAGGCACTGATTTAGTAGATGTGGCTGCTTTAGCCCTGGCAAAGGCCTTAATAGACATGGCTGCAGGAGGCCTAGCAGCACCACGTGCTGGGGTAGAGACATCCAAGGAGATGGTGTCTGATAAGTCCTTAGTAACCACAGTTGTAGGTAGAATTTCTGAGGCTGATTCAAGTAAAGTAACAGGAACCTCAGTAGGAGTCAATGATTCGGCTGTATTTTGATCAGTTTTCTCGGTTTCGGCCGAAACCGAGACACTCGCGGTTTGCTTAACCGTGGTTTCGGCCGAAACCGCGGACCGCGGGTGTCGGTCTTTTTCTTTGCATTTTTTAACAATTTGGGTAGTCGGAGGATCCGACGGCATAATGTACGCAAAATCAGAGCCGAAAAACTGTTCAGCAAACTCCGACCGACGCCTAAGCGTTCGTCGGTTGAAGGAAGCACAGGCCGAACAGGCTGCTACGTCGTGGTCTGGGCCTAAACAAGGCAAACAGTAAGAGTGGAAATCTTTATGAGGTATTTGTTTCCCACAAGTTAAACAGTTATTGACTTTTTCTGACATCGGCTGAGGCAAGAAAGAGTCCCCAACGGGGTACTTAGCTTTTAGAAGTCTTCGAAGTAGTATTCGGTAGTAGTAATCTCTGGATCTGACCGACCGGCACTTGCTAACAGCTTCTGCTTCGGGCGCCACGCGGCAAGAAAGACTGGGGAAAATGGTGTCGGCTGATGCCTTTATACCCGAAGACCAGGTGAAGTGCGACATCAGCCGAAGCCGGACCCAGACTTTGGAATCCGGCCGACCGAAGGGCTGCCTGACGACAGGACAACCCAGTTGTTATGACTGCAGATGCATCCATGAAGGACATCTGGAGCTGTATAAGGATCAATTTGTCTTGCATGAGCCGAGATGGAGAATCTTTTGCATTTACTGGAATAAATCTTTCTGGTCGAAGGCTTATGGGAAGAGGACAGAATATAACCACTTCCGGAGAAAAATGATGAAGCCTGACAAGTGATGGAAGTGGAGCAGCCAGGCTGTCAACCGGAGGGTCTGGAGAGAGGGAGGGATGGAACTGCTCTGACATATGAGTCAGTAGATCTGACTGTGGGTCCAGAATCCAGGGGGCGTCCATGAGATAGAGATGGAGAAAGGGGAACCCCATTTGACAAGGCCAGTGTGGAGCAATCAGAATCATTCTGCTTCCCAAGGACTGCGCTTTCTGAATAACCTTTGTCAGCACAGGAACAGGCGGGAAGACAAAGTAGACCAGAGGGCCAATCATGAACTAGAGTGTCCCTGGGTGACTCCCCCTGAGGGGGGATAAGGGTGAAGTAGCTGCTGCACTTGGTATTGAGGGGATTGGCAAATAGGTCGCAGCAAGGGTGACCCCCATCTGTAGAAAATCTGCTCTGCAACTTGACTGTTCAGGGACCACTAGTGAGGCATCAGAATAGCTCTGTTCAACCTGTCAGCGATCACGTTGGACTTCCCCGGAATATGCGTTGCTACGAGAAAACATTGGGAAGACAATGCCCACTGCCATACTCGAATGGCCTCTCTGCAAAGGGGGTACGACTTGGTTCCTCCCTGTTTGTTCAGATACCATACCACCGACATACTGTCAGAGTGGATTGCAATTGTCCCAAGAGGAGGAAAGCTCTAAAGTGCTTGCAATGCTAGTAGCACTGCTCTCATCTCCAAGACATTGATATGCAGATGTATCTTGTGTTCCTGCCAAGTGCCTTGGACTGCCGAGATAACGCCCCCCCCCCCACAATCTGGGAGGCATCCGTGGTCACTGTGGCAACAGGAGGGGGTGGGACGAAGGGTTTTCCAGCGTTGAGGTTGCTGGTGTGAAGCCACCAGCGTAGATCTTGCTTGCACTTGTCTGTGATCATTATAAGATGAGGAAGGGGAAGATGTTTTAGAGACCACTGGGCGAAGAGCAGGCACTGAAGGAGCCTCATGTGTATCCTCGCCAGAGGAACCAGCATAATTGTTGCAGCCATCATCCATAACAATTTGAGAATCGTTTTTGCCTTCACTTTCCTTAGAGGGAGCAACTCGTATACCTGTTGTTGCAAACCCTAAATCTTTTCTTGTGGTAAAAATGCCCTCAGGAGCATGGTGTCTAACTCGGTGCCTATAAAGGTGACATGCTGCGAGGGCAACAAGGCAGACTTTTCCCAGTTTAGAGTGATACCAAATTGTTGACACAGCTTGATAGTGGCGTCTCTGGTCTGTAGTAGCAGATGCCTGGTGGTGGCAGAAAGGAGCCAGTCGTCCAGGTACAGAAACACTTGGAATCCCTGACGTCTCAAGTGAGCCGTTACCACTGCCATACATTTGATGAACACTCTGGGGGCTGTGGTGAGACCAAAGGGCAGGGCATGAAACTGAAAATGACTGGCTCCCAGCCGGAAGCATAGATGACTTCTGGATGCCCTGTCCATCTTTATGTGGTAGTAAGCATCCTTGAGGTCGATGGAGCACATCCACACTTCTTTTCCCAACAATGGGAGAATAGATTGCAACGTGACCATGCAACGTGACCATTCGGAACTTGGACTTCTTCACATGGAGGTTCAAGCGGCTGAGATCCAAGATGGGTCTCAGGTCTCCTGCTCTTTTCGGCACCAAAAAGAATCTGGAGCAAGTCCCTAATCCGATCTAGTCTGAGGGGGCATGCTGAATGGCTCCTTTTTCTAGCAGCTTTATAACCTCTGAAGCTGCGGAATCCCTTTGATTGGGTGGAACATCTGGGATTCTTTTGATCGGTGGGGGAAGGAAAAAGAAGGGAATGTGATATCCTCCGGAAACTATTTTTAATACCCACTGGTCCTGGGTGATGCCCTTCCAGGCTTCTGGGTATAGTGAAATGCGACCCCCGACTGGCTCGGGAGACATGCAGTCAGGCCTCCCATCAGGAGCGCTGGTAGGGAGAACCACAAAAGGAGTCACGGTCTCCCTGGTTTCGCGGGCCTCCTCTGCCTCTAGGTCGGCATCTACCTGAGTTACCACCCCCTCCCCTGCCTCTGGAGGGGGAATCACTTTGTGCGTCATGAAAAAACCTCTGCGATTTCTTGAACCACATTTTCCCACTCTTCTGGACTTTGGGATAAGGTCTAAAAGGCATGGAAAAATGGACTCTCATGGCAGGGTTTTTGCCCTCTTGCTCGCACCTACTGAGAGTGTCCTTCACTTTGGTTCCGAACAACGAAGAACCATCAAACGGGGCATTGGTGAATGTAGACGAAGGCCTCTGCAAAATTAGAGGAGCATCCAGGAGTGCCTCCTGAGAGAAACTCTGGAACTCGCTGCCCTACTCGCTCCCTCGGCTGCGTAAGAGATCAGCCTCGTGGAGGAGTTAGCAATAGAATTTAGGGTAGACATCTAAGTGTTGACTTTCTGAGCCACTGCGTCAGAAACGTTACCCTGCAGAACATCTCCAAGCTCTTTCAGGAGATCTCTTTGGAACCATGTAAAATGTGACAAGTAATTCAGCGACCGCAGAGTAAAGGCCGCTGAAGAAAACATACGCTTCCCATACCGATCCATGGTCCTAGACTCCTTGTTAGGGGGATGGACGGTAGATGAAGTCTCAGCCAGTTCCTTATTGGTGGCTGCTGCCACCACCATGGCATCTACTGGAACGCCCTTCATAAGAAACTCTTTGTCAGCGGGGGCGGACAGAAATTTGTTAGGTCTCCTGGGGACTGGTTCCACAGTGTCAGGGGTTTCCCACACCCTTCGACAAACTAGATCCAGGAGTTCGCCGAAGGGTGGAGAAACCCAGGAGGCGGAGGGTTGAGCCCCAAAGGCCTTCAGGAACACCGGCTCCTCCTCGGAGGGGGGTTTAGAGGGCCAGTCGCCTCTCTGCTTCAAGATCTCTAGGATATCAGAGAAAGAGATATCCTCAGAGGATGACTTCAGGGACCCCTCTGATTCCTCAAGGTCGGTGTCAGACGTGAGAGACTCTTCCTGGGAGTCGATGTGCTTCCTCTTGCACATTCTTTTTCTGGGTGGCTCCTCAGGCAAAAACTCTGGGGGGCCCTCAGAAATTTGGGGACCACTCATGGAGGTATCCTGAGGCGTTGGGTCTCTGCTGTCCAAAGATTGGGGGTGATCAGAGACTATACCGGAGCTGGAGGGGGTAGAGCGCCAGTGTTGTATGATGCTGCTGAGGACCTGTTCAGCACACTCCGCATGACCTCGAAAGCTGGTCCTCCCGGCTCCGTAGATTGACCAACCGTGGAAGACCTCAGAGCAGAAGAGATGAGGTCCGAAGCAAGGGTCAGGCTCACCCGAGCTGAAGCACCGAGAGGGAGGCTAGGAGCCAAAGAGCGTCCCGAGACCTCCCCCTCTGGTCTGACCGAGGAACCATGAGTCCTAGACCCCATAGACTGAGCTGACGGGGTCAGAGCGGAGATCGGAGCCAATAAGCCAGGATGGGCTATTGGAGCCGACCTAGAAGCATCAGACGGCGCAGGCCACTCTGGCTCCGAAGGCTGAGATTTGCTCGGAGAAACTATCGACAATGGATGGGTGACGGGCTCCGGAGCCGACTGGGTTGGAGCCAAAAGCAATTTAGCCAGCACCGGTGATGGGAGCAGTCTCTGCACCACTCTATCCACATCAGAGCGAGTCCTGGGGGACCTAGAGGACAAGGTAGGAGATCTAGCCCTCCTCTTTGAAGGAGACCTGCGAGGAGGAGAAACCGGTCTAAAAACTGGAGACGGGCTCCAAGCTAGTATCTCTGTCACTGGCTCCGAGAGGCTGGGAGCCGATGTAGGTTCTGTCGATTCACAAACTTCCTTCGGCACCGAAGACAGTGGAGCCGAGGATGCCACAGTAGACTTGGAAACTTTCTCCAGAGGCTCCGATAAGACTAATGGAGCTGGAGATCATTTTTTTGCTTTGGAGGTTTTGTCTCTTCTAGAGGAAGAGGACTTAACACTAGAAGACCTCTCCAAATCTTGCTCGAAGGAGGGTTTCAGTAATCCTTTCAGAATTAGTTTGTTCTTCCTTTCTTGAAGAACAAGAGGGCTGAATGCGTGACAGAACGCACAAGACTCCTGAAGGTGGATAGCCCCCAAACAATAAACACACACAGAGTGCCCATCAGTAATCGACATATTATACCCACATTTACTACATTTCTTAAAGCTCAAAGGCTTATGTTCTTTTGTATCCTTAGACATGGTCGGCAGGACACTAGATACAACACAACAGTCAAAACTGACACCAGCAACAAAGTGCGGGAACTAGAATCTAAATAAACCGCAGACACCACACACAAGGACCTCTAACTCAAACAGCCCTGACAGGAAACAAGTGGAAGGACTAGGTCCTCTAACTTAAACGGCCCTAGCCCGGAGGGATAGGTAACTAAAAAACAAAATGAACACAGAAGGGAAAACAGATAACAAAGGAGGACTAGGTCCTCTAACTGAAACGGGCCTAGTCCATTGGGAGATAGCTGACGGGATACCAGACAAAAAGTAAGACAAAGGCCACAAAAGGCCACACAAAAAAAGCTTCCACAAACCAACACACACACCTAGCTATGAAAATAGTTTTTGGCGCAAAATTTTAGTAAAAGAAGACAAAAAAGTTATATTTAGCCACAGCCAAGAGCGAGACCATGTCTGAGCTTTACGAGCGGCAAATGAGATCTGGGGAAAGGGAGCAGCATGGGATACCTCTTAGCCCAACCAACTGAAAGATTTCGAGCTAGAGTATGGCAGAGTCGGATCCGAGGTTCAGCTCCAAACCCACGAGTAAGAATGTAGGCGAGATTGGACTACGTAACATCCACTGTTGAGAGACTTGAGTAAGGCTGAAGGAAGAAAGTGTCTCACAACCCAGACTTTTACAGGAAGTGTCAAATGCTTTTGATATACATCTCTTGGGTAGTTGCTTCTTCTCATCTCTATTTAAATGCAAAATTTTAAGACTTTTCAATGAAATTAAAAAAAAAAATGAACAGAGGTTCAGGTCCCCATTCCCTTTTAACTTACAATGACACAAAACTACCCACATTTAAAAAAAAATAAGTTTACTCCTCCAGATAGCAATTCTCCCAAACTGGATGGCTATACCCATTAGAGTAACCTATTTTAAGCTCAAGAGTACCAATGCTAAAGCGCATGCTAGAGCTTTGTGTTTTTACTTATATTAATCGCTACCTGTTCTTCTTTGTTCCCCTTACAGATGTGAAAAAACAGCAAGCATGCTGTCAGTAAATATTAACTTTTAGCCCTATGAAAAAATGCTTAGCTACCTTAACATGAGTCAGACATGTGGCCTATATATGCTAGTTCATCCACCTCTTAATCAGGGGGAATGTGACTCCTCCTCGGGGTAGGGTTCACTTGTTCTTTTAGAAAGGGACCCTGGATCTAAAGGTGTTATGAAAGCAGGCTGCTTTTATCTCAAACACCTCATGAAATCTTGAGCCAGGTTTAAAACATCATAAGAATGCACCCAGAGAATAGGACATGACAAGGAAAGAAAAGTTGTGTAAAATCTTACCATAACCATAAATGTTTTTCTCTTCCATGTTGCAGTATTCATCACATTTGGGTTTTCCCCTCTTGCTACTCGAACGTACGGCCAGTGCACAAAAGTTTTCAGTCACTGTATGGTGTGTGGGATGTCTGATGTGGCTAGCACAACGTGGGCCATAAAAGTGACATATGCACGCACCAACCCTTACAAATATAAGCCCCAGATGGAAACCAGTCCAAGCAAGGGCAATGCTATCCCTCTGCCATCCAGAAAGGGAAATGCTGCATAACAGAAGGGGTAGGTGGGTGGGAAGGAATACTTCAACATGGAAGAGAAGGACATCTATGGTTATGGTATGATTTTACACAACTTCTATGTCCTTCTAGTCTCATGTTGCTGTATTCATCACATATGGGTGAGTGCCAAAGTTCACTGTGAGGAAGGAGGTGGTGGTCTTCTAGGAATCCATAAAGGACAGTCCTGGTAAAATCCGCCCTGGCTCTGGAAATATGGTCTAACTTGTGTTTGATGAAGGTGTGCACTGATGACCAAGTGGCTGCTTCAAGAATGACAGAGGTGTCCAAACCTCTGAAGAAGGCTCCTGAGGACACTATAGCCCTGGTGGAGTGTGCTTTAACAGTACCCTGCAGGGATTTCCCATGGAATTGGTAGCAGAATTTGATAACTTTGGAAATCTACATTGAAAAAGTTTGGTTACTGCTTTCCCTAGGGCCCTGGGATGGAAGGAGACGAAGATCTGGACAGCCTGTCTGATGGACTACTTTTGAGCAGGTATAATCTGAGTTGTCTGTGCACATCCAGGGAGTGGAGTACTCTCTCTCACTGTCCACCTGTGGATTAGGGAAGAAGGTAGGGAGGTGGATGGCTTGATTTAGGGAAAGATCATTCACTACCTTGGGCACGAACGAAGGGTTGGTTCTAAGAGTAACCCTGTCAGTGTGGAATACCAGGAAAGGTGGGTTAGCCATGAGGGCTTGTAGCTCTGAGACTCTTCTGGCTGAGGTCAAGGCCACGAATAACACAGTTTTCCATGTACATTGTTTTAGGGAAGCTTTGTCTGTTGACTCAAAAGAGGAAGCTTTTCCAAAACATAGTTAAGATCCCATGTGGGTGGAGATGGCTTCCTGGGGGGTATCAGGTGAAGGACCCCTTTAAGGAATAACTTGGCTGGTAGTCTGGACACCAGAGGGGGATCCAGAGGAAGGCATGCTGAGATGGCACACGAGTGCACTTTAATGGAGGAGTAGGCTAAACTTGTCTGCAATAGTTCACACAGGTAAGAAATAACTAGAAGTGTCTCGCTAGCAAGCAGGTCCAATTGTCTTTTGAGACACGATATGAAAATCTCTTCCACCTAGAAAGGTAAGATTTTCTTGTAATTAGTTTCCTGGCCTCCTGCAGGACATTGAGCAAGTCCTCACTGTAAAGGTGTCTGAAGTAAATCAGAATCATATCAGCCACAGGGTGATATACAGCAACTGCTACTGTGGGTAGATAAGGGATCCCTTGTACTGTGTGAGAAGGTCCACTCTGAGGGTTAACTTGTGGTGAATGCCCTTGGATAATTGCAGCAGTAGGGGAAACCAATGCTGTCTTGGCCAACAGGGAAGGGAGTCACCAGCAAGATTTTTGGTCTGTCCTGCTGAATCTTCAGCAGGACATTCTGTACAAGTGGGAAGGGGGGAATGCATAGAGAAACTTCCCCTTCCCAAAAGACTGACAAGGCTTTCAGTTGCCATTGCCTCAGGTTGTGGAAGCTTGGTACAGAAGTAAGGAAGTTGCCTGTTGATGGAGGAGGCAAACAGGTCTATTTGAGGTGTAACCTACAAGTGAACCAGGTCAGGGAAAACATCCCTGTGCAGCATCTATTCATGGTTGTTCGTGATGGATCTGCTGAGTGTGTCAGCCTGGGCGTTATGCAGGGAAGGAATGTAGACTGCCTGCAGAGCAACTCCCTGGGAGGTGGCCAGTTCCCACACTAGGGACAGCTAGTCTGCAAAGTAAGATTTGGTCCCCCCATTTGTTGAGATACCACAGCACTGTGGTACGTCTGCAAAGATCTTTATGGGTCCACATTGCAGACAAGCTTGGAAGGTCCAAAGGGCCAGGAGTATTGCCCTCATTTCTTGGACACTGATGTGTTCTTTTTTGTGTGGCTCTGGCCACAGTCCCAGCACTTTCAGATGGCCCAGAGTTGCTCCCCAGCCCAAGTCTGAGGCATCTGTGTGCATGATCTATTTGGGTTGGGATGATTGGATGGGAAGACCTGGGTTGAGCTTCACTTGCTTCAACCACCACTGGATTTCTAGTTTGAGGCAGGGCAGGAGGGAAATCCTGTACTCCAAAGGGTGTGAGTGCTGGGTCCAGACTGACCTCAGGTATCACTGCAACTTTCTCATATGGAGTCTTGCTAATGGTAACATGGGGATAGTGGCTGCCATGTAGCCCAGGAGCCTGAGGTACTGCCTTGCTGTCAGTTATGTTGTCTGAAGGACCATTAGTAGGTGTTCTGTCAAGCTTTCCACCTTTTGTTGGGGAAGGTAGGCTCTCATGACATCTGTGCGAATCCTGCACCCCATGAAGGCAATGTTTTCAGAAGGTTTCAGGTGGGATTTTGGGAAAGATGATCTGAAATCCCAGGGACTGTAGGGGGGAAGTGATAAGTATGTGTTGCTGGAGGGTCTCTTTGCAGTCTGCCTGTACCAGAAGGTCCTCCAGATAGGGAAATATCGGGATTCCTTTTGTTCTGCAAAAGGCAATAACTGGAGCCAGACATCTGGTGAATACCCTAGGTGCAATGGAGAGCCCAAAGAGCAAGACAGAGAATTGAAAGTGAAAAGGGCCTACAGAAAACCTCAGGTATTTCCTGAAATTGGGCTTGATGAGGATGTGAAGACAGGCATTCTTTATATCTAAGGTGACCATGAATCCTTGAGGAAGCAGTAGTGGGAAATGAGTTGGTAAATTCAACATCCTGAAAGTAGGAAAGTGAAGGAAGAGGTTGAGAAGAGAGAGATCCAGGATTGGTCTCAAAGGACTGTCTTTTCTTGGGACTAGAAAAATCCTGGAGTAGAAACCTCTCCCTTTTATAGCCATTGGCACTGTTTTGATGGTGCCTTGGCCCTGCAGCAGTTTTAGTACTGGGTGCAATAGGTGTAACTGTTTTGGAGGTTGCGGGATAGCCTTTCACTTTGGGAGCATAAGCCAGGTCATAAAGTACCAGTTTTGAATAACTGAAAGGACCCATTTGTCTGATGTGATGGATGTCCACATAGGAAGACAGTGAGAGAGATGAACCGACAGAGGTAGAGAAGGAAGGGGGTGGGGGTTTCAGAGATGGCAGGTAGTCAAATACTACCTGCCCTGTCTTGAAGGGGCGGCCTCTGGCTAGAGGAGGGGGAAGCTCTAGCAGGATGGGGTTGCTTCCTGGTTGTTTTCTAGGCCTAGTGGGAGCAGTAGACCAAAAAAAACTTTCTAATAAATTGAGTTTTATCAGGGTAGTTCCTTTGGAATTTTGGGATGGGGAGACAATAAGTTGGTTTAAATTCTGCATCTCTTTTCTCTTTTGCTGTAATGACTTAAATAAATCAGTCACTTTAGTACTGAACAAAGCTGCGTTGTCCAGAGGGACATCAATTAGCTTTGCCCTAAAGTCATCTGGAATAGCCTGGAGACATAGCCATGAGTATCTTCTCAGGGCAGATGCAGATGCTGCTTAACTAGCTGAGGCTTCAGCAGCATCATAAAGTACAGTTTTGTACCTACCATAAATGTAGATGTCCGAACTGGATAGCATCTGCAGTCATAACAAATGGGTTGTCCTGTCGTCAGGCAGCCCTTCGGTCGGCCGGATTCCAAAGTCTGGGTCCGGCTTCGGCTGATGTCGCACTTCACCCGACGTCATCTCTGCTGGTCTTCGGGTATAAAGGCATCAGCCGACGCCATTTTCCTCAGTGTTTCTTGCCCCAGATGCCAATTGCCCTCTTGGAAAGCTAAATTTTGGATAAATGCCAATGTTTCCAAAATAGTAGAAGGCAAACACAAAAATAAACATGTATGTACATATATACAAACAAATACACCATAAGAGACCCCCCCCCGCAGCTAGCTATTAGGAGGGTAAACACCCTAGGAGTACCACAGAGGGGAAGGAGGGAGGGTAATCCTGACTGCAGATGCTATCCAGTTCGGACATCTACATTTATGGTAGGTACAAAACTGTACTATGTCCTTCATGGATGCATCTGCAGTCATAACAAATGGGTAGAATACCATAGCCAAACTAGGGGAGGAGGAATAAAAATTATGGTGTAGTCAGGATCCCTTGCAGTACAGCAGTGGCAAACCCTGCTCGGGATCTGGAATATAGAGGCAAATTATAATGCTTGGCAAATGTATGCATGGAGGTCCAAGTAGCCACCTCAATAATGTCCTTGGTTGCCACTCCTCTTAAGAAAGCTGTGGTAGTGGCTGTAGCCCTTGTAGAATGAGGTCTTATGTTCTGTGGAACTGGTTTTCCATGGTAGGTGTAACAGAATCTTATGCAATTTCCTATCCATTTGGAGATTGTCTGTTTGGAAATTGCTTTTCCTTCCCTTCCTGTTGCATAGGCTACAAAGAGCTGGTCAGTTTTTCTGTTACCTTTGGTTCTGTCCAGGTAGTAGTGTAACTGTCTATGTACATCCAAGGTATGCAGCATTCTTTCCCCTCTGTTTTGTGGATTGGGAAAGAAAGTAGGTAGGTGGATTGCCTGGTTTAAAGACACTCTGGATACCACCTTAGGCATAAATGTAGGATTAGTTCTCATGGACACCCTATCTTGATGGAAGATTAGGAAGGGTTGCACTGCCATTAAGGCCTGCAGTTCCAAAACCCTCCTTGCTGAAGTAATAGCCAGTAGGAAAGCAGTTTTCCATGACAGGTGTTGTAGATCTGCTGTTGCTGCTGGTTCAAACGGAGGGAGTGTCAATTTTTCTAGTACAAAATTCAGGTCCCATGCTGGCAATGGTGGTTTCCTAGGAGGTTTTACATTCTTGATCCCTCTGAGGAACTGCCTGAGTAAAGGATGTGAAAAGACAGGAGGATCAAAGCTGTATTCTGCTGAGATAGCTGATGCATGGATCTTGATGGAGGAATAGGACAGGCCTGTGTGTAGAAGCTCTGCCAAGTACTCCAGAATGTTAGCAATGTCTATGTTCGACACATCTTTTCCTCTTTCAGTACTCCACATGACGAACCTTTTCCATTTTCCTGCATAGTTCCTTCTTGTTGAAGGTCTGCGGGCTTCAAGGATAATGTCTTTAACCCTTTGTGAAAGGTCTGGACTAGTTACTGCTATCTGATGTTCCAGGCAGTCAGTTGCAAGGTTTTTAGGTTTGGATGTATGATGCTGTAGTTGTTCTGAGTTAACATCAGAGGCATCAGGGGTATTGACCACATTTTCTCCCGAGACATGCTCCTCAGCAGTGGGTACCAGTGTTGTCTTGGCCAGTTCGGAGCTATCAGAATTATCCTTGGACGCTCCTCTTTGATTTTCAGTAGTACCTTGTGCATCAAGGGAAGAGGTGGAAATTGCATATGCTGTCAGGCCTTTCCAGCTGAAGGATAGAGAGTCCACCCTCCATGCAAGTGGGTGGAATGTCCTTGTGCAGAATTTTTTGAGCTGGTGGTTTAGTGGGGAGGCGAACAGATCTATTTGTGGCATTCCCCATTTCTTTGTGATGGCCTTGAAGATGTCTGGGTGTAGCATCCATTCGTGAGCATCCAAGGTGGTTCTGCTTAAAATGTCTGCTAGGGTGTTTTCTTTTCCCGGTACAAATATTGCCTGTAACTGGATGTTGTAGCTTAGAGCCAGATTCCAAAGGTCCAAAGTCATTCTGCATAGGGGGTAAGAATGAGTGCCTCCCTGTTTGTTGATGTACCACATGACTGTGGTGTTGTCTGTCCTTATCATCAGATGGCCTTCTTTGAGAAATGGTCTGAATTTTAGAATTGCCAGTTTTACTGCCAGCATCTCCTTTTGATTTATGTGCAGGTGCAGCTGGTCCTGAGTCCACAGTCCTTGTACGCATTTGTCCAGCATGTGTGCCCCCCATCCTAGGTCTGAGGCGTCCGTTGTGATGGTTTGGCTTGCTCGGAAGTTGTGGAAGGGTAGGCCTGGGTTTGACTGGCATGCCTGAGCCCACCATAGGAACTCCTGTTTTAAGCATGGGATTAGTGGTATTTCTGTTTCTAAGCTGTGCCTGTGTTGAGACCATAAATTCTTTAGGTACCACTGTAACTTTCTCATATGCAGTCTGGCATGTGGGACCAAGATTATGCATGATGCCATGAAGCCCAAGGCCTGCAGAATTTTTCTTGCTGTTAGTTTGTTCTGCTTTGTTAATGCCAAGAAGTAAAGAGGGAGCTCTTTTTGTTTTTCTGCAGTTAGGAATGCCATTTGTTTTACTGTGTCCAATTCCGCTCCCAAGAAAGTTCTTGTCTGGGATGGTATCAGCCTTGACTTTTGTAAATTGACTGTGTATCCCAGGGCTTGTAGCAAGTAAATGACCCTCTGTAAATCTGTTGTCAGCTTGCTTTTGTTGTCCGCTTGTAACAGGCAGTCGTCCAGGTATGGATAAATTTGGATTCCCTGTACTCTGCAGTGTGCGATTACTGATGCCAGGCATTTTGTGAATACTCTGGGCAGTAGATAAGCCAAAGGGCAATGCTGAGAATTGATAATGCTCTGATCCTGCAAGAAATCTGAGGTATCTTCTGCAATTTGGTCGAATGGGGACGTGCAGGTATGCCTCCTTGAGATCTAGAGTTACCAGCCAACACTCCTTGCCCAGCATGGGAAGAAGTTGCTGTAGGGTCAGCATTTTGAATTTTGGGACAATGATGTATGTGTTTAAGATGGACAGGTCGAGAATAGGTCTCCAGTTTTTCTTTTCTTGGTACTAGGAAGAGTCTGGAGTAGAATCCTTTGCCCTGTTCTGTTATTGGTACTCTTTCCACAGCTCTCATCTTTGTTAATTCTGCTATCTGGTGCAGGGCTTCTATTTTTTGATTTGGGGGCAGGTTTGGCATTCCTCTTTTCACTGGTAAAGTGTGGAAGTGGAACCGGTAGCCTTGGTCTATGGTTTGCAAAATCCACTTGTCTTTTGTGATGTAGTGCCAATTTTTCGAGAATAAGGCTAACTTTCCGCCTAATGGTGCTGCTATTTGCTCCCTGGTAGGCGGAGTTAGAACCAAGTCACTGTGATTGTCCTGTTGTAGTGGCAGTGGTTGCGTCTGTGCCTCGGTTATTGCCTTGCCACTGTCGTCCTCTGTAGGCACCTCCTCTGGATTGATTTCTGACCCTAGAGCGTCTGTTCCTGCCCCTTTGTGATCGTGTGGAGTCAGGAAAGGACCAATTTTTGGCAGGCCAGTTCCTGCTAAACCTTGGGGGCTGAACCTGTAGGAAATCTTTAACTGTTTGCACAGATTTTGCCTTCTCTTCCATTTTCTTCATTACCTGCTGGGCAGGTTCCCCAAATAGACTGGCCTTATCCATAGGAGCATCCAATAGCTTAGCTTTAACATGATCTGGTAAGACCTGTTCTTTCAACCATGCATGCCTTCTTATCACTGTGCCAGTCATGGCTGATCTAAATGAAGCCTCCAGTGCATCATAGCCACATTTTAAGGAATGGTTACTAACTTGTTGGATGTTATTTGCCATTTCTAATACATATTTCTTATCTAAAGATTCATCAGAGGACAGCTTTTTAATTAACTGATCAAGCATAAACTCTTGGTATTGGATCATGTGAAACTGACAGTTTAAAGCTCTAGCTGAGAGAGTAGCAGAGGTGTAGACTTTTTTCCCCCATCTCTCTAAGGACCTGGATTCCCTTTCAGAGGGAATAGGGTTTTTTTGCTGTGGTCGAGGCTACTGCCTTAGGCCCCTGAGATATAGTTTCGGGGTCTGCAAGTGGGGCCTTGTATAGGTGATGATGAGTGTTTGGCACCCTGTAAAATCTATCTGGTTTGGCAGGGGCTGGAGGTAAAGAATCAGGTGCAGTGCAGACATCATTAAATGCATCGTCCACAACAGACAGGACAGGAGGTATAGCTAAGGGCCTATGTTGTGGTAAGTGCAGGAAAGTCCTAAGCCTTTTTCTTGAATATGAGAAATCTTGTCCCTGCCATTGGAATTGTTCTCTCATGGCATGTAAGGTTTCCCCAAAGGAGAATTCCTCTGGTGGAGAGGCAGCTGGAATGGATTCTTCAGCATCGGAGTCTTCATAATTGGAAAAGGGAGACTCTGGCTGGTCTGTAATGTCTGAGTCATCCGCAGAATCATCAGAGGACACAGGCTCGGGGGGTTCTGCTCTAGGTCTCTTTTCTGGGGGCTGAGAGGCCCTGTCTGGGTGAGATTGGGATCCCCTAATTAAGGATATTAAATCTTCTGCCAGAGTAAGCATTTGTGAACTAGAAGTGGGCCTGATTGAGGGGGGTTTAACAGGCACTGATTTAGCAGATTTGGCTGCTTTAGCCCTGGCAAAGGCCTTAATAGACATGGCTGCAGGAGGCCTAGCAGCACCACGTGCTGGGGTAGAGACATCCAAAGGGATGGTGTCTGATAAATCACTAGGAACCACAGTTGTAGGCAAAATTTCTGAGGCTGATTCAGGTAATGTAGCAGGAGCCTCAGTAGTAGTCATGGATTCGGCTGAAGATTGACCAGTTTTCTCGGTTTCGGCCGAAACCGAGACACTCGCGGCTTGCTTAACTGTGGTTTCGGCCGAAACCGCGGACCGCGAGTGTCGGTCTTTTTCTTTGCGTTTTTTAACAATTTGGGTAGTCGGAGGATCCGACAGCATAATGTACGCAAAATCTGAGCCGAAAAACTGTTCAGCAAACTCCGACCGACGCCTAAGCGTTACGTCGGTTGAAGGAAGCACAGGCCGAACAGGCTGCTACGTCGTGGTCTGGGCCTAAACAAGGCAAACAGTAAGAGTGGAAATCTTTATGAGGTATTTGTTTCCCACAAGTTAAACAGTTATTGACTTTTTCTGACATCGGCTGAGGCAAGAAAGAGTCCCCAACGGGGTACTTAGCTTTTAGAAGTCTTCGTAGTATTCGGTAGTAGTAATCTCTGGATCTGACCGACCGGCACTTACGAACAGCTTCTGCTTGGCCACGGCAAGAAAGACTGAGGAAAATGGCGTCGGCTGATGCCTTTATACCCGAAGACCAGCAGAGATGACGTTGGGTGAAGTGCGACATCAGCCGAAGCCGGACCCAGACTTTGGAATCCGGCCGACCGAAGGGCTGCCTGACGACAGGACAACCCATTTGTTATGACTGCAGATGCATCCATGAAGGACATCTGCACTTTATGGAGTGCCTGGTGACTTGGGAGGCGAGAGCCAAAAGGGAAAACAGTGAAGTTTTGGCAGCAAAATCTGGTGCATCAGACAATTTCTTTGAAGCTTTCTCCAGGAGAGAGAAGGCAAACTTAGCCATGTGCATCTGACAGTTTGTAGCCCTGAAGGCCAGAGTAGCAGAAGTGTAAATTTTCTTACCCAGACTCTCCCATGGCTTTACTGTCTTTGTCAGGAGGAAGAATGGTGGTGATGGGCAATAGTTTAGATGCCTTATCTGTGGATATGGAAATTATGGTAGGGTCTGCTGGAGGACACTTCACAAGATACTTGGCAGTTTCAGGGACTGTATAAAATCTGTCAGGCCTGCATGGAGCAGGGGATTGTGGAATCAGGGTTCAAGGACGCTGAGGAGAAGACATCCAGGAAGGCTGGCAGAATAGGAGGGCACAGCAGTAGGAGCTGGGAAACACATCCGAATGACGTCATAATACCTTTTTTGAACCTCAGTTATTTCAGAGGATTCCCACTTAAAATGTTCTTTCATCTTGGCAATGGTTTCCCCAAAGGTCAAATCCTCAGCTGGGGAGTCAGTGTCAACGTATTCTTCCTCTGGGGAGCCATACCCCAAGGAAGAAGGAAGCAGAGAGCTATAGGAGAGTGATTCCTCAGATGAAGAATCAGAAAAATCCTCTTCCTCCCTGATGGATGGGTCAGACGTTTGAGGCCTTGGGCTCAGAGTAGGAGGAAGCATTGTAGAAGTCTCTGCAGTGGAAGGCCGTAAGGCCATGAAGGGATTAAAATAAGGTCTGCCAATCAGGCATGCTTTCAGAAGAAGAGATGTGATTCCTTTTTTTCCCTTTCTCTTGAGAGGCCTCGCGGGCATCTGATGGGAGGAAGGCCTGAAATCGGGCAACTGTAAGGAACTGGAGGGATCCGAAGGACCTACCGGAATGGTGGTTTCCCCCCAGCATTGGAGACAGATGTCTTTAAAGCCTCAACAACAGACGTGCCCTCCATGCGGGACTGTGTGGCTCCCATAGAGGTACCTGCTAAATCTGAAGTGGCGGAGCCCGGATTCTTTACCAGGTAGAAGTCGTCCACAAGCTGACGGTCATACACAGGACGTGCAGTGGTAGAGGCAGGCTTGGTAGTCTTGGCCTTCTTTTTTGGTGGTTTAGCAGGAACATCAGCAGAACCCTCCATACCAAAGTCTAGTTGCTTTAGTCACTGATTTTCTAAATACAGATTGAGCGCATGCAGAAGTCTGCACAAGGTTATGAGTATAAATGCCTGACAAATAAAGCAGGCCTTGTAATCATGCGACCAACCTAAACAGAACAGACACTGATCGTGTGAGTCCTTGTGGGGTATCTGATGGTAGGACTTAACACTTGCCCTTTCTGGATGACATGAACAGGCATAAGATAAAAAATAAAATGACTGAAAGGTTCCCCAGTGGGGCACTTATCTGATTTCTCATAATCCAATGGCCGGGATGGCAGGATCACCAAACGTTCGACTGGCGGCTGAGAAGTTCTGAGTGCTGGTGCATGCAGACGTCACTTTTATGGCCCACGTTGTGCCAGCCTCCTCAGATGACCCACGCACCATACAGTGACTGAAAACATTTGTATACTGGCTGGACATTCAAGTAGCAATAGGAGAAAGAAAACCCATATGTGATGAAAACTGCAACATGAGACTAGAAGGACATCTGCCCAATCAGGCAACGGTAAGATGGTGGATGCCTGTTTTGAACAATCTGGGGTTAAGAGTTTATCAAGATAGCCACCTCAGAGGCCTGGGGTCATGAGCAAACACTTGATATGCCTTTGCATTTTCCATTTGCACCCTTCTAAATTAAAAGCACTGGGGATACAACTCTCCTCTTCACTAAAAAGGACTCACACATCAGCTCCAAAGGACCTCATTGAGGCCTCTTTGCCAACAGACTGCACTGTGCATTTGGCCTATAAGGGTGTGTCATTATCAAACTGTATGGTGTCCTGTAGAAGGGTTGCACTAGATGCTTTGGTAGTAGCTGACAGTAAAGGGGCTGAGTGTGTGCCTTTCTGACGTCTGTGTCATCAGGCCTAGGGAAACCCTAATATTCTGACAAGTTGTCATATGTCTCCCTTTCCTTCTCCGCAGGTGCTCCTCAGAGTACCTGCATTTTTCAATGAGTAGCCAAAGCAGGGAAATTGGCTGATCCCATTGCAGAATCAAACAAGCAGATTTTTGACAGCTAAGTAGGTCCATAAAGACTTTGTATGAATATTGATGTTACTCAGTCCAACCAAAGGACAAGGTACACAAATGCCTACATTGTGCCAGTCTGGGTCTAGGTAAAATTCAAAGGAGGAGTGACTTCTGTGTGAGCTCTGCATCTTACACTTGATACAGTGGTTATCTTTTTTAATCTCAGTATCAGACGAGTAAATATCACATTAAAAAAAATGCAGATCAGGATCAGCACCACCAAGGAGGTACTTACCTGGTGTCTCCTCCAAAGACAAGAAAACGTTACAAACCCTCAGCAGCAAAAACTGCCACTTCATTACCTTCGCCCTGCAACACAACCACCACTGCTTTACTATGAAGGAAACAACAAGGCTATCAAAGCAAAGGACCATTCTTTTACTTGGCTCTCACCCTTTCAAGATTTCACACTTAGAAAGCTACCCAGCATTAGCTGCTAGACATCCACTGAAAATCCCTGCCTACAACCTGAAACACCAAGCACGTTCAGGTCCAGTTCTACATACTACCCGAACTAACTTTCATACTGGATTCCTGCTTTCTCGAATTGCAATAATAAATAAATGAAGATGGTGTTAGCAGTCACCCTTCTTATATAAACATTGTCCAAGTGGGAGGAAAACAGCTGAAAACAGGAGGGGAAGACAGAACCCGGAGTTTGGGTAAGCCATTAGATTCCTGCAGACACCAAGCACATTCAGGTCCAGTTCTACATACTACCCGAACTAACTTTCATACTGGATTCCTGCTTTCTTGAATTGCAACAATAAATAAATGAAGATGGTATTAGCAGTCACCCTTTCTTATATAAACATTGTCCAAGTGGGAGGAAAACAGCTGAAAACAGGAGGGGAAGACAGAACCCGGAGTTTGGGTAAGCCATTAGATTTCTGCAGACAGGCATAACAGAAGTCATGAATGCAATGGTGAATGTTATGATGAACATCATATAAATCATAAACAATTATACGTTTAAAACTCAACTCAGATTATCTGTCTGCTATAAGTACCAAAAAAATATGGAAAAAAACCAGCAAACGGCTATGGGGATGGTTCTCAAAATTTTCATCCTCTGCAGACTGAAAAGTTAAAGTTCTAACAAGCAAAACTGTTTCCACACCACCCAAAAGTGTTTTTTTTTTTCAGTTTAGTCAGTTATTACAATCTTACTACACTGTGTATATTTCTGTGCTCCTAAAATATCAAAAAGCAAATTACACAACAGTAAATGCTGCAGTTATTAAAAAAGAAGCAACAAATCACCATGGTTCAAAAAAATGCTAAAAAAAAAACCAGAAAACATCTGTAGAGTTGTAAACAAAGGGGCAGGGGAACTGGGCACATATATTATAAAAATGTGATCGACTAGCTAGCTTTAAAGAATACAATCAAAAGATGCTAGAACAAATCTGGGGACCAGACAAAGTTTACAAGGGAGTTAATGCTACTAAGTCAGAATGCAGACACAATTCCAAGTAATAGTCAGTGTTTCTTTTGCTAGTACCAAAAGTAGTAAAATCTATTCCAAGACAAAGGAAGAGCGGTTATGGAATTTCCATTGAGGAGGTAAAGAGAATTTTACAAGACAAAGGAAATGGAAGAGGCAACAGAAGAAAAGACAAATGAGCTGCAGAATAAAAACTGGGAACTGTGAAAGTTATACATAAATCCAGTTGAGAATATGTGAAGACTGATAATTAAAAAATATATACAGTGGATATAAAATGTGTACACACCCCTGTTAAAATGCCTGATTTTTGTGATAAAAAAATGAGACCACAATAAATCATTTCAAAACCTTTCCCACCTTTAATGTGACCTATAACATGTACAATTCAATTGAAAAACAAATCTGTTAGAGGAAAAAATATAAAAAAAAAACGGACAATAAGCTGGTTGCATAAGTGTGCACACCCTTAAACTAGTACTTTGTTGAAGCACCTTTTGATTTAATTACAGCATTCAATCTTCTTGGGTAGGAGTCTATCAGCATGGCACATCTTGACATGGCAATATTTGCCCACTCTTACTTGCAAAAGCACTCCAAATCTGTCAGATTGCAAGGACATCTCTTGTGCACAGCCTTCTTCATGTCACCCCCACAGATTTTCTATTGGATTTAGGTCTGGGCTCCAGCCAGGCCATTCCAAAACTTAAATTTTCTTCTGGTGAAGCCATTCTTTTGTTGATCTGGATGTATGCTTGGGGTTATTGTCATGTTGAAGGTGAAAGTCCTCTTCTCATTGTCGTGTTGAAAGGTGAAATTCCTTTTCATCTTCAGCTTTCTAGCAGACTCCTGAATGTTTTGGGCCAAAAGTGACTGGTATTTGGAACTGTTCATACTTCCCTCCACCTTGACTAAAGCCCCAGTTCCAGCTGAAGAAAAGCAACCTCAAAACATGATACTGCCACCACCATGCTTCACCATGGGGTTGGTGTTCTTTTGGTGATGCGAAGCTTTGTTTATGCGCCAAATGTACCTTTTGGAATTGTGGCCAAGAAGTTCAACCTTGGTCTCATCAGACCATAACACAGTTTCCCCACACGCTTTTGGAAGACTATGTATTATTTTGCAAATTTTAGCCGGGCCTGGATGTTTTTCTGTGTAAGAAAAGGCTTCTGTCTTGCAATCCTGTCTCATAGTCCAGACATATGGAGAATACGGGAGATTGTTGTCACATGTAGTACACAACCAGTACTTGCCGGAAATTCCTGCAGCTCATTCAGTGTTGCTGTAGGTCTCTTGGCAGCCTCCCTGACCAGTTTTATTTTCGTCTTTCCATCCATTTTGGAGGGACGTTCAATTCCTTGCAACGTCACAGTTATCCCATATTTTCTCCACTTTTTGATGACTGTCTTCACTGCATTCCATGGCATATTCAATGCTGTGGAAATATTTTTTGTATCCTTCTCCTGACTCACACCTTTCAACAATGAGATTCCTTTGATGCTTTGTAAGCTCTCTGCGAACCATGGCTTTTGTTGTAGCAGACAACGGAGTAAATAGGAGGGTGGGAAGGAATACTGTAACATGGATGAGAATGACATCTATGGTTATGGTAAGATTTTACACAACTATTCTATGTCCTTCTATTCCTATGTTGCAGTATTCTTGGTGAGGGAGAATACCCACAGCTTAGTTTGATGAAAGGGTGGCGGATGCGGAAGATGATTCCACAAAGCCTTGTAGGATTGCCCTGGCAAATCCTGCACGTGCTTTGGAGATTTGATACAATTTGTAATGTTTGGAGAAAGTGTGGATAGTGGACCATGTAGCTGCTTCCATAATGGAAGCTGTGTCCATGCCTGTTTGGAAGGCCTTGAAAGTGGCTACCGCTCTTGTGCAGTGTGTGCCTTAACCCCGACTGGAGGGGGGGTTTCCATGGTGTGAGTAGCAGAAACAGATTGCCTTTCTAATATAGGATGCAATGGTCTGTTTGGTGACTGCCCTGCCCAATGCCCTGGGGGAAAGATGCACAGAGATGTTTGAATTTCCTAACGTCTTAAGTCTTGTCCAGGTAAAATCTCACTTACCTGTAGACATCTAGGGAGTGGGTTATCCTCTCTCCTTGGTTAGTGGGAGAGGGGAAAAAATTGGGTAGGTTAATATGTCATTGACTTCCTTGGGCATGAAAGAAGGGTTAGTTCTCAGTGTGACCATGTCCCTATGAAAAATGGTGTAAGGTGAGCATGCCATTAAGGCTTGTAGCTCGGAAACCCTTCTAGCAGAGGTAATAGCCACGAACAGTACTGTTTTTCAAGTACAAAACTGTAGAGGTGCTGTATTAATCGGTTCGAAGGGGATCTGGGTGAGTTTTTCCAGGATGAAGTTCAGGTCTCCTGGAGAAGGGAGAGGCGTCTTAGGTGGTCTAATATGCAAGACCCCTTTGAGGAAGAGTTTCACATGGAGCCTGGCTAACAAGGAAGGATCTAAAGGTAAGCAGGCTGACAATGCGGATAGGTGGACTTTCACTGATGAATAGGAAAGTACACCCTTTATAAGTTGACACATATATGAGAGGACTAGGGGGATGTCAGCCTCGTAAGGGTCCCTTTCCTGTCCCAGATACCACTGAGTAAATCTTTCCCATTTAGCAAGGTATGATTTTCTAGTAGTGGGTTTCCTGGCCTCCCTAAGGACTGATAGCACATCCTCTTAATAGTGGTGTCTGAATGCGGTTAGTAATTTATCAGCCACAGAGTCAGTGTTAGCATTTGCAAGTGTGGGTGTAAGAGAGTTCCTTTGTCTTTTGTCAGAAGGTCCACCTTGTGTGGTAACTTGCAGTGATTGCCCTTGGCTAAATTGTGTAGAAGGGGGGGAAAGTACAGTTGTGTAAACTTACCATAATGTAGATGTTCGAGTGTATTCACTGTTGCAGTCATTACATTTGGGTAATCTGCTGGCAGGTTTCCCTCAGTCGGCCTGAATATCAAAATCTTGGGTCCTGCGTCAGTTGCTGTCTCTTCTTCCATGACGTCGGGTATATAAAACAGGCAGCCAAAGCCATTTTCTTTGGTTTTTCTTGCCCCCGATGTCAGGTGCCCCACAAATGGAGAGCAAAAATATATATAAAAATATATATATATATAACTATATATACATACAATTGTAACATACATTTTACCTTCATCTAACAGCAAATACACCACAAAGGCTGTAGAATATAGTGAAGGAAAGAGAATCTCCAGAATAAAGGGGGATGGTGGGTGGGTAACCCGGACTGCAACAGTGAATACACTCCAACATCTACATTTATGGCAAGTGTACCCAACTGTACTGTTCTTAGTGTTTCACTGTTGCAGTCATTACATCTGGGTAGAATCCCAAAGCTATGGATGGGAGGCTGGAACTAAATAGCATTAGGAGCGGCTATAAAGCCCTGCAGAACTGCAGTGGCAAAGCCTGCCCTGGACTAAGAGAAGAGAGGCAGATGATAATGCTTTGTAAAAGTATGCACAGAACTCCAAATAGCAACTTCTAGAATGTCTCTGGTTGGTACCCCATTGAGAAAAGCTGCTGATGTAGATGCAGCCCTGGTGGAATGTCACCTGATGCCCCTGGGTACTGGTTTACCATGAAGCAAGTAGCAGAAACGAATGCAGTGGCTTATCCACTTTGAAATAGTCTGCTTTGAAATAGCCTTTCCCTCTGATCCTACAGCAAATGCCACCAGTAGCTGCTCAGTTTTTCTTAGAGATTTGGTCCTGTTTTAGTAGAATTTTAGTTGCCTGCGCACGTCCAAGAAATGCAGAATCCACTCCCCTTTGTTCTGCGGATTTGGGTAAAAAGTTGGCAGGTGAATAGTTTGGTTAAGAGCCACACTGGATACCACCTTAGGTATAAAGGAAGGATTGGTCCTGAGGGACACCCTGTCTGGGTAAAATATAATAAAAGGCTCCACAGCCATGAGGGCCTGCAGCTCTGAAACCCTTCTTGCTGAAGTGCTTGCCAGAAGTAAAGCTGCTTTCCAGGATAAAAACTTTATATCTGCAGTAGCAGCTGGTTCAAATGGAGGCAGGGTGAGTTTTTTCCAACACAAAATTGAGGTCCCATGCAGGAATTGGTGATCTCCTGGGAGGCCTTAAATTTTTGGCCCCTCTAATATACTGTTTTAGCAAAGGATGAGAAAAGATTGTTGGCTCTGTGTTGTAATGAGCCGAGATGGCAGAGGCATGGATTTTTATTGATGAAAAAGATAGGCCCTTGTCCAGCATCTCAGTCAACGATTGCAAAATCTGAGAAACATTTGGCTTTGCTGTGCCAGTTGCTTGTGCTTGGTTTCAAGCACAGAATTTCTTCCATTTATCAGCATAAGATTTTCTAGTACTAGGCCTTCTGGCTTCCAAAATGACATACATCAAAGATTTACTGAGAGGTGTTGTTTGAATAACTACATGATCAGCCATGCTGCCAGGTTCAGAGTTTGGAGATGATTGTGCAGGATTTGATTGTTTTGTTGAGACAGTAAATGAGGTATTTGAGGCAAATACTAAGGAGGGAGTTGAGACACATTCCTTAGGATTGAGTACTAGTGTTGTTGAGGCCAGTCTGGGGCAATTAAAATCATTTTTGGCTTTTCTTGTCTGACCTTTAGTAAGACTTTGGGAAGAGGAGGCAGAGGAGGAAAGGCGTAGACTGACAGTTTTTTCCAACTGAAGGATAGGGCATCCACTTTCCATGCTTGTCTGTGATAAGTCCTTGTGCAGAATTTGTCCAGATGATAATTCTGGGGAGAGGCAAATAGATCTATGTCCGGGCCCCCCCATTTCTTTGCTATCATGCTGAAGACTTGTGGATCCAGTTTCCACTCGTGAGGGTCTATAAGGTTTCTGCTTAGGTCATCTGCCAGAGTATTTTGTTTTCCTGGCAGGAATTGAGCTTGAAGATGTACTTGGTAATTCAAGGCTGTGTCCCACAATGCCATGGCTAGTCTGCAAAGGGGGTAGGAGTGTGTGCCCCCCTGCTTGTTTATGTACCACATAACTGTGGTGTTGTCCGTATTTATCAGTAGTTGTCCTGGATGAAGTAAGTCCTTGAAGGCTGTCAAGGCATTCTGAACAGCTAACATATCTTTCTAGTTGATATGCAGATGCATTTGTTTTGGGTTCCATATGCCCTGAATGCATCTCCCCTCCAGGTGGGCCCCCCCAAGCATAGTCTGATGCGGCTGTAGTTAGGATTTGGTTGACAGGGGGTAGAGTGAAAGACCGTCCCATGTTCTGGTGACATGTCTCTGCCCACCAAAGAAACTCCTGTTGTAGGCAGGGATGAGAGGAATCACTGTTTCCAGACTATGACAATGTTGACTCCATAGACTTTTTAGGTACCACTGCAGTTTCCTCATATGCAGTCTTGCATATGGCATCAGTAGAATGCAGTATGCCATGAACCCCAAAGCCTGCAGAATTTGTCTTGTAGATAACTGGGTTTTTGTTGCCATCTGTTTGAAGTAAATAGTCAGTTGCCTTTGTTTGTCTGGCGTAAGGTAAGCCATCTGGGCAGTTGTATTCAAGCTTGCACCCAAGAATGTTATCTTTTGAGAGGGTACCAGATGTGATTTATTTTCGTTTATTGTGTACCCTACGCATGTTAGAAGCCTTTTCACAAATGCCAGATGGTAAAGAAGAATGTCCTTGTTTTCTCCTTGAATAAGACAGTCGTCCAAGTAAGGATAGATTTGCATACTTCTTTGTCTGCAAAATGCAATTACTGGTGCCAGGCACTTTGTAAAGACCCTGGGCGCAGTAGATAAGCCAAAGGGCAATGCAGAGAAAGTACAGTTGTGTACACTTACCATAAATGCAGATGTTCGAGTGTATTCACTGTTGCAGTCATTACATTTGGGTAATCCTGCTGGCAGGTTGCCCTCGGTCGGCCTGAATTCCAAAGTCCTGGGTCCTGTGTCTGCTGGCGTCAGGGGTATAAAAGATGCGGCCAATGCCATTTTCTTTAGTTTTTCTTGCCCCAGATGTCAGGTGCCCCCTAAAAGTGTAGCCAAAATTTATATACATATAAATACATGCACCAATATAAACTTTACCTTCATCTACAAGCAAATACACCACACAGCTTGTATAAATCAGAGAAGGAAAGATAGGTTCCATGAGGAGAAAAGAGGGATGGTGGGTGGGTAATCTGGAATGCAACAGTGAATACACTCGAACATCTACATTTATGGTAAGTGTACATAAAGTACAGTTTTGTACCTACCATAAATGTAGATGTCCGAACAGGATAGCATCTGCAGTCATAACAAATGGGTTGTCCTGTCGTCAGGCAGCCCTTCGGTCGGCCGGATTCCAAAGTCTGGGTCTGGCCTCGGCTGGAGTCGCACTTCACCCGACGTCATCTCTGCTGGACTTTGGGTATAAAGGCATCAGCCGACGCCATTTTCCTCAGTGTTTCTTGCCCCAGATGCCAGTTGCCTTCTTGGAAAACTAAATTTTTGGTAAATGCCAATGTTTCCAAAAAAAAGGTAGGCAAACACAAAAAATAAGCATGTATGTACATATATACAAACAAATACACCATAAGAGATCCCCCCCAGCTAGCTATTAGGAGGGTAAATACCCTAGAAATACCACAGAGGGGAAGGTGGGTGGGTAATCCTGACTGCAGATGCTATCCTGTTCGGACATCTACATTTATGGTAGGTACAAAACTGTACTATGTCCTTCAAAGATGCATCTGCAGTCATAACAAATGGGTAGAATACCATAGCCAAACTAGGGGAGGAGGAAGAAGAATTATGGTGTAGTTAGGATCCCTTGCAATACAGCAGTGGCAAAACCTGCTCAGGTTCTGGAGTATAGAGGTAAGTTATAATGCTTGGCAAATGTATGCACGGAGGTCCAAGTAGCCACCTCAATAATGTCCTTGGTTGCCACTCCTCGTAAGAAAGCTGTGGTAGTGGCTGTAGCCCTTGTAGAGTGAGGTCTTATGTTCTGTGGAATTGGTTTTCCATGGTAGGAGTAACAGAATCTTATGCAATTTCCTATCCATTTGGAGATTGTCTGTTTGGAAATTGCTTGTCCTTCCCTTCCTGTTGCATAGGCTACTAAAAGCTGGTCGGTTTTTCTGTTACCTTTGGTTCTGTCCAGGTAGTAGCGTAACTGTCTATGTACATCCAAGGTATGCAGCAGTCTTTCCCCCCTGTTCTGTGGATTGGGAAAGAAGGTAGGTAGGTGGATTGCCTGGTTTAGAGACACTCTGGATACCACCTTAGGCATAAATGTAGGATTAGTTCTCATGGACACTCTATCTTGATGGAAGATTAGTAAGGGTTGTACTGCCATTAAGGCCTGTAGTTCCGAAACCCTTCTTGCTGAAGTAATTGCCAGTAGGAAAGCAGTTTTCCATGATAGGTGTTGAAGATCTGCTGTTGCTGCTGGTTCAAATGGAGGGAGTGTCAATTTTTCTAGCACAAAGTTCAAGTCCCATGCTGGTAAAGGTGGTTTCCTAGGAGGTTTTACATTCTTGATTCCTCTGAGGAACTGCCTGAGTAGAGGATGTGAGAAGACAGGGGGATCGTAGCTGTATTCTGCAGAAATAGCTGATGCATGTATTTTGATGGAGGAATTGGACAGGCCTGTATGGAGAAGCTCTGCCAAGTACTCCAGGATGTTAGTAATATCTATCTTTGACACATCTTTTCCTCTTTCAGTACTCCAAATGACAAACCTTTTCCATTTTCCTACATAGTTCCTTCTTGTTGAAGGTCTGCGGGCTTCAAGGATAATGTCTTTAACCCTTTGGGATAAATCTGGGTTAGTTGCTGTTATGTGATGTTCCAGGCAGTCAGTTGCAGAGTTTTTAGGTTTGGATGCATGATGTTGTAGTTGTTCTGAGTTAACATCAAAGGCATCAGGGGTAGTGTCCACGTTCTCCCCCGAGACATGCTCCTCAGCAATGGATACCAGTGTTGCCTTGGCCAATTTGGAGCTATCAGAATTATCCTTGGACGTTCCTCTTTGAATTTCAGTAGTACCTTGTGCATCAAAGGAAGTGGTGGAAATGCATATGCTGTCAGGCCTTTCCAACTGAAGGATAGAGAGTCCACCTTCCATGCAAGTGGGTGGTATGTCCTTGTGCAGAATTTCTTGAGCTGGTGATTGAGTGGGGATGCGAATAGGTCTATTTGTGGCATTCCCCATTTCTTTGTGATGGCCTTGAAGATGTCCGGGTGTAGCATCCATTCGTGAGCATCCGAGGTAGTTCTGCTTAACATGTCTGCTAGGGTGTTTTCTTTTCCTGGTACAAATATTGCCTGTAACTGGATGTTGTAGCTCAGAGCCATATTCCAAAGGTCCAGAGTCATTCTGCATAGGGGGTATGAATGAGTGCCTCCCTGTTTGTTGATGTACCACATGACTGTGGTGTTGTCTGTCCTTATCATTAAATGGCCTTCTTTGAGGAATGGTCTGAAATTCTGGATTGCTATTTTTACTGCCAGCATTTCTTTTTGATTTATGTGCAGGTGCAGCTGGTCTGGAGTCCATAATCCTTGTATGCATTTGTCCAGCATGTGTGCCCCCCAGCCTAGGTCTGAGGTGTCCGTTGTGATGGTTTGGCTTGCTTGAAAGTTGTGGAAGGGCAAGCCTGGGTTTGACTGGCATGCTTGAGCCCACCATTGGAACTCTTGTGTCAGGCATGGGATTAGTGGGATTTCGGTTTCTAAGCTGTGCCTGTGTTGAGACCATAAATTCTTCAGGTACCACTGTAGCTTCCTCATATACAGTCTGGCATGGGGGACCAGGATTATGCATGATGCCATGAAGCCCAAGGCCTGCAGTACTTTTCTTGCTGTTAGTTTGTTCTGCTTTGTTAATGCCAAGAAGTAAAGAGGGAGTTGTTCTTGTTTTTCTGCAGTTTGGAATGCCATCTGTTTTACTGTGTCCAATTCCGCACCCAAGAATGTTCTTGTTTGGGATGGTATCAGTCTTGACTTTTTTTAAACTGACTGTGTATCCCAGGGCTTGCAGTAAGCAAATGACTCTTTGTAAGTCTTTTGTCAGCTTGCTTTTGTTGTCCGCTTGTATCAGGCAGTCGTCCAGGTATGGATAAATTTGGATTCCCTGTAGCCTGCAATGAGCGATTACTGATGCCAGGCATTTTGTGAATACTCTGGGCGCAGTAGATAAGCCAAAGGGCAATGCTGAGAATTGATAATGCTCTGATCCTGCAAGAAATCTGAGGTATCTTCTGCAATTTGGTCGTATGGGGACGTGCAGGTATGCCTCCTTGAGATCTAGAGTTACCAGCCAACACTCCTTGCCCAGCATGGGAAGAAGTTGCTGTAGGGTCAGCATTTTGAATTTTGGGACAATGATGAATGTATTTAAGACGGACAGGTCGAGAATAGGTCTCCAACTTTTCTCTTTTCTTGGTACTAGGAAGAGTCTGGAGTAGAATCCTTTGCCCTGTTCTGTTAGTGGTACTCTTTCCACAGCTCTCATCTTTGTTAATTGAGCTATCTGCTTTAGAGCTTCTGTTTTTTGATTTGGAGGTAGGTTTGGCATTCCTCTTTTTACTGGTAAGGTGTGGAAGTGTAACCTGTAGCCTTGGTCTATGGTCTGCAAAATCCACTTGTCTTTTGTGATATAGTGCCAATTTTTTGAAAATAAGGCTAACTTTCCGCCTAAAGGTGCTGCTATTTGTTCCCTGGTAGGCGGTGTCAGAGCCAAGTCAATGTGATTGTCCTTTTGCAGTGGCAGTGGTTGTGTCTGTGCCTCGCTGGTTATTGCCTTGCCACTGTCGTCCTCTGTAGGCACCTCCTCTGGATTGATTTCTGCCTCTGGAACGTCTATTCCTGCCCCTCTGAGATTTTGAGGAGTCTGGAAAGGACCAATTTTTGGAAGGCCAGTTCCTGCTAAACCTTGGGGGCTGAACCTGTAAGAAATCCTTAACAGTTTGTACAGATTTTGCCTTCTCTTCCATTTTCTTCATTACTTGCTGAGCAGGAGTACCAAATAGACTGGTCTTATCCATAGGAGCATCTAACAGCTTTGCTTTGACATGATCTGGCAAGACCTGTTCTTTCAACCATGCATGCCTTCTTATAACTGTGCCAGTCATGGCTGATCTAAATGAAGCCTCCAGTGCATCATAGCCACATTTTAAAGAATGGTTACTAACCTGCTGAATGTTATTCACCATTTCTAAAACATATTTCTTATCTAAGGAGTCATCAGAGGACAGTTTCTTAGTTAACTGATCAAGCATAAACTCTTGGTATTGGATCATATGAAACTGACAGTTCAAAGCTCTAGCTGAGAGAGTAGCAGAGGTGTAAACTTTTTCCCCATCTCTAAGGATCTGGATTCCCTTTCGGGGGAGAGGGTTTTGCTGAGGTCGGCTACTGCCTTAGGCCCCTGGGAGATAGTCTCAGGATCTGCAAGTGGGGCCTTGTATAGGTGGTGATGAGTGTCTGGTACCCTGTAAAACCTATCTGGTTTGGCAGGGGCTGGAGGTAAAGTATCAGGAGCAGTGCAAACATCATTAAATGCATCATCCACAACAGGCAGAACTGGAGGTATAGCTAAGGGCCTATGTTGTGGTAAGTGTAGAAAGGTCCTAAGCCTTTTTCTTGAGTCTGAGAAATCTTGTCCCTGCCATTGGAATTGTTCTCTCATGGCATGTAAGGTCTCCCCAAAGGAAAATTCCTCTGGTGGAGAGGCAGATGGAATAGATTCTTCAGCATCGGAATCTTCATAAGTAGAAAAAGGAGCCTCTGGACGGTCTGTAATGTCTGAGTCATCCGAAGAATCATCAGAGGACACTAGCTCTGGGGGCTCTGCTCTAGGTCTCTTTTCTGGAGGCTGAGAAGCCCTGTCTGTGTGAGATTGGGATCCCCTAATTAAAGAGATGAGATCCTCTGCCAGAGTAAGCATTTGTGAACTGGAACTGGGCCTGTGTGAGGGGGGCTTAACAGGCACTGATTTAGCAGTTTTGGCTGCTTTAGCCCTGGCAAAGGCCTTAATAGACATGGCTGCAGGAGGCCTAGCAGCACCATGTGCTGGGGTAGAGACATCCAAAGGGATGGTGTCTGATAATTCAATAGGAACCACATTAGTAGGCAAAACTTCAGAGGCCGATTCAACTAGGGTAGCAGGAGCCTCGGTAGTAGTCATGGATTCGCTGAAGATTGACCCGTTTGCTCGGTTTCGCTGAAACCGAGACACTCGCGTTTGCTTAACCGTGGTTTCGCCGAAACCGCGAACGCGAGTGTCGGTCTCTTTCTTTGCGTTTTTAACAATTTGAGTAGTCGGAGGATCCGACGGCATAATGTACGCAAAATCTGAGCCGAAAAACTGTTCAGCAAACTCCGACCGACGCCTAAGCGTTCGTCGGTTGAAGGAAGCACAGGCTAAACAGGCTGCTACGTCGTGGTCTGGGCCTAAACAAGGTAGGCAGTAAGAGTGGAAATCTTTATGAGGTATTTGTTTCCCACAAGTTAAACAGTTATTTACTTTTTCTGACATCGGCTGAGGCAAGAAAGAGTCCCCAACGGGGTACTTAGCTTTTTAGAAGTCTTCGAAGTAGTATTCGGTAGTAGTAATCTCTGGATCTGACCGACCGGCACTTGCGAACAGCTTCTGCTTGGCCACGCGGCAAGAAAGACTGAGGAAAATGGCGTTGGCTGATGCCTTTATACCCGAAGACCAGCAGAGATGACGTCGGGTGAAGTGCGACACCAGCCGAGGCCAGACCCAGACTTTGGAATCCGGCCGACCCAAGGGCTGCCTGACGACAGGACAACCCATTTGTTATGACTGCAGATGCATCCTTGAAGGACATCTGCACTATGTTCTTCGTGTTTCATTGTTGCAGTCATTACATTTGGGTAGAGTCCCAAAGCTATGGATGGGAGGCTGGAGCTAAACAGCATTATCAGTGGCTATGAGGCCCTGCAGAAAGTACAGTTGTGTACCTACCATAAATGTAGATGTTCGAGTGTATTCACTGTTGCAGTCATTCCTCTTGGGTTATCCTGCTGGCAGGCTACCTGCAGTCAGCCAGAATTCCAAAGTCTAGGTCTGGCGTTGGTTGCTGTCACCTCTTCCCTGACGTCAGTGCACCAGGGGTATAAAAGATGCAGCCAACGCCATTTTCTTCAGTTTTTCTTGCCCCAGATGTCAGGTGCCCCCAAATTGGAAGGCTGAAAGAATATGCCAATAAAAATACATGCTCAAAACTAACATGGCCTTCACCTACAAGCAAATACACCAAAAAGGTTGTATAGGATAGAGAAGTGCAGATTAGTCCCAGCAAAGAAAAGGGGGATGGTGGCTGGGTAACCTGGACTGCAACAGTGAATACACTCTAACATCTACATTTATGGTAGGTACACAACTGTACTATGTTCATCGTGTTTCACTGTTGCAGTCATTACTCTTGGGTTGAATCCCAAAGCTGAGATAGGGTGGCTGGGCTAAATAGGATTAGGAGAGGCTATGAGGCCCTGCAGAACTGCAGTGGCAAATCCTGCTCTGGACTTGGAGTAAAGAGGTAAGTGGTAGTGCTTTGTGAAGGTGTGCACTGAACTCCAAGTTGCAGCCTCCAAGATATCTTTGGTTGGTACTCCTCTGAGGAAGGCTACTGAAGTGGCTGCTGCTCTGGTGGAATGAGGCCTAATGTCCTTAGGCACTGATTTGCCATGTTGGATATAGCAGAAACGGATGCAATGGCCTATCCATTTAGAAATAGTCTGTTTTGAGATAGCCTTTCCTTGTGATCCTGCAGCATGTGACACTAAAAGATGCTCAGTCTTTCTGAAAGCTTTAGTTCTGTCCAAGTAGAATCTTAGCTGTCTGTGTATATCCAAAGAATGCAGAATTTTCTCACCCTTGTTCTGTGGATTAGGATAAAAGGTTGGTAAGTGAATGGTTTGGTTAAGGGCCACATTGGACACCACCTTAGGCATAAAGGTAGGGTTCGTTCTCAGAGAAACCCTGTCTGGATGAAAAATAATGAAAGGTTCCACAGCCATGAGTGCTTGTAACTCTGAGACTCGTCTTGAAGAGGTTATTGCTAGGAGCAGAGCTGTTTTCCAGGATAAGAATTTTATATCTGCTGTTGATGTTGGCTCGAAAGGGGGCAGTGTGAGTTTTTCCAAAACATAATTGAGGTCCCAGGCCAGAATTGGTGCTCTCCTTGGAGGCCTAATGTTTTTGGCCCCTCTGAGGTACTGCCTTATTAAAGGATGAGAAAAGATAGGTGGTTCCGTATTGTAATGGACTGAAATGGCAGAGGCATGAATCTTAATAGATGAGAATGAAAGGTCTTTGTTTAGCATCTCAGTAAGGTATTGTAAAATCTGAGGGATATTTGGTACACACGTGTCTATGCTTTGTTCCTGGTTCCAAGCAGAGAATCTCTTCCATTTTTCTGCATAAGATTTTCTGGCAATGGGCCTCCTGGCCTCCAAGATAATATCCATAACAGCTTTTGAAAGAGGAGTGTTCTGAATGGCTATATTATCCGCCATGCTGCCAGATTTAAGGTCCTGAGTTGGTTGTGCAGGATTTGACTGTTTTGTTGGGTCAGCAGGTGAGAAGTTTGAGGCAGTATCCATGTTGGACCCTGAGACAAGCTCTTCAGGATTGGGTACCAGTGCTGGCGTGGCCAGTCTGGTGCAATCAGTATTATTTTTGGCTTCTCTTGTCTGACCTTTAGGAGTACCCTTGGAAGGAGAGGCAGTGGGGGAAAAGCATAAATTGTTAGATTTTTCCAGCTGAAGGACAGGGCATCCATTTTCCATGCTTGCTTGTGATAAATCCTTCTGCAAATTCTCTGCAATTGGCAGTTGTGAGGGGAGGCAAATAGATCTATGTCCGGGCATCCCCATTTCCTTATTATCTCGCTGAAGACTTGTGGATCCAGTTTCCATTTGTGGGGATCCATGAGGTTTCTGCTTAGGTCGTCTGCCAGAGTATTTGTTTTTCCTGGCAGGAATTGTGCTTGTAGGTGAACTTGAAAAGCCCATAAGGCCATTGCTTGTCTGCAGAGGGGGTAGTAATGCGTACCTCCCTGTTTATGTAACACATGACCGTAGTGTTGTCTGTCTTTATCAGTAACTGTCCTGGATGAAGTAGGTCCTTGAAAGCTGTCAGGGCATTGTGAACAGCTAGCATCTCTTTTTGATTGATGTGAAGATGCATCTGGTTTGTAGGCCATGTGCCCTGAATACATTTTCCTGCCATATGGGCCCCCCAGGCATAATCTGATGCATCTGTTGTCAGTGTTTGTCTGGCTGGGGGTAAACTGAATGGCAGACCCTTGTGGTGGTGACAGGTTTCTGCCCACCATCGAAACTCCTGTTGCAGGCAGGGAATGAGTGCGATTACTGTCTCCAGGCTGTGGCAATGTTGAGTCCAAACACTTTTTAGATACCATTGTAGTTTCCACATATGCAGTCTGGCATATGGAATTGGTAGAATGCAGGATGCCATGAAACCAAAGGCCTGCAGGATTATCCTTGCAGATAAGTGGGTTTTTGTTGCCAAATTCTTGAAATAAGTAGTCAGTTGCCTTTGTTTGTCTGGCGTGAGATAAGCCATCTGGGCAGTTGTATTTAGGCTTGCACCCAAGAATACTATCTCTTGAGAGGGCACTAGTTTCGATTTCTTTTCGTTGACTGTGTACCCTAGGCATGTTAGAAGTCTTTTCACAAATGCCAGATGCTGTAGAAGAATGTCCTTGTTCTCTGCTTGAATTAAACAGTTGTCCAAGTAAGGATATATTTGTATTTCTCTTTGCCTGCAGAATGCAATTACTGGTGTCAGGGACCTGGATGTACCCTGGGCGCAGTAGATAAGCCAAAGGGCAGTGTAGAGAATTGGTAATGCATTGAGCCAACCTTGAATCTGAGGTATCTTCTGCATATGTCTGATTGGGACATACAGGTATGCCTCTTTTAAGTCTAAAGTCACCAGCCAAGCATTCTTGCCCAGCAGGGGCAGAAGCTGCTGCAAAGTCAACATCTTGAATTTTGGTATATCCAGGAAAGTGTTCAAAATAGATAGGTCCAGTATTGTCCTCCAGGCCTTGTCCTTTCTGGGTACCAAGAACAGTCTCGAGTAAAATCCTTGTCCCTGCTCTTGCTCTGGTACTAGTTGAATGGCCCCTATGTCCATGAGGGATAAGACTTGTTTTTGTGCCTCTGCCCAATGATTTTTTGGCAGATCTGGCCAGCCGTTTGCCTTTGGCAGGGTATGGAAATGGAACTTGTAGCCTTGTGACACGATATTTACGACCCACTTGTCCTGGGTTATAATGTGCCAATTTTGAGAAAAAAGTGCTAATTCCCCCCCCCAAGGGTGCTGCCAGGAGATGCTTGGTGCAGGCAGGGGGAAGTCATTGGGACTGTTTCCTGAATGGTTGTGATTTGTCTTCTCCAACTTTGGAGGTAGAAGCCCCCCATTGTTTTGAGCGGAATGAACCTTGCGCCTGGGATCTGCCTCTAGGGTGTCTGGTTCTGCCCCTTTGAGGTCTGTCTGACACAGGAAAGGACCAATTCTTTGTTGGCCAGTGTCTACTAAACCTAGGTGGCTGTACTTGTAAAAAATCTTTGACCATTTGCATAGATTTAGCTTTGTCCTCCATTTTCTTTAACAGATGTCCTGCCTTAACACCAAACAAAGTATCATGCTGTAAAGGTGCATCTAATAATTTAACTTAAACATGATCAGGCAGATTTTGTTCCTTTAACCAAGCATGCCTCCTAATAACAGAACCTGTAACTGCGACCCCGCAGGAGGCCTCTAAAGAATCAAAACCACATTGCAAAGTATGCTTTCCAACTTGTTCAGCTGCATGCAATAAATCCTGCATTTCCTTGTTTTCTGCACATTCAGAGTTTAACATTTTCTGTTTAAGCAATGCCATGACATGTTGCTGATATTTGAGCATATGAAACTGACAGTTTAAGGCCCTTATAGCCAAGGTAGCAGATGTGTAAACCTTTTTTCCCCATCTATCCAGTGTCCTAGAATCTCTGTCACAGGGGGTAGGGTTTTTTGCAGTGGAAGCCTTAACTCCTTTGGGACCCTGAGAAATGGTTTCTGGGTCTGCAGCAGGGTTTTTTAAAAAGGAATTTATGAGAGTCAGGAACCCTGTAATATCTATCTGGCTTAACAGGAGCTGGAGGTAAGGAGTCAGGTGTAAGACTAGACTCCGAAATCACATCGTCTACAATGTCTAACACAGGTGGGAAGGCTAATGGCTTGTGTTGAGGTAGTAAAAGGAAATCCCTGAGGCTCTTTTTAGATTCTGAAAAATCTTGGCTCTCCCAGTGGAAATGCTCCCTCATGGTATGTAAGGTTCCCCAAAAGAATCGTCCTCAGGAGGAGAAGCTGAAGGTATAGATTCTTCAGCATCAGAATCCTCATAGGGGGGAAGAGAATATTCCTGATCAGAAGAGGAATCGGAAGAAATGGAAACCAGATCTGAAGATTCATAGTCAGTCTCTTGCCTAGGCCTCTTATCTGGAGAGGGATGGGAACCCCTGATCAAGGTAATCAAGTCTTTGGCCATTTTGAGCATCTGTTTTTTGGGTATAGAGGCCTGACCACGTGGCTCTTTGTTTTGGAAGGTGGTTTAGGCTTTGCCTTTGAAGCTGAAGTCGGAAGGATGTAAAGATGTTTAGGTCTGAATACACCCTCAGAAGCCAGTGCCTGCTTAGCGGCTCCTGACCCATTTGAAGGGATAATATCAGAGGCTCCAATACCTTGAGTTTCCAGCGGCATGGCCGACTCCACGTGGGAGTCAGTAGCGGCCTGCGACTCTAAAGTAGCGGGCATCAGGGTCTGCGAAAGCGCCTCACTAAGGACCGGCGAACCGGCGACTGGCTTAGGAGAAGCTTCTTTCCTTTTCTTTGCGTTTTTTGTGAACTCCGGTAGTCGGATGGCTATCCGACATTTCTGGATAATTAAACCGGCATCCAAAAGAGTTTAAAGCAAAATCATACTGACGCTTAATAGAGCGTTGGTTAAATCAAGCACAAAACCAACAACCAGAAACATTGCGATCAGGGCCTAGGCAAGGAATACAGTTGTTGCGTCATTCGGCTTTTCCCGGTTAGGGGTCGCCACAGCGGAACTCCGGTCCACTAATGACTGGCAGTAGATTTTTACGTGCTGGCTTGCCGGGCCTAATGCACAACCTTCAACGAAGGAACGCCCATTCAAGGATGTCACCACACAGAAAACACTCTGAGAATCGAACAGGCAACGTCTAACTGTGAGGCGACAACGCTACCACAGCACCACCACCGCAGTATAGGTAAGTAATACAGTAAGAATGAAAATCCTTATGAGGTATTTGCTTCCCACAAGGAATACAAAAAAAAAAAAAAGCTTCCGCAACGGGGTACTTAGCTTTGTAGAAGACTTCGGATCTGAAACTCAAACACGAAAATCTCAGGAGTCGGCCGACCTGCACTTGCGAACTGCTTCTGCTTCGGGCACTGAGCAGCAAGAAAGACTAAAGAAAATGGCGTCGGCCACATCTTTTACACCCCTGACACCCTGATGTCAGAGAAGGGGTGACAGCAGCCAATGCAGGATCCAGAACTTTGGAATTTTAGGCCGACTGAGGGCAACCTGCAAGCAGGATTACCCAAATGTAATGACTGCAACAGTGAAACACAAACATCTGGTAATGCATAAAGCCAGCCTTGAAGCGGAGGTATCTTCTGCACGATTCCCTTATTGGGATATGCAGGTATGCCTCAAGTCTAGAGTCACTAGTCAAGTGTTCTTGCCCAGCATGGGCAGAAGCTGCTGCAAAGTTAGCATTTTGAATTTTGGCATGTCCAAGAATGCGCTCAAAATTGATAAATCCAGTATTGGGCGCCAGGCCTGGTCTTTTTCTGGGTACCAAGAACAGTCTTGAGTAAAACCCTTGTCCTTTTTCCTGTTCTGGCACTGGCTGAATAGCCCCCATATCCATGAGGGAAGTAACTTGTTTCTATTCCTCTGCCCATTGATTTTGTGGCAGATCTGGCCAACCGTCTGGAATTGGCAGAGTATGGAAATGAAATCTGTATCCCTGGGATACTATGTTTAATACCCACTTGTCCTGGGTTATTAACTGCCAATTTTGAACATGAAGTGCTAGTTTTCCCCCTAAGAGGGCTGCCAAAAGATAAGTGCTTGATTATTGAGACTGTTTACTGCAGGGTTGAGCTTTATTTTCTCCAGATTTGGAGGTAGAGGCACCCCATTGCTTTGACCTGTAAGAATCCTGTGATTGGTATCTAGAGCCCTTTGAGCACCTGGATTTGCCCTGTGAAGCGCTGTCGGACACAGGAAGGGACCAATTTTTTGTAGGCCAGTGTCTACTGAATCTTGGTAGCTGCACTTGTAAAAAGTCTTACAGTTTGCATAGACTTAGCTTTGTCTACCAATTTTTTTAAAACCTCTTTTGCCTTAATACCAAACAGAATATCATGCTGTAAAGGTGCATCCAACAATTTAGCTTTAACATGATCAGGCACGTTTTGCTCCTTTAGCCAGGCATGCCTTCTAATCAAAGATCCAGTAACTGCGGCCCTGCAGGAGGCCTCCAAGGAATCAAAACCACATTGCAAAGTATGCTTTCCAACTTGTTCTGCTGCATGCAATAATTCCTGTAATTCTTTATTTTCCACACATTCAGAAATCAACATCATTTTCTGTTTCAGTAATCCCATAACATGCTGTTGATATTTAAGCATATGAAACTGTCAGTTTAAGGCCCTAATTGCCAAGGTTGCAGACTTATAAACCTTCTTTCCCCATCTATCCAGCGTCCTGGATTCTCTATCAGAAGGGGTAGGATTCTTAGCTGTTGAGGCCTTTACACCTTTGGGACCCTGTGATATAGTTTCAGGGTCAACAGCAGGGCTTTTGAATAAAAATTTGCGTGAGTCAGGAACACTGTAATATCCGTCTGGCTTGCTAGGAGCCGAAGGTAAGGAATCTGGAGTCATGCTTGATTCCGAAAACACATCATCAACAATGTCTAATACAGGAGGTATGGCTAAAGGCCTATGCTGAGGGAGAAGAAGAAAATCACTAAGCCTCTTTTTTTGATTCTGAGAAATCTTGACTCTCCCAATGAAAATGTTCCCTCAAAGTAAGCAAGGTTTCTCCAAAGGAATACTCTTCAGGAGGAGATGCAGATGAGATGGATTACTCTGCATCTGAATCCTCATAGGGTGGTATAGAAAATTCCTGATCAGAAGAGGAATCAGAAAAAATAGAAACCTGATCTGAAGATTCATAATCAGTGTCTTGCCTAGGCCTCTTATCGGGGGGGGGGGATGGGAACCCCTGATCAAGGTAATTAGGTCTTCAGCCATTTTGATCATTTCCTTTTTGGGCATAGAGGCCTGAGCACGTGGCTCATGTGTTGGTTTTTTAGCCTTAGAAGTTGTCTTTGTTTTTGAAGCTGGCGTCTGTTTTATATAGAAATGCTGAGGCCTGAAGACACCCTCAGAAATCGATGCCTGCTCAGCGGCTCCGGACCCATCCGAGGGAGAGACATCCGTGGGTACAATACTTTGAGAATCTCGCGGCGTGCCAGACTCCACATGGGTCTCGGTAGAGGCCTGCGACTCGAAAGTAGCAGGTATCAGGGGCTGCGAAAGCGCCTCATTGAGTACCGGCGACTGGCTTAGGAGAAGCTTTGTCGTTTGTTTTGGACCTCGGTCTGTCTCTGTCCTTTTCTTTGCGTTTTTTGTGAACTCCGGTAGTCGGATTGCTATCCGACGACATTTCAGGGTAGTTAAATCTGTTTCCAAAATATTTTGAAGCAAAGATATACAGACGCTTAATAGTGCGTTGGTTAAATCTAGCACAAAACCGACAGCAAAGCACGTTATGATCTGGGCCTAGGCAAGGAACAGTACAAATGAAAATCCTTATGAGGTATTTGCTTCCCACAAGTAATGCAATTATTAACTTTTATTGACGTCGGTATGGAGCAAGAAAAAGTTTCCCCAATGGGGTACTTAGCTTTAATTGAAGACTTTGGTTCTGAAACTCAAATTCGAAAATTTCAGGAGTCGGCCGACCAACACTTGCGAACTGCTTCTGCTTCGGGCACCGCGCGGCAAGAAAGACTAAAGAAAATGGCGTCGGCTGCCTGTTTTATACCCCTGATGACCTGACGTCATGGAAGAAAAGACAGCAACCGACACAGGACCCAAGACTTGGATATTCAGGCCGACTGAGGGCAACCTGCCAGCAGATTACCCAAATGTAACGACTGCAACAGTGAAACATGAACATCCAAGTGCTGCCTTGGCCAGTAGGGAGTCACTAGCAAGATTTTTGGTTTGTCCTTCCTGATTTTCAGAAGGACTTTCTGAAATCAGAGGGAAGGGGGGGAAAGCATACAGGAACTTCTCCTCCCAGGTAAAACTGAAGGCATCAACTCTCCAGGCTCGGGGGGAGTAAGTCTTTGTGCAGAACGTCTGCAGCTGCCTGTTCTGGGAGGAGGCAAACACGTCTAATTGTGGAGTTCCCAACCAGTGGACTATGTCTAGGAAGACCATCCTGTCCAGCATCCATTCATGTTGTGGAGAGGATGTTCTGCTCAGGAGGTCTGCTTGCTTGTTGTCCTGCGAAGGGATGTAGCTGGGCTTGCAGGGATAGGTTGTGCTGGGATGCTAGGTCCCAAATTAGCAGGGCTAGCCTGCGCAATTGGTATGCCTTGGTACCTCCCTGTTTGTACATCGCAGTGGTATTGCCGTCACTATCAGAAGAGGACCTGATAGCAGAAGGAGTATGAAGGAACTGCTGTCATCTCCTTTACATTGATGTGTTTGGTTTTAATGGGAGGTTGCCACTGGGCTTGGACTCTTAAAGAGTGCAAGGTGGCTCCCCAACCTGATTCTGAGGCATCTGTATGCAATATTTGTGTGGGTTGAGGGGGCTGCAGTGGAAGCCCCGGGCTTAGTTGTACTTGTTGGATCCACCAAATTATTTCCTTCTTTAAACAGAGAAGAAGGGGGATAACTTGTTCCAACTGATTCTGGTTTTGCGACCAGATATTTTTGAGGTACCACTGCAGTTTTCGCATATACATTCTGGCCAATGGTAGCATGGGAATGGTTGCTGTCATCAATCCCATGAGTCGAAGGAATTGCCTTGCAGTGACTGTCTGGGAAACCAAGACTTCCTGGAAGTGGGAAGTTAGAGACAGAACCTTGTCCTGTGGGAGAAAGGCTTTCATACGTTTTGTACTGATTCTGCAACCTAGGAATATCTTGCCCTTGTCTGGGTTCAGGGAGGACTTCTTGAGGTTTGGGGTGAACCCTACACTTTGTAGAAGGGACATAGAGAAGTGTAGATGTTTTAAGAGGGAATCTTTGGACTGTGCTAGTATAAGGAAGTCATCCAGATATGGGTAAATCTGGAATCCTTGGATCCTGCAGAAGGCAATGGCTGGAGCTAGGCACTTTGGTTTATCCACTGCACCAAGAGTGTTTACAAAGGGCAAGGCCGTTAACTGGAAGTGCGAGGATGGGCCAGAGAAATGCAGGAAACGTCTGTCAAGCCCTGAAGGGAATTTGTAGGTAAGCATCTTTTAGGTCCAAGGTGACCATGAAAGCATTTGAGGGTATGAGGGGGTAAAGAGAGTGGGAAGTGACAGCATTTTGAAGGTGGGTACCTGCAGATAAAGGTTTAGGAAGGAGAGATCCAAAATGGATCTCCAGGGGCCTTTCCTTTCGAGGGACCAGGAAAGTACAGTTTTGTACCTACCATAAATGTAGATGTTCAAGTGTAGACACTGCTGCAGTCATTACACTTGGGGTTATCCTGCCATCAGGCGGTTCCCCAGTCGGCCTGAGTTCCAAAGTCTTGGTCCGGCGTCGGTTGCTGTCGCTTCTTCCCTGACGTCAGTGCGCCAGGGGGATATAAGATGCAGCAGACGCCATTTTCTTCAGTTTTTCATGCCCCAGATGTCAGGTGCCCCTAAATAGGTAGACCTTTCAAATTGCTAGTAAAATATATAATAGAAAAGCAAACAACCATTTTTAATTACCAGCAAATACTCCCTTTAGGAAATAAGGGTAGAAGACCTAGGTACGTACCAGAAAGTAAGAGGGGAAGGAGGGAGGGTAACCTGGACTGCAGCAGTGTCTACACTCGAACATCTACATTTATGGTAGGTACAAAACTGTACTATGTTCGTGTGACACTGCTGCAGACATTACACTTGGGTGGAATCCCAAAGCTGAGGTAGGGAGGATGGATCTATAAGGCATTAGGGGTGGCTATAAGGCCCTGCAGCACAGCAGTGGCAAAGCCAGCTCTGGATTTGGAATATAAAGGCAAATGGTAATGTTTGGTGAAGGTATGTAGAGAACTCCATGTTTCTGCTTCTAAAATACCCTTGGTAGGCACTCCTCTGAGGTAGGCAGTTGAAGTGGCTGTTGCCCTGGTGGAGTGTGATCTAATGCTGCTAGGTACAAGTTTCCCATGGTGGGTATAGCAAAAACGTATACAGTGAGCTATCCATTTTGAAATAGTCTATTTTGAAATGGCTTTTCCCTGTGCTCCTGCAGCGTATGCTACCAATAATTGCTTAATTTTCTGAAAGCTTTGGTTTTGTCCAAGTAGAAGCGTAACGGTGTGAATGTCCAAGGAATGTAGTAGTCTCTCCCCTTTGTTCTGTGGTTTTGGATAAAAAGTTGGCAAGTGAATAGTTTGGTTTAGAGCCACATTTGTAGTTCTTAAGGACACCCTGTCCTGGTGGAAGATGAGGAAAGGTTCCACTGCCATTAGCGCCTGTAATTTTGAAACTCTTCTTGCTGATGTTATTGCCAGTAGCAGAGCAGTCTTCCAAGAGATGTATTTTAATTCTGCTGTGTTAGCTGGCTCAAAAGGAGGTAAAGTTAATTTTTCCAAAACAAAGTTGAGGTCCCAAGTTGGTGTAGGTGCTCTACGGGGCGGTCTCATGTTTTTAGCCCCTCTGAGGTACTGTTTGAGCAAAGGATTTGAAAAAATTGCTGGATCCGTGTTGTAATGAGCAGAAATGGCTGAGGCATGAATCTTGATGGATGAGAAGGAGAGGCCATTGTCCAGCATCTCAGTTAAGTATTGAAGTATCTGAGGAATGTTTGGGACAAGAGGGTCAAGGTTGTGTGCTTGGTTCCAGGCACAGAATCTCTTCCATTTATCCGAGTAGGCTTTCCTGGTGCTAGGCCTTCTGGCCTCCCGAATGACATCCATAACAGCTTTGGAGAGAGGCAAATGCTTCTTTGGTTAAGGAATTTTCCATGCAGCTAGATTTAAAGTCTTTAGCTGGCTGTGAAGTATCTGATTGTTGTGTTGTGTCAACTGCTGTGGGATTTGAGGCAAAATCCAGGGTGGTTCTTGTGCTAAGTTCTTTAAGATTGGGTACCAGTGCTGGCGTGGCCAGTCTGGTGCAATCAGGATCATCTTTGGCTCTTCCTGCCTGGCTTTTATGAGTACCTTTGGAAGGAGATGTAAAGGAGGGAAAGCGTATACTTGTAGTTTTTTCCAGCTGAATGAGAGAGAGGGCATCCACTTTCCATGCTTGTGGATGGTAGCTCCTTGTGCAGAATTTCTGTAGTTGGCAGTTCATTGGGGATGCAAACAGATCTATGTCTGGTTTCCCCCATTTTTGTGCTATCATTCTGAATATTTGTGGATTCAATTGCCATTCATGAGGATCCATGATGTTTCTGCTTAGGTCGTCTGCCAGTGTGTTTTTCTCTCCATGCAGGAATTGTGCCTGCAGATGAACTTGTTAGTTTAAAGCTGTGTTCCACAAGTTCATGGCTTGACTGCAGAGGGGGTAGGAGTGTGTGCTCCCTTGCTTGTTTATGTACCACATAACTGTGATGTTGTCTGTCTTTAGTAGTAGTTGTCCTGGATGTAGCAGGTCCTTGAAAGATATAATTGCATTTTGTACAGCTAGCATCTCTTTTTGATTGATGTGGAGATGTCTTTGTTCTGCGGGCCACTTGCCCTGAATACGTTTTCCTGCCATGTGGGCTCCCCAGGCGTAATCCGATGCATCTGTTGTCAGTGTCTGCCTGGCTGTAGGTTGAGTAAAAGGCTGTCCCTTGTTGAGGTGACAAGCTTGAGCCCACCATTGAAACTCCTGTTGTAGGCAAGGAATTAGTGGTATAACTGTTTCCAAATTTTGACAGTGTTGAGACCATACACTCTTTAGGTACCATTGTAGTTTCCTCGTATGCAGTCTGGCATATGGAATTAGTAGTATGCAAGATGCCATGTAGCCCAAGACCTGCAGAATTTTTCTTGCAGGGAGTTGGGTCTTTGTTGCCATTGAATGAAAATACTGAGTCAGTTGTCCTTGCTTGTCTGGCTTGAGATAAGCCATCTGGGCCGTTGTGTTTAAGCTGGCACCCAGGAATATTATCTGTTGTGAGGGCACTAGTTTTGATTTCTTTTCGTTTACTGTGTACCCCAGGCAACTTAATAACTTTTTTACGTACGCCAGATCCTTTAGAAGAATGTCCTTGCTCTCTGCTTGGATTAGGCAGTCGTCCAGGTATGGGTAAATCTGAATTCCTTTTTGCCTGCAAAATGCAATTACTGGTGCCAGGCACTTTGTGAAGACCATGGGCACAGTAGATAAGCCAAAGGGCAGTGCAGAGAATTGATAGTGCATTGAACCTGCTAGAAATCTGAGGTATCTTCTGCAGTTTTTGTCTGATAAGGACATGCAGGTATGCCTCTTTGAGGTCCAAAGTCACGAGCCAAGCTTTCTTGCCCAGCATGGGAAGAAGCTGCTGTAGTGTCAACATTTTGAATTTCGGAATATCCAGGTAAGTGTTCACAGAAGAAAGGACCAGAATGGGTCTCCAGGCTTTGTCCTTTCTGGGCACCAGAAAGAGTCTTGAGTAAAATCCTTGTCCTTGCTCTTGTGGTGGTACCTTTTGAATAGCTCTCATGTCCATGAGTGCTGTAATTTGTTTTTGAGCCTCTGCCCATTGATTTGGTGGCAGATTTGGCATTTCTTTTAACCCTGGAAGAGTGTGGAAGTGGAACCTGTAACCTTGAGATATGATGTTGAGAACCCATTTGTCTTTGGTGATGCAATGCCAATTGTGACAGAAAAGAGCCAGTTTTCCTCCTAAGGGGGCTGCCAAGAGAGAGCTGTTTGGCAGCTGTAGTGGGAAGTCATTGAGACTGTTTTTTATAAGGTTGAGGTCTATCTTCCCCTTGTTTCTGGCCTGGTGTACCCCATTGTCGAGGTCTGTAGGGGCCTTGTGTCTGACCTCTACCTCTTGGACGTCTATATCTCCCTTTTGAGGTCTGTCTGTGACTGGAAAGGACCAATTTTTTGTTGGCCAATTTCTGCTAAAACGAGGTGGTTGAACCTGTAAGAAATCTTTGACCGTTTGCATAGATTTTGCCTTATCTACCATCTTTTTTAATACCTCCTCTGCCTTAACTCTAAACAAAACATCCTGCTGCAAAGGTGCATCCAGTAATTTGGCCTTAACATGATCTGGTAGCGTATGTTCTTTTAACCAAGCAAGCCTTCTAATGACAGAGCATGTAACTGCTGCTCTACAGGAGGCCTCTAGGGAATCAAAACCACATTGCAAAGTATGTTTTCCCACTTGTTCAGCTGCATGCAATAAATCCTGCATTTCTTTCAAATTAGGAGGATCTGAATCTGGAAGCATCTTTTGTTTCAACTGAGACATTAAAAATTGCTGATATTTTAGCATGTGAAACTGGCAATTCAAGGCTCTCATGGCTAAAGTTGCAGATGTATAAACTTTCTTGCCCCATCTGTCTAATGCTCTGGAATCCCTGTCAGAGGGACTGGGTTTTTAGCTGATGAGGCCTTAATCCCTTTGGGTCCCTGAGAAATAGTTTCAGGGTCAGCAACAGGGCTTTTGTATAGAAATTTGTGAGTCAGGGACTCTGTAATATCTATCTGGCTTAACAGAGGCTGGTGGTAAGGAGTCAGGGTTTAAGCTGAATTCAGTGTATACATCATCCACAATATCTAACACTGGCAGAATAGCACAGGGTCTGTGCCGAGGCAATAAAAGGAAGTCTCTGAGCCTTTTCTTGGATTCTGAGTAATCCTGGCCTTCCCAGTGGAAATGCTCCCTCATGGTATATAAGGTCTCCCCAAAGGAGTAGTCCTCAGGCGGAGAGGCTGATGGAATTGATTCCTCAGCATCAGAATCCTCATAAGGGGGTAAGGAATACCCTAGGTCTGAGGATGAGTCAGAAGAAATGGACACCTGGTCTGAAGATTCATAGTCTGCATCTTGTCTGGGCCTTTTATCTGGAGGGGGTTGGGACCCTCTTATCAGGGTGATTAGGTCTTCGGACATTTTTAGCATTTGTTTCTTGGGCATGGAAGCCTGCCCTGGAGATTGCTGTGTCTGTTTCTTTGCTTTTAAGGGAGGCTTAGACTTAACAGAGGGTTTTAATGGTTAACTGAGTAGGTCTGAAAACACCCTCTGAAGCTCTGGGTTGTTCAGCTACTTCGGTTCCCTCTGTAGGATTATGTTCAGTAATCTGAATACCAAGAGCGTCCAAAGGCCCAGCCAGCTCCACGTGGGAGTCGGAAGCGGTCTGTGGTTCTATTGAAGTGGTCGTCAGGGGCTGCGTAGACGCCTCGCTGAAAACCAGAGAACCGGCGACCGGACTAGACAAGCCATGTCCTTGTCCTTGCGCTTTTTATGAATTCCGGTCGTCGGAAGTTCCGACGGCATGGTGTAATTAAATTTTCTGCCAAAATAATGTCGGGCAAAATCAAACCGACGTTTAATAGTGCGCTTGTTAAACCTAGCACAAAACCGACAACCAGTGACGTCGTGATCTGGACCTAGGCATGGGATACAGTAGGAGTGGAAATCCTTATGAGGTATTTGCTTCCCACAAGAAATACAATTATTAACTTTTACTGACATCGGTCTGAGGCAAGAAAAAGTTTCCCCAACTGGGTACTTAGCTTTTTAGAAGACTTTGGTTCTGGATTCGGAATGAAAATCTCAGGGGTCGGCCGACCGGCACTGGCGAACTGCTTCTGCTTCGGGCACCGCGCAGCAAGAAAGACTGAAGAAAATGGCGTCGGCTGCATCTTATATCCTCCTGGCACACTGACAGGGAAGAAGCGACAGCAACCGACACTGGACCAAGACTCTATTGTGCGCCTTGTTGCTGCAGGTCTGACAGAATTTGTGGAAGGAGATGGCATTGGTTTTTTGGGGGAAATGGAATGTCCTTCCAGGGGGGAATTTTTTCCAGGATAGAAAGTACCCTTTTTGAATAATGGTTAATACCCATTGGTCTGCAGTGACTTTCTGCCAGAAGGGGAGAGACAGTGGGTAAGGTGGGCTGAGAATGTCAGATGGGCAAGGCAGTCACGTTTTATTAGTACCTCCCCTGTCCTGAAAGGGTTGTCTAGGCTGAGGAGGTGGACCAGTAGGCATGGTTGAGGAACGTCTTCTAGTTCCTCTTCTGGGTCTGGAAGAGGAGGCAGCAGAGTGTGGGTTACGCCCAACAAAGGTAGTGTTAGCCGGGTAGTTCCTATAAAATTTGGGGAAAGGGGATACCAGGAGATGTTTTATATCCTGTAATTCTTTGCTTTTTTCTTGCAGCTTCTTAAATAGGTCTGCAGATTGCTTTCCAAAGAGGAAGTTGCGATCCAGGGGGGCGTCCAATAGTTTGGATTTGACATCCCCTGGCAGATTCTGTAGTCTAAGCCAGGAGTATCTCCTAAGGACAGATGCTGATGCTGCAGAGTGAGCAAAAGCTTCTGCAGCATCATAGCTGCATCTTATGGAGTGTCTAGCCACTTGTAGTGCTAAGGACAATTTGGAGGAGATACCTGTTTTAATAGGACTGTCAGGAACTGAAGCCAGCACTGAGGCGGCTTGGGATACCAAGTCCAGGGCATACTTGGTCATGTGAGTTTGATAGTTAATGGCTCTGAAGGCCAAAGTGGAGGACGTGTACACCTTCTTGCCTATCCTATCAATGGATTTGTTATCTTTATCCATGGGCAAAAGGGAGGCAAAAGGTAACAACCTAGACTGTTTATCCAGGGCAGTGGCACTCACTACTGGGTGTGCTAAGGGTGGCTTTATGAGGAATTTTTGTTCCTCTGGCACCTTGTAGAAGCGGTCTGGGTGCTTAGGTGCAGGAGGCTGTGAGTCAGGAGTTCTAGAGGCTGCAGTGAAAGCATCCAAGTATGCTAGAAGAACAGGGGGTACAGCAGTAGAGGAGGGGGGACTCAACTTGCAGCAGTTCAAAGTATCTTTTTTGGATTTCTGTCATTTGGGAAGTATCCAATTTGAAATAGTCTCATTTTGGTAATGTTTTCAACAAATGTAATGTCTTCAGGTGGAGAATCCCCATCCACAGAATCCTCATCAGAAGAATAATATTCCTTGGGAGAAGCAATTTGGGATGCACAAGAGATGGATTAATCCGAGGAAGAGTAGGAAGATTCATGTTGTTCTTCCTCAAGGAGGGGAGCCATGGGAATGGAAGAAGCAGAGGTAGGCCTATGGCTTAGCAGAGGCAATGTAGTTGTGGGTGAGGCAGAAGGCCGGAGAGCCATAAATGTTTGCATAAGAGAAGAGGTGAAGGCCGCCCAGTCTGGAGGACCTTCATAAGTAGGCGTAATGTGTTTTGTTTTCTGCTTATTTTTGGTTGGAGTGGCCTTAGGAACCGGTCTAGAACTGGGTTTAGCAGTGGCTGTATCCGAGGGTCTGGATCCCGGACGAAGGAGCCACCAAATCTGGATCCCCCTCGACATCGACAGGTGTCGGTGTCTGAGAAAGCTCCGTGGACGTGCAGGTCGGCTGAGCAATGGCCTCCGCGAGGGAGGTCAATGGAGCCGACGTATCCACCAAGCGCTCAACTCCTACAATCGGTAGTTGGCGGGGTGTCCGGGTGCGAAGCGACAGTAGATGAAGGCCAAGGCATCTTGGCCTTCTTACGTAGAGGTTCTTGGGCGGCCTCCGAAGCGGGATCCATCCCGAGAGTCAGCCGTTTGAGGCACTGGTTTTACAAGTAAAGATTTAAGGCTGCCAGACGGCTGCATAAGGTCTTAGGCACAAAAGATTTACAAATAGGGCAAATGTTATGGTCTTGTTCCTGGCCTAAGCAGAAAACGCATTTGTCATGGGTGTCCTTATGGGGAATTTGGCGCCCAAATTAGCACATTCCCTTTTTTCCTGACATCAGCAAAAAACTACAACAACCAAGCCTAAGCAATGTGAAAGATTGGTAAAATATTAGAAATGCAAAAACCCAACGGGTTACTTATCTATATTCGAGCCGACGTCTGGAGAGCAATCGTACGATGCAAAGTCATCTGAGGCTGAAACGTTTTGAGGATTGTGTGTGCAGACGTCACAGATAAGGTCCCTGGTTTATGGCCCTACATGTGATGTCCCACGCAGATGCAACAGCCAAGCTGAAGCTTTTGTATAGGAGCCGACGTACGAGTCGCCTGAAGGCAGGAAATCCCACACCAAGAATACTGTAACACAGGAATAGAAGGACATCATGCCAATCCAGCATGGAGCAGATAACAGAAATAAGACAATCAGAGGAACTCCCACGTACACGGGATTCCTGATGGCAAGAGATGCACCAAACAGAAAATCTTTTCCATTTGGACATGTGTGATTTTTTTGGTAGCGGTTTTCCTGACCTGCTGCAGAACCTGAAGCAGGTCCTCAGAAAAAAAGGAGTCTAAATGGAATCAAAACCCTATCATCCACAGTGTCATTTGAAGAGTGGACAGGAGTGGATGAATAAGAGATCCATTATCTTGTGTGAGAAGATCCACCTAGTAAAGTAAACATCTGGTGACTGCCCCTAACAAAATGAGAAAGAAAAGGGAACTAATGTTGTCTGATCAAAAACTGAGTCACCAGCAAGAATTTGACAGAGTTCTGCATGATTTTGAGCAGAACTCATAGCAACAGAGGAAAAGGAAGAAGGCATACAGAAATATTCCATTCTAAGGAAAAGACAGGGCAACCACTTTCAATGTCAGAAAATTTAGAACTCTGGAACAGAAGAGAGGACATTGTCTGTTCAGAGCCAAGACAAACCGATCTTTCTAACTGATACAGTACTGACGGCCTATGTCCAGGAACACAAATCTGTGAAGCATCCATTCATGAGCCTGTATCCTGGATCTGCTCAAGGAGTAGGCCAATAGATTGTACTCTGCAGGAACGTAAACCACCTGAAAGTCACTTGATACTTTGATCCTAGACCTAAACAGCTAATTTGCAAAGGAAACAGGACCTCATACCGCCACTTGCTGATGTACAACATCACAATGGCATTGTCTGTGAAGACTGACGGAGACCGGGAAGTAAAAAGGAACAAAAAGCTTGCAAAAACAGAAGGAAAGCTCCCATCTCTTATGATGGTATGGTCTAACCTCTGATGAGGAGGCCAAAGACCATGGAACTTTGGGGGTTCACAAAAGGCTCCCCTTTAGGTAGCTGTGAACAGTTCCAGAGAAGGAATTGGAGCCTGGAATGGATGCAATAGAATAAGAGAACTGTTGAATCCACCACTGAAGACAAGAGTCTGAGACAAGGACGAAAAGGAAGGTACAGTTGTGTACACTTTCAATAAATGTAGATGTTCGAGTGTATTCACTGTTGCAGTCATCACATTTGGGTTATCTGCCTGCAGGTAGCCCTCAGCTGGCCTGAATACCAGAGTCTTGGATTCCTGCGTCGGATGCGCTCTTTTTCCATGATGTTAGGACATCAGGGGTATAAAACATGCAGCTGACGTCATTACATCAGTTTTTCTTGCCCCAGATGTCAGGTGCCCTCACAATGGGAAGCAATTATATTATGGCACACCTCTATCAAAAAGCAAATACACCAGTAAACGTAAATACACTAAACAAGAAAGAAAGGTCGAGCAAAGAGAACTCAGAGGGCTGGAGGGAGGGTAACCAGGACTGCAACAATGAATACACCCGAACATCTACATTTATGGTAAGTGTACACAATTGTACTATGCTCTTCATGTTTCACTGTTGCATTTATCACATCTGGGTTCACTCCCAAAGCTAAGGAAGGGAGGAGGAAGTTAGAGAGCATTAGGGCCAGCTGTTAAGCCCTGGAAGACTGCAGTGGCAAAACCAGCTCTGGGTTTAGAAAAAATAGGCACATGGTAATGCTTGGTGAAGGTATGTACAGAGCTCCAGTTAGCAGCTTCTAAGATGTCCCTGGTAGGGACTCCTCTGAGAAAGGCTGTAGAGGTAGATGCAGCTCTGGTGGAATGTGATCTTATCCCCTGTGAGGTAGGTTTTTCCATGGTGCTTGTAGCAGAAATTAATGCAATGAGCTATCCATTTAGAAATGGTTTGCTTTGAAATGGCCTTTCCCTCTGCCCCTGCAGCAAAGTCAACTAGCAGCTGTTGAGATTTTCTGATAGGCTTAGTCCTGTCCAAATAAAATCTAAGTTGCCTAAGCACGTCCAGAGAGTGCAGAATTCGTTCTCCTTTGTTTTGTGGACTAGGGAAAAAAGTAGATAAATGAATGGACTGATTTAGGGCCACACTAGACACCACTTTGGGCATAAAGGAAGGATTGATCCTGAGGGAAACCCTGTCTGCATGGAAGATAACGAAGGGTTCCCACTGCCATGAGGGCCTGTAATTCAGACACTCTTCTTGCTGAAGTGATGGCTGTTTTCCAAGAAAGGAATTTCAACTCTGCAGTTGCAGCTGGCTCAAAAGGGAGGGAGAATGAGCTTTTCCAATACAAAGTTAAAGTCCCAGGCTGGAGTAGGGGCTCTCCTGAAGGGTCTTACATTTTTGGTCCCTCTAAGGAACTGCTTTAGCAGGGGGTGAGAGAGGAGAGGTGGCTCAGTATTATAATGTGCTGAAATGGCAGAGGCATGAATTTTAATTGACGAAAAGGATAGGCCCTTGTAGAGCATTTCTGCTAAGTACTGAAGAATAGGAGGTAAGCTGGGCACCGTTGTGCCCATCCCCCATGTCTGTCTCCAGGAACAGCATCTTTTCCACTTTTCAGCATAGGATTTTCTAGTACTAGGCCGCCTTGCCTCCAGAATGACATCTGGCACCTGCTTACTGAGGGACGCTATTGGAGAGCTCAAGGAATTACCCAGGTTGCAAGGGTCAGGGTTTGAAGCTGAGGGTGCAGAATCTGGCCCACCTGCTGGGAGAGCAGGGAAGGGGTTTGAGGTAGGTGCCATGGTTCCAGCAGTGTCATACTGTGCAAGAGGGGGTGCCAGTGCTGGCATGGCCAGTCTGGTGCAATCAGTATTGTCCTTGGCATGTCCTGTTTGATCTTATGCAGAACCTTCGAGAGGAGAGGTAGAGGGAGAGGCTTTCCCAGGTACAGGACAGGGCATCCACTTTCCAAGCTTGACTGTGGGAAGTCCTTGTGCAGAATTTGTCCAACTGGTAGTTCTGAGGGGAGGCAAACAGGTCTACCTCTGGAGTCCCCCACTTGTTCCTCAAGAGGTTGAATATTTTTGGTTCCAGTTTCCATTCGTGTGGGTCCATGAGATTTCTGCTTAGGTCATCTGCCAGTGAACTTAGCTTGTCTAGCAGGAATTCAGCTTGTAGGTGCACTTGGCAGCTCAAGGCTGTGTTCCACAGAGCCATGGCTAGTCTGCAGAGAGGGCATGAGTGGGTTCCCCCCTGCTTGTTTATGTACCACATAACTGTGGTGTTGTCTGCCTTTACCAAAAGTTGTCCTGGAAGAATGCGGTCTTTGAAGGCTGTCAGGGAATTCTGTACAGCTATTTCTTTTTGGTTGATATGCAGGTGCATCTGTCTCGGGTTCCATTTGCCCGGAATGCACTGCCCTGCCAAGTGAGCCCCCCCATGCATAGTCTAATGCATCTGTTGTTAGGGTTTGGGCAGCAAGGGGTAGAGTGAAAGGGAGCCCCTTGTTGTGGTAGCAGGCCTCTGCCCACCAAAGGAACTCTGTCTTTATACAAGGAATAATAGGAATCATTGATTCCAGGTCCTGAGAATGTTGGCACCATAGGCTTTTTTGGATACCATTGTAGTTTCCTCATATGCAGTCTTGCATATGGAATTAGTAGAATGCAAGAGGCCATGAACCCCAGGGCTTGCAGTATTTTCCCTGCAGATAGCTGGGTCTTTGTGGGCAATAGTTTGAAGTAGGTTGTCAAATAAACTTATTGCTCTGGAGTGAGAAAGTCATTGGGGAAGTTGTGTTCAAGCTTGCTCCCAGGAATACAATCTGTTCGCAAGGTATTCATGAGATTTCTTTTTGTTTATGGTGTACCCCAGTGAGGTTAGAAGTTTCTTTATGAATGTCAGATGTTTTAATAGCAAGTCCTGGCTTTCTGCCTGAATCAGACAATCATCCAAGTATGGGTATATATGAATATTTCTCTGCTTGCAAAATGCAATGGCTGGAGCTAGACACTTTGTGAATATCCTGGGTGCAGTAGATAAGCCAAAGGGAAGTGCAGAGAACTGATAGTGCATGGAGCCTGCCCTGAAGCGTAGGTATTTCCTGCAAGATTCCCTTATTGGAATGTGCAGGTAAGCTTCCTTGAAGTCTAAGGTTGTCAACCAGGCATCTTTGCCTAGCATAGGAAGCAGCTGTTGAAGTGTTAGCATTTTGAATTTTGGGATTACCAGAAAGGTGGTTAGAATAGAGAGGTCCAGAATAGGACGCCAGGAGCTGTCTTTTCTGGGTACCAGGAAAAGTACTGAATAAAAACCTTGTCCCCTTTGTTCTGCTGGGACAGATTGAATAGCCCTGATACTTAGAAGAGAGAGAACCTGCTGTTGGGCCTCCACCCACTGATTTGGGGGTAGGTCTGGCCAACCGTTTGGGGTTGGTAGGGTGTGGGAGTGGAATCTGTATCCTTGGGAAACTATATTCAAAACCCATTTGGTCCTGGGTAATGAGTTCCCAGTTTTTTGCATGCAGGGCGAGCTTTCCTCCTATGGGAGCAGGCAGCTAAGCAGGTCTTGGAAGGGTTAAGGTTAAGTCATTGTGCCATTTTTCCGTAGGGGGTGGCTTACTACTCCCTCTTTTGGAAGTGGGAGCCCCCCACTGCTTAGGCCTGTGAGTAGCCTGAGACTGTAACCTAGGTGGTCTGCTGTACCTGGGTTTTGACTGAGAAGGCCTGGAAGAGACTGGAAAGGACCAATTCTTTGAAGGCCAATGCCTACTAAATCTGGGAGGCTGTACTTGTAGGGAATCTTTAACAGTTTGCATAGATTTAGCTTTTTCCTCCATCCTATTGAGGACTTCTGCTTTGTTGCCAAACAGGCGATCTTGGTTTAAGGGAGCATCCAGTAATTTAGCTTTAACATGATCTGGCAAGTTTTGCTCCTTAAGCTTCTAAGTACAGACCCAGTGACAGCAGCCCTGCAAGATGCTTCTAAAGAGTCAAAACCACATTGCAAAGTATGTTTACCAACTTGTTCTGCAGAATGCATTAAATCCTGTACTACTTTGTGTTCAGCACAGTCAGGAATCAACATAATTTTCTGTTTAAGTAGTCCCATAATATGCTGCTGGTACTTTAACATATGAAACTGGCAATTAAAAGCCCTAATGGCCAAAGTACCAGAAGTGTATACCTTCTTACCCCATCTGTCCAAGGCTCTAGAATCTCTATCAGAAGGGGTAGGATTTTTGGCAGCAGTAGCCTTAATGCCTTTTGGCCCTTGGGAAACAATCTCTGGATCCGCAGTAGGATTCTTGGAGGAGGAACTTGTGAGAGTCAGGTACTCTAATACCAGTCAGGTTTTCTGGGAGCTGGAGGTAAAGTGTCTGGGGAAAGGCTAGATTCCAAGAAAGCATCATCTACAATGTCCAGAACAGGAGGGATAGCTAAAGGCCTCTGTTGAGGAAGGAATAAGAATTCCCTAAGTCTCTTTTTGGAGTCAGAGTAATCCTGGCTTTCACAGCAGAAATGCTCCCTAAGAGTGTGCAAGGTTTCACCAAAAGAAAAATCTTCTGGAGGGGAAGAAGAGGGAATGGAATCCTCTGTATCAGAATCCTCATAGGTAGATAAGGGCAAATTCTGGTAATCAGAAGGAACAGAAATATTAGAATCCTGATCAGAAGAATCAGAAGGAAAATCAGTACTAGGTCTCTTAGAGGGGGAAGGCTGGCTTCCCCTAATTAAGGTAATAAGGTCTTCAGCCATTCTAAGCATTTGCTTTTTAGGCATATGGGCCTGAGCATGCAGTTTGGATGTCTGCTTTGTAGGTGAGGTGCGAGTTTTAGGCCTAGATGAAGAAGATGGCGTTGGTTTAAAATGCAAATCTGCAAGCCTGAATACACCCTCAGAAGCCGGTGCCTGCACATCGGTTCCCGACCAATCCAAGGTAGAGACATCCGTAGGTTCCGTAGTCGAAGAAGCATCTCGCGGCATACCGGACTCCGAATGGGTCTCAGTAGAGGCCTGCGAATCTGAAGTAGCGGGTATCAGGGGCTGCGAAAGCGCCTCACTGAGTACCGGTGGACTGGTGACCAGCTTAATGGAAGCGTCGGCGGCAGTTTTGGACCTATGCGGTCTGTCTCTGGCTTTATCCTTAAGTTTTTTCAGAATATCAGTAGTCAGATGGCTTAACGAAGCCATCTCAGAGTACAGATACAGAGTACCAAAAAAAGTTGCTGCAAAGATAGCCCGACGACGAATAGTTCGGGGGTTGAACAAGGCACAAAACATGGAGGGACGTCGTGATCTGGGCCTAAGCAGGGAATGCAGTACGAATGAAAATCTTTAGGAGGTATTTGCTTTCCACAGGTAAGACAATTGTTAACTTTTACTGACATCGGCTGGAGCAAGAAAAAAGACCCCCAATGGGGTACTTATCTTTTTTTGAAGACTTCTGTTCTGAAACTCGAAAACGTAAATTTCAGGAGTCGGCCGACCGGCACTTGCGAACTGCTATTGCTTCAGGCACCACACGGCAAGAAAGACTGATGTAATGGCATCGGCTGCATGTTTTATACCCCTGACAATCTGACTTCATGGAAGAGACAGCATCTGACGCAGGAGTCCAAGACTCTGGTATTCAGGCTGGCTGAGGGCTACCTGCAGGCAGATAACCCAAATGTGATGACTGCAACAGTGAAACACAAAGAACATCAAGGATCTTCAGTTGGAGACAATGTTGAAGCCACACTTACTTCGAGGAACCACTGAAATTTCCTCATACGGAGACTGGCAAGAAGGAGCACAGGAATAGTGGAGGCCATAAATCCGAGAACACAAAAGTATCTGGCTGTGAGATGGTACACAGGAAGGAAACACTGAAAAAAGGTTGTAGGGGACAAAACCTTGGGAGCAGAAGAGATGCCAGCATGGGAACACTTTGAAGCCTGCAACAGAGAAAAACATGATCCTGGTAGGGCATCAGGACTGTTTTCTTCAGATTTACGATGAACCCCAGACTGCATAAAAGACAAGTGGTAAACTACAGATACTGTAACATTGCTGGGAGAAGGAGCCAGATTGGGAGAATCTGTATTCCTGATGTCTACAAAAAGCAACGACAGCAGCAAGGCATTTGAATACCCTTGGGGTAGTAGAACAACCAAAAGTCAAAGAAGAGAACTGAAAATGCAAATAGAGAGAGAAACGTAAGAATTTCCCAAACAGGCTGTGAAAGGGGATGTAAAGGCATGCATCATTGAAGTTTAGAGAAACCAAAAAGGCCCAGGGATGAAGATGAAACAAGGTCTAAATTGACAACATCCAGAAAGAAGGAACCTTGAGAATGGTGTTGAGCAGCGAAAGATGCAGAACCGGTTTCCATGAACCCTCCTCCTGAGGAACCAACATTCTGAAGTAAAATCCCCTTTCTCTCCTGTGTGAGTGGAACAAGCTGAACGGTGCATGCCCTAATACAAGAGGGATTGCAGAACCTCTGGGAAATGAGGAAGCTATTCCAGAGGAGGTTAAGAAGTGCCTGAAAAAGAGTGGAATGGATTTCCAAACCACGGAATACCCCTGATGAATAACAGACAGCACATCCAGGAGTATGAGGTGATTGGATGCTAATCTGGAAGAGAGAAAGGTAGACAGACAAAGGGAACTGGCCAAAGGGAAGGGAAGATAAAACATCAAAAAGGAGACAGGCTTGTCCTGAAAAGAAGGCTTCTGGGAAGGAGTCTGAGTGGATGTAACAGGAGGAATTCGTCTACATTCCTTTCTACCTCTGGGAGGAGGTTGAGTCTACCTACAAAGGCAGACACAGAAGGATAATTCCTTCGGAATTTGGGGATAGGAGAGACAAAAACATGTCAGAGTTCCTTGCAAGGCCTTACTCTTATCCTGGAGGGACTTAAATAGGTCAACAGCAGCTGTGCCTAAAATATTTTTGTTATCTAGAGGGGCATCCAAAAGCTTGGCTTTAAAATAGACAGGTAAAGTCTGAAGACACAGCCAATAATGCCTCATAACAGAAACAAAGGCAGCAGCTCTGGGAGAGGCATCAGCTGCAGCTTACAGATTGACAGTCAAACTGGGAATTGCACTCCAGCAGGGAAACAGCAGAAGCCTTTCCATCAGAATCAGGAAAGTCAGACACCACTTTAGCTACCTGGGAAAGAACAGCCAAAACACACATGGTCATGTGGGTTTGGTGATTACTAGACAAAAAAGACAAGGTGGCATCAGAGCAAAATAACTGCTGCAATTGTTGTATAGGTAGGATGTGAACAGATCACAGCAAAGATGGCCCCAGTCACTAAAAATCAAAGTGGCCTTTGCTGGATTTAGGGATCACTTATGAAGCATTAATGTGATTTTGCTCAATTTGCCTGCTAATACACTGGATGACCCCGGGATTTGTGTTGCTATCAGAAAGCAGAGAGAAAACACTGCCCATTGCCAGACTCTCATGGCTTCTCAACATAGGGAGTAGGAGCATGTTCCTCCCAGTTTGTTGATGCGCCAAATCATCAGCATATTTTCTGTCTATACTGATATCTGACCCCTGGGGAAGTCATCTTGAAAAGCCTATGATGCTCAAAGGATGGCCCTCATCTCCAGGACATTGAAGAGGAAGTTGTTCTCTGATGTGACCACGTACCTTGGACTGCCTTCCTTTTGAAATGCACCCTGTCCATGGTGACTACAGCCATAAGGGGGTGCATAAGGAACAGACATCCTTCTGTCACTGAAGGAGACATTATCCACCAGGATGCACATTTCCTGCAAATTTGATTGAGTTAAAATTTGGCAATAAGTGAATGATATACTTGGGACCACTGCACCACTAGGATCCACTGAAGCACTCATGTAAAATCTGTAGGCAAAGAATAAGTCTTGCCAAAGGGGAAGGGTGATAGAGAATCTGAACGGTTGTGAGGTCCAAGGACAGAACGCAGGAGTTGGGAAGTCTGGAGATTAGTAAACTTGTACCCAGGTGGCATCCAATAAATTTTATCTGCTAAACAGAAGTAAGATGACTTTTTGGTCGGTTCACTGTGATCTCTGAGTCATGTATCAGTTGCAGCAAAAGGTCCCACTGGTTCACTAACAGGTAGTGGTCAGGAGCCAATAGATAATGTATGGGAAGACATTGATCCCCAGCAGGCAAAGACAAGCTACCATCACTGCCATCATTTTGGTGAACACTGAGGGCTGTGATGAGACCGAACTGCACAGCACTGAAGCGATGATGACTGGCTCCCAATGGGAAAAAAAAATCTCACTGAACACTTCTCTACCATCCCATGATAAGCGCCCTTGAGATCTATGCAGTACATGCAATCATCTTTCCTCAGCAGAAGCAAAATGCACTGAAATGTGACCATCTGGAGCTTTGCCTGTCTGACATAGTGATTTAAACAAGAAGCCAAGATGAGTCTGACATCTCCTGTTTTTCTGGGTACTAAAAAGAGGCCTGAGTAGACTATGGATTCGAAGTAGCCTTACAGGAGCAGATGGATAACTTTTTTTCCTAACAGCTTTGAAATTTCTGCTGCTGAGAGTTCCCATTGACTGGGTGGAATTTTGAGAACCTTCTTCCTGGTAGAAGGACAGGAAAACTGCATGGAGTAGCCTCTGGAAATTATCCTTAGCACCCATGAATATGTAGTTATGCTTTGCCAGACACATGGGTGCATAGATAAACACCCTCGACTGCCTCCAGAGCATAGCACCCAGGAAATCCTTCAGGAGCGCTGGAAGGGATTATTGGTAAAAGGACTGCAAAGCCCTGATTATGTCACCCGCCTCTGCCACTAAAGACATCCACTGTTATCTCCTCCTCTATCACTAGGAGCATTATAAGAGCACTGTGACTTTCAGAATCACATCATCCTTCCAGACAACCGATTCCTATAACAGGGTCTCTGACGGGTGGAAAAGCAGATCCCCACTGCTGACAGACTAACCATCTTGTGGACTCCTGGTTAGTGGGTCTTTCACTTTGGTTCCAAAAAAGGTGGAGATGTCAAAAAAAAAAAGGCATTAACAAAGGAAGTCTTAAAGCTTTCTGCAAAATCACACAGACACATCCAGATGGATAATAATGCCACTGCCTTCTGCCCTGACCATACCATCAGCTGCATTAGAAAGCAGTCACATGTATAAGTTGGACCTAGACTGGGAAGAAAGCAGGGAGTCCACAGTCTTTTCAACATCTGCTGGCAGGATACCAGACGGCAATTTGGAAATCTCATTGGTCAGGTCTCTCTGAAATCTGGTAACATGGGCTAAATAGTTCAGCACTCTAAATGCAAAAGTCACTGAAGAGTACATCTGTCTCCCAAAACAATCCACAGCCCAAGACTCCCTGTTAGGGGACGAACTGAGGAACTTTCCTCCAATAGTTCCTTCTTTGTGGCTGCCACTACCACCATTGCATCTAGCTGTGGACCTTAGCTCCAGTGTTTCCAGTATTCGACTCTACCAGAACCCTATCAAATTTTTAGGAATACTTTCCACCACATCAGGTTCCTTCCATGCCCACTGAGCCATCAAGTCAATGGGTGGGTTAACAGGTGGTACCAACCAGGACACAGCGATGAGCAGGAATCAAAGGCTTCCAAGAACACAGACTCATCTGAAGACGGGTTATGGGTAGACCATGCCCCTCTCTGCTTCATCAATTCAAGGATCACACCAAGGGTGACATCTCTGGTGGAGGACCTGGGGGAGCCTTTACCTTCATCTAAGTCTGTGCCTTCTTTGAAAGGCTTTGGAGAAGAGTTTAAGGGCTTCTGCTTGCATGTCTGCTCCCTATGAACTGGTTTCAGAGGAGGGTTGGAAGGTTCTGAATCAGACATTGAACTAATGCAGCAAGTGTCCAAGGAAGGCTGTGGAACCAAATGCCCCAGCAGACAGACAGATGGGAAGTAAAAAAATGATTCTTTCCAGGGTTTGGGTGAAACTAAACTGGATGGATGTGCCTTCTATCTAATCATTGAAAAGAGCCTCTAAAAACCTTCAAAGGTAGAGGATGCCATAAGCTCTGCCTGAGCCCTTGTGCATCCCAGATAGAAAGGAAGCCTCCGAACCAAAGGGTCTTGACCCCCAAGACAAATATCTTCACCGAGCTGTTGACAGCCAAGGCACCAAGGGAAAGTGACGGCTCTGTCAGATTCACTAACTACCCATCCCCTAGATGCATGGTTCCAAAACTTCAGCTCAGAGTCTCTTCAAAAGCTGAAAGAGGAATCAAACTTGACGGTGCTGAAGTCACTTGTACTGCTGGCTCCAGCAAAGGTGCTCCATGGCAGACTGGATCAGAGGCAGCCAGGTGGAAGGGATGGACTGGGACCACATAAAGAAGAGGAAAAGGGATAGTTGGCCTAACACCTGGTATGCTCCAAGAAGACATTACTGAGAGAACCCTGAGCTGAATCTGCATTCTAAGGAACTTCCTCATCATCATCATGTCAACATTTTGCTCAGTCAAGCTTCTTCTGGATGACAGAGTTTATACCACTGAAGATGGTCTCGAAAATCTTCATTCCTGAAGGATGTGAGTGCAGACTTGGACTTATCAGGTCTGTGGAGTACCAGGAAGAAAGAGGTGACTGATGGAGCCGAGAAATGGTTAGATCTAAACTTGGAGGTACCTTGAGATCAAAAACAGACAACAAATTCAGATCAGGGCAGCACTTCTGAAACTTCTCCAATTCCTCCTTGTATTTTCTCTTTTTGCTTGTCTTTCTTTCTCAACCTCCTCCTCTTTTTTCCTCTGTCTTATCCGTAAGCCTCTTGTCTTTCCTTACTGGAGGGGAGGCAATTGAGTAAGTACAAGGTGCAGCCAACCCTGTAGAAAGGGGAAGCAGAACTTTCACAATCAATTTCACCACCAATTTCACGTCTGAACAGCCCGGGAGCTAAATGAAGAGCAGGTCTGACACTGGGTGCCAATATGGGTAGCAGCCAAACAAACACACACGGTGTGTGGACCTTGGTTGGGAGCTAGTGACCACACACTGTGCACTCCTTGAAACCTCGTCTGTCAGCCATTTACTCAATCTAAATATAGGAAAACACATACACAGAGAGTTTAGAAGCAATGAACTTCTATGCAAAAACTTGTATTCTAATCACCAATAGGTGTGTGTGTGTGTATTTATATTACTATATATATATATATATATATATATATATATATATATATATGTATGACATGCATGCACACATACATATAGGTAGGTGTGTGTATGTGCGTGTGTGGTGTGTGTGTAAAACCAGCAAATACTTACAAGCATACTATACAATGTAAAATAAAAAAACTTCAACCCTAATCACTCTATATATATATATATATATATATATATATATATATATATATATATATATATATATATATATATATATACGCACACACACACACACACACACACACACGTATATACACATCAACACTGCCTAGTTAGTTATACATTTCGCACCACCAGCAACACAGTAAGTTGTTTGCTAAACCGGCAGTCAGAAAAGTGAAGTGATGCAAAATATGTGAGGTTTGGTGAAACGTCCATTCAGTGAAAAGAAGCAGACCCACATTTTGTGTGTGTGTGTGTGTGTGTGTGTGTGTGCGCGTGTGTGTGTGCGTGTGTCTGTAGGTCTACTTCACATAACCGAACTATCAAATGTTCGAAATTCATATGGCGGAGACCATACGGTCGAACATTTGAATGTTCGAAAATGTGAACAAAACCCGTAAAAATAAAAAAACACGTTAAACTGTCTATCCTGCAACCCCCCCTACTTAAATATACCAACTCCGAGATCGCACTACAGCGAGAACAAGAGAAATCTCCCGGTCTGTGCTGTATGCGATTTCACATTCAGAATGTTGGTATTTCAAAACTTCGAACATATGGTCTGCGAACATAT